>NC_069658.1:22697222-23011527 GCF_027244095.1 Hemicordylus capensis | reverse complement strand
AGATGCATTTAGCTTGTAGATTGCTTTGTAGATTGCTTTGTATAAAGTAGTTGGAATTACTGCTCAACTGCATGAAATGTATTTTAACTATTTGCATTTTACTTTGCATAAAGTAGTTGTGATTACCATTTAACTGCATGAAAACTAGTTTAACTGCCCCATGACAGCTTTATCGGCACGTTTCTGCAGGGCATCTGCTCTTCCTTTGTGGCACACTATTGATCTGGCCTCTGCAGACTGATCGGGATGGGGATGGGCTAAGGGAGAAAAGAGTCATGTCAAGAGAGGTCAACTGGATGACCATTAGCCTCCTATAAAGCTGTGGTTCTTTGATTATATTTGGTCTAGCAAAATGCATGCCTTTGGGGGTGCGATCAGAAAAATGATGCCAGGATGGTAAAATACTGCAATGGAAAAAGCATCAGTATATAATGGGAATCCTTTAAAACAGATTTTCCCAACCATTGGAACTCCAGATGTTGCTGAACTACAACTCCCATCATCCCCAGTCATGATAAATTGTAGCTGGGGATGATGGGAGCTGTAGTTCAGCAACATCTAGAGCATCACAGGTTGGGAACCTCTGCTTTTAAAAAAGTGGAAAAGGAAGTGCCCTCTGGCACTGGAATGACATTGTCTTCTGCAACCTGTTATTTTCAATTATTGCAGATGTGTCTTATCTTTCACTTAAAATGATGTCTGGCTAACTGCTTGAGGCCGGCTACCTGCTGCTGACAAGTAGTCAGGCCAAAAGGCAACCACCCTGTTCTTACCAGAAGCTCTTCACCTTTATAGGAAAGCCTCTGCCAAGGGCAGAGAAGCTATCTTCCTTGTGCCCCCGCAGTGTGAACAGCTGCCTAAAAACTACTGAATTCCTACCCTGCAGCCCCACCTGTCAACCTGCTGCAAAACATATCTTCGGATATACATTTGCATAATACAAGTGCAAAGCAATCTTGATACCTAGAATCACACTGCATGTTTCTACCCGGTTGATATCAGGCCCACAGATTTGTGGTGAGAAGGCCTGAGAGGTCCGGCTATCACTTCAAAATAGCCGGAACATAAATATAGGTTCTGGAATATATATATATATCTCCTTGCCTTACTTCTTAATGTGCAATTGGGTAGATAAAAAGAGCGTCTGCATTCTTTTTCATATATTTCTGCAAATAATAGGGACAGAGACTTAGTTTTTTTCAATGAAAGCTGAACATTCAAAGGGGACCTAGGATTTCCCTGAGGAGGCCCAGGTGCCCACAGCTCTTGTGTAGTTGCAAATTAATTCGTTTTTTAATTAAGATTACAGAGGGGTAGTGCAGTATTGCAGCTAGAAGTGTGGACTGGTGAATCAGGAAGCTACCACCACGAACTCACAAGAGTGTTTTAGGCAACCCAGGAGCTCTTAACCTTAGTCCCCCTGTCGTATTCTATCGAGTAATCTTTTGTGTTTTGTTGTTTGGACGTTTGTCCCAGTGGGAATCCTGTAAAGTGTGTGTGTGTAAGAGTAAGGAGGAAAAAGGAGGGAGAGGAGAAGGAGAAAAAATAGAATTGCTTTTGAATAAAGCCTTAGTTAACCAGCATAATATTTCTTCATGTTTACAAAGGAAGCAGTTACAAATCAGCCTCCTCTTTTGCAATATGGAGACTATACTACCAATCTGCCCTGCAGGTGTGCTGTAAGGATTACTGACATAATATGTATGGAACATTTCAGAAAGGTGCAATATAAATTCAAATAATTACTAAAATATTATATTAACGTGTTTCCTCCCTTCCTCAAATTGCTTATATATAACCCTACTGCTACAATCATTTTTAAGTAAATGAGAGTTTTGTAACTGGGAAGTTGGCAGATCCAAATGAGGTCACATTCTTTGTAAACATCTATCTATCTATCTTCTATCTATCTATTTATCTATCTATCTATTAAGGTAGAGTGCTTAAAATGGCTAGGTACAGCATAAGGCATGAAGTAAAGTGTCTTGACTTGCACTGTATTATTTCCATCATTGTCCGAAAGCAGAGCAGGGCAATGCCAAAAGAGACTTCTCTACCCATACTGTTGCTGTGGCATAGAATTAAAAGCATAACTTATGATGCTCTTGGCTGCTTTTGATTGAGATGATCTACATTTGTGCAGCAGTCATCTCTCTTCCTGCTCCTTCCGTCTCAACTCCTCCATGAATTGGGGGAACTGTGTGGCAGCAAAGTGGTGGAAGAGGACACTGCGACAGCCATTTTATCATTGGTCATGTTCAACCAGCTGTTCTACAAGTCATCCAGACATGGCACAGAGCAACCATCACTTGTGCCCCAGTGTCCTCTTCCACCACTTTGCTGCCATTAGAGATGTACATATCAGGTGGTACAGAAATATGATAGATAGGTAGATAAACAAACAAACAAACGGGCCTGGGCACAGACCATCTGCGCCTCTAGTTGGGCCCAGCCCCACCCCGCCAGCATGCCTGGCTTTCAGCTGGCCGGCCAACTGATTGGCTGCTCCCCACCCCCACTGCCATCCCCCTGGGTCAGGCCGTCACACCGCTGCCTCCCACCAGCCAGGCTAGGCTGGCCCGCCACCGCTGCCTTTGTGCGGCCGGGCCAGGGCCCGCTGCTGCCATCTCACCCCGGCATGTGGGCCAGGGCCAGGCCATCCCGCTGCTGCCTCCTGCCTCCTCCTCCTGGCCGGCGGGGCTTCGCCCACTGGCCACCCGCCATCCTCCCACTTCCTCGCCACCGCCATTATTTCTGGCCACCACCTCCTGCCTCCTCCTGGCTGGCGGGGCTTCGCCCGCCACCTGCCTGCCTCCTCAGGCCAGTGGGACTTCTCTCACTACCTGCCCACCTCTTCAGGCCAGCGGGGCTTCGCCCGCCCGCCGGTTGCCTGCCTCCGTCTCCTCACTGCTGCCATTATTTCTCTCCGCTTCAATGCTGGAACTCTTGTGCTCTCTCTGTCAGACAATCGCCTCCTCCCCCTCTGTCAGCCAATTGCCTCCTTTCTGCCACGTCCCCAAGCATCCCGTCTTGGAGAATTAATTATATAGATTAGGCATGCCAACCAATCTGGATTGCTTTTGAAATATTTCAGTATATACAGTTCCACAAGACTTGATATTAACTTGAATAGATTAGGGATGTGTGCAAATCACGATTTGTGCACTGATTCAAAAGGTGAGGTGGGGAACCTTTAAGAGTGAGGAGATCAGGTCCCTACCGCTTCTCTGCTGCTTGCTGCAGCAGGAAGCTGTGGAGTCGTGCTCCCTGGCATCCCCATGCAGCAGCGTGGCAGCACACATGTGGCCTCTGCACATGTGCAGCAGCCATGTGCATGCTGCTGCTGCATGAGGGTTACTGGGGAGTTCAATGCCGCAGCTTACTGCTGCAGCAAGAAGCGGAGGAGCAGGTACGGGCCTGCTCTCCTCGTTCCCCACCTCACCTTTCGAATCAGTATATGAACTGTGATTCGTGCACATCCTAGAATAGATATGCTTCAATGTCATTCATTATGACATGAACTCTTTATATTTGCATTTACTGAATTTACCTGACTAGAAGATGACCCTGAGTTTAAGACAACCCCCCCTTTAAAAATATAGGCTAAATATAAGTTAGACTATTTACCCAAAAGGAAGGGGACCCTGAATTTAAGATGACCCAAATTCTAACATCGAAGAATTTGGAAAAACCTAGTCTTGGATTCAGGTAAATACAGTAAATATTTAGAAGATGGGCATATGTGCAAATTTAATACACGCCACCAAATCTATATATGTTAACTGTGAAGCATAATACTGAAAGTGTATAATTCCTCTTTGTTGGTAACTCGATGAGCCCTATGTCTTTCTTCTTCCAACAATACAAAAGCCTCAGTTGTGCATGTTGATCCAGTTTGCCAGATCTCAGCTGGAACAAGACAGTAAGGAGGTTTGTTTTCCTGAATAAACATGTACAATCTCTCTGAAAATTCCCCTCCCAGAGAGACGGCTGCCGGATATGGAAGATGACCATGATGAAAGGAACGGATGGGCTTGGAATCCAGATCACCGGAGGCCGAGGATCGAAGCGTTCTCCTCACGCCATCATTATTGCACGAGTTGAAGAAGGAGGCTCTGCTCACAAGTACAATTTGTTCTTTTATCATGTTACATGAATCTGACAACCAGCCATATCTATACAACTTTTGACTATGACCCAAAGGTTCAGGTACAGATAGGTGCCTGCTTTTGTACTTTATTATATTTATACTTTATCCAAGATAGGATCCCAAAGTGGTTTGCAATTAAAATTCAATGCAACTCAGACAAGGCCCAATACAATCATAACCCACCCAATGATTTTGCAATTCTTCCCCTCCCTCACTCCTGTCAAGACTGATACTAAACACACTTCTCGTACTTTCCCTCCTCACAGAAGGCTCCTTCACAAGGCAGTTACCCAGTAGCCTTGTCTAACTGCCTTGTCTAACTAGAGGGTTAGCATATACTATCAACTAAAGACTACTGATATAACAGACTGTCAGAAGTGTGTGCATTTGCCTCTGTTCCATTCCTGAAGTGACAACCCCAAAGATTATTCTTTTGGTGCCATTCATTTGGGGGTGACCTGCTGGCCATGGTGGGCCTGGCATAAATAGCACCCTGTGGAAATAACTGTGGAAACCACTCTTGAGTCCTTTGACTTGCTGTGACAAGCGGCCCCCTGTTCATCTACCTGGGACACTGCTTGTGAAGGGGATCTGTACACAAAACTAGAGAGGTTAACAACTTTATACTTACATGGACCAATATTACTGAAAATTATGTATTTATCTCTACTTCACTGTGTCTAGCTTTCGCTGCCTCCACCAAGCTCTTCCTGCTTGGGTTTTTATCCTGAAAACCCCTAGTAGAGTGGCTGAGGGCTGTGTGAGGAGAAAGTATAATGCATGGGACACAGGATGAACTTATAAATAAAACAAAATCAAGTTTATTTATGTACAGGCAGCTTAATGGTTTCTCCCTGCCAAAGTATGGCTTCACACTAGTAATGGTTTCTTTGATAACAGTAACAAGGCTTGGCTATAGTGTAAATAATTTGAGATGTAAGATTACGACAGACAGACTTCACTCACTGGCAGACATTTTACACAGTGTACCTGGACAGATAGATAATTTGACTGAGGTAGCCACAGTTGGATTGCTTCATAAGGCATACTTGGAAATCTGAAGATCATCAGTGTGTTAAGACTAGTCACTTTTCTGGGGTCTGTTAAAGATTCTCAAACCAAGAATGTATCCAAGGTTCCTGTAACTAATTAGATCCCTTCCCCCTTTCTTTCTCAGAGGGATAGCATTCCTTATGTTAATGGAAGAAAAGGTCCCTGAAAGGTTTCTCTGTCAGGTGTAGGATTTTTAGAGACCCTTTGTTTCGAAAGGCTTAGTTCTCAAATGCAGGAGCTTCATAATGCTTACCTTCTGATTTGGTAGCTTTCCGGCACTGGCTTGTTGATTTGCTAGTGCACACTGCAGATCTGTAACAGAAGAGGTTGATTAGTCTCCTTCTTGAGGGGAGGCTGATTAGTCTCATTTTCCCACTCTATCCCCTCCTCTTTCTGGCAACAGATAGAACCCATTGCCTCCAATGTGAGTGGGTTTAACAAAGTTCTTTCAGGAGGATGGAAGGGTCTGTGTGACTGACAAAGGGCCAATATTCCCCTCCACCAAACCAGCTCATGCAGTTAAGAAAGGGTGTGGTGTAGTGGTTAGCGTGTTGGACTAGGACCAGGGAGACCTGAGTTCAAATCCCCATTCAGCTATGAAACTCACTGGGTGACTCTGGGCCATTCACATATAACTCAGCCTAACCTGCCTCATAGGGTTGTTGTGAGGATAAACATAACCATGTACACTGCTCTGGGCTCCTTGGAGGAAGAGCAGAATATAAATATGTTTGTTTTTTTTAATGTAGAACAGGCCTCAGTGTGATTCAGACCATGAGCCAGGGCATGGGAGTAGTCCATTGTCTGAAAAAAAGAGGCCAAAGGAAGTTGGCCAATGAGTGCCACATTCCTTCCTGTGAAGATGAATACAGTAGTAGGTTCCCTTGGTGGAATGAGGCCATGCAGAGTTAACTACTCCATGATGAGTGAGTTAACTACTCCACAGAAAATGTAATATTAAAGCTGACCTACTTACCAGTGATATCGTTCGTGTTTATAAAGTGCTCTGAGACGCTCCAGAGAAGGTGTTAAGTAAATGTGGAGTGACTTGATTATTCATTATTAACAAAATGCAGGCAGTATCTCCTATACTCAACTTAAGACACCCCCCCCCACCGAAAAGGGACTTTACGAGGAGGGGGTTTTCAGACAAAGCACTCTCTTTTATTCATACTGTCTCAGGCAAAAAAAAAGATTAACAATTATTAGAAAATATTTTAGCCACAGCTACGATATGTTTTGTATTATTCTTTGAGTCCTGACATCAGAACATAACCTTTCTATACAGCATGCAGCACTGTCCCTTATGCTTTCAGAAGTTAGATACCGTATTTTCATGAATATAACTCGAGGATTATGCAAGATTTTGCATACCAGGAGGGTAGGTGCAGTGAATTAATTGGGTGTGGGGTATACAAGTGGGTTTTTTAAAAACATAAGCAATGATCAGTCTGTACACATTCCGGAGGAGCAGATAATAAAAAGCATGTGCAAAGGTAATATAAGATGGGGTATTTTTTTTAACATAATTAATGATTGGCTGTGGGCTATACTCATGTGCGGGCTACTTTAGCAGAAATACAGTAATGTTTTTATTTCAGAAACTACAAAGCTTTTTTTTTCTTTTTCTTTTGGCCTTTATTATTTCCATAGGGATGGTAGACTGAAAGTAGGTGATGAGCTTCTAATGATCAATGGGCAGTCTTTGGTTGGTCTCTCCCATCAAGATGCCGTCGCTCTTCTTCGGTCAGCTGAAGGCCTCGTATACCTGGTGGTTGCAAGCAGGGTAGGTGATATTTTATATATGATGTCCTATATTCACCTGAGGGCACACAAGATGATGGCTACTAGCTTAGGTGGCTTCCACAAAGGGTTGGAAAAATTCAGAACTGACTAGAGAAAATACTTCTTCATAGAATGAATTGCTAAATTATAGAATTCATATCAACATATGAAGCTCTCTTCTACTGAGTCAGACCATTGGTCCATCTAGGTCAATATTGTCTGCTCTAATTGGTGTGATCTTTCCTACAAAGGAAGAAAGCTGCTCCCCCCCACCATTTCTTGTTGCGGGGCGGGGGGGACCTTTTTTTCCTTTTCCCGCTTGCTTGTATTAGATGTAGGTGAGATTTGCGTGTAAAAGAAATACTTGAAGTAAGGGATACACAGAGGTTAAAGTGCCCATTGCCTCTTCTACTCATAGACACTTTTATGTGATTAGAAATGCATTGTTTTTAAGGGTTAGCTTTAAAGCCTTGAGCTTCTTGTTAAAAGGGGCCCTTTCTACTGTCACGTTGCCATCTGGGTTACTGTTTCAAAATCAATCCAAGGTCAGGAGTGGCCACAAGTCACTGACATTGCATTCACAACCTGACTGATGGCTCTATAAAGATTTATCAATTTTAAAAATACATTTAATAGAAATATAGCCTGTTTGTCATTGAACTCAAAGCAGTTTAAAACTATGAAACAAGTTGAATTGTTCTTTGGATTGATGAGCTCAGTGGAAAAGCTTATGTTTTGCATGCAGGAAGTCCTACATTCAATCCATAGCACCCCAGGATAGGGAGAGGAAAACCCTATTTTGTCTGAAACTCTGGAGAGCTGCTGCCAGTCTGTGTAGACAGTACAGAGCTAAATCAACCAAAGGTCTGACTCGGTAGGAGACAACCTAGCATCCACTCCTAGTCTCCAGTTCAGGCTGTGATTGATGTACTGTATATGTGCTGCAGCCAAGACGAGAAACACGTAAACAAAGAAAAGAGAAGCCCCACAGGTACTACTCCATATTCTATGGGTTTGTGTTCTGTTTGTTACTTATCATTTTTCATTTAAAAAGATGCTTTGCAGCCTTGTTCCAGAAAATTCTGATACAAAGTAGGACTCAAAGGGACACATCCAGACAGGGCTGTCCTTCGTGCAGGGCAAGCAGGATGACTGCCCCAGGCCCTGCTCCTTTAACCCGCATTAAAATTAACTGCATTCCCAGTCCTAACAGATACTCTGTGCATTCTCTTAAGCACTTTGTCCTTTTGTCTATTTTTGTTTCAAGTTTGTTCCTTCACTGGGGAAAAGCCTTCGCCTAGGCAGGCAACAGATGTTGCTTGTGACAGAGCTGTTTGTCTCTTGATCTCTGCCAGACCCAAAGTTCCACAAATCTCTTAGCTGTTTTCTTGCAATGCATAGAAATGAGGCTGCTTTTCTAACAGGAGATGGAGAGTGGTTAATTTGTTCTGGCAGTCTTGTTTCGATGTGTACCTTTCATTTCTAAATTATGTTTGCACAAAAGAATTATAAAAGGCAACCAAAGAAGCTCAAAACTTGTAGTGGTTTGTTTGGGTTATTGTTGTTTTTGTGACAGTGGGGGGTTACTAGAATCTGCCATTCATTTCCTACTAAAATGTCTTCTGTAGTTAAGGTGCTCTGAAGAGAGTGTAATGCTCCATTTGTGCATGAAATGGGAAGGGGCGCCATCTTGTCATCGCCTCAGGCAGCAAAATGTCTTGGTCCAGCCCTGTGCCCCATTCCCACCTCATTCTGCTCTATGTGCAGACCAGGCTTCAGTGTGACCCAGTAAGAAAATTATTAGACTTTTAAGATGGAATAGGGTTTATGTCGGCTGATAGTGTAAACACAACAGAACCTATTTAAGGAGCCCATGTATTATGCAGGCAACAACCTCTGAAGTTTCAAAACCAGTCCCGTGAGCAAAAACCCACCCACCAAGTAATCCAGTTATATTCAAATGCATTCCTCTTGCAATAAAGACGAGGACAAGTCTCAAGATGCATGAGCTTACTGTGCCTTTTGCAATATTTCATCTGGAGTTATTAATTATCAGCCAGGTTTGGCAGCAACTCTGCTGTTTTCTCTCACCTTGTCAGGAAGACCATTTGGATAGAAGTGGGTGTATTTGTATTTATATTAGACAGTTGGGCTGAGTTCCAGTAGCCGGATATTGGCCCCTATCTTCTTGAAATTCTTTCCCTAGTTACTCTGCACCTGCATGCATACAACTGACATTAATTCTCACAGGGAGAAAGCCCTGCCAAAATCTGCTCTAGATGAACTGAAAGCTTTGATATATTCATTTTCATAAAAGATATTGCTTCACACACACATTTACGGCACTTAATTTCTCATCTCTTGCTTAGTCAACACTTGCCTCTCAACTGAATTTGTGAACTGGATTTCACTGAAAAGTGTTGTGGGAGTTTTTGCTTTTAAAAAATAGTTTATTTTCCAAAAGCAGATATACAAATATAAGTATATTAACATACAAAATAAATATGTTACAAACACATTCACAAATTATCCATCAAATGTACCCATGCTACAAGGACAATAAGATAGTTTTAGAATACATATATGTGTGTGTGTGTCTTTGTGTGATTTTTCTTTACCCATTAGATCAAGAACCTATTTGACTCAAACAAAACCACATTTTTAGTAGACTTAGAATATAGATATTGACTGCAGTCTTTCTGGTCTCTTATAGATAATCCTATATCTATCAATAGAATTCAAAAATGGTAACTAGAAAGGTATCAATATGCTTAGGTTCTAGGATTACTTGATTTGTTCTGACAATCTGTACTGAACTACAAGATCCCATCTTGTCAAACCGAGATCCAGTTGAAGGAGGGTTTTTGTTGTTGTTTTTATACTTCCTTGCAAGATCAGGAGGCTGTTCACACGATGGTAGAAAATCGGGCTAGCCTCTGCTAGCCCGATTTTCTACAATTGTGAGAACCACCGGGCTCGGCTGCGAGCTCGGTGGTTCTTAAGCGGGTCACCCGCTTCAGTAGCCCGGTGCTTAAACCGGGTTTGCTGAGCGAGCGCTCTGCAAACCCGGTTTAAGCAATCGTGAGTTGCCGCAGCGTGGCTCCGCACTGCAGCAACTCATGAGGAGCCCCCACAGGGGAGGCGAAAAGTTGGCTCCCGGCTCTGGGGGTCTCTCCAGCATGCCCTGTGCACTCGCACAGGGCATGCTGGAACTCCCCCCAGCACCTGCCGGCTCCTTAACAGAGCCAGCAGTCGTGTGGGCGGCTGCTTCGGCCACCCAGAGCAGACTGTCTGCTCGTGTGTGGGGAGAGCGGGCTTAGCTCTCTGTGATCGTGAGTCTCTGTGATCGTTAGCTCTCTGTGATCGTGAGTCCCGCCTCCAGGTTTTGCTGCTGTTCACTAGTTGTAAAATCAATCATTTTATACTACCGACCCATTTTAGATTATCCAAATAATGTAATAAAGATATATTTAAATTACCTTTAAAAGTGTTGTGTTTGAGGCAGAACTTATCTTTGTGAAGTTTGTCTCTGATGATGATCTGTGATGACTCCTTCACACATGCAAGTCGCCACTTGATGCTGCAGTCATCAAATGATGAACCTGCCCCTGTGAGTCAGTCCTACGGACATCTCTTAACTCTTTTTGATGCAGCTAGAAAAATGGGAAATAGCAACCTTTAACTTGAAGAAGATAACCTGAGAAATGCGTTGGTAATTATCTTGTAGAGTCTTATTTCTGTCCCTGGGAGCAGGTGCTGCCAATTACAGAATTGCCAATACAGAATGTTTTGCCATAAGGTAATCTAGCATCTGAGCTGTTGTCCCAGGTCTCTGTGTGGATTTTCCTGCAGTAGAACATGCGGTGCAGTATTTCTAAAATTGTAGTCCTAAGCACACCTTCTTAGAATCAAGCTCCATTTAATCAATGGGTCTTTCTTCCAAGTAAACATGCTTAGGGTCGGGGGTGTGTGTGAAGAATTTGAAATTCCATTGTTGTCTATGAAGGCTTCCTTCTTTCCTTCAAGTTCATAGCAGCTTGCTCGGGTGGGGGGGGGGCATTTTTGTTGGGATGATAGCATGGACCAAAAGGGCTAAATGTCATAGGAACACAAGAAGCTGCTTTATACTGAGTCAGACCCTAGTCTTGTCTAAACAGACTGGCAGTGGCTTATCCAAGGTTCTAGGCAGGAGCCAGGGAGGAAACTTGGAACCTTCTGCATGCAGGTGCTCTTCCCAGAGCGGCCCCATCCCCTGTGGAGAATATCTTACAATGCTCATGCAACACATGTAGTCTCCCATTCAAATGCTAACCAGGGTGGACTCTGTTTAGCAAAGGGGACCATTCATGCTTGCTACCGCAAGACCAGCTCTCCTCCCATGTGCCCCTTCCCTATGAGTCACTGTCCCAATCCTGATTCATTTCCTCGCTGCTAATTAGATTTTGAAAATATGGGGCCAAACTACACATTTAACATAATGGGGATCTTCAAACTATCAATCTAATGTTGGCTCTGAGGAAATCTATAGTTACCGTGTACGTGCTCCTATAGAGCTATCATGTAAATCCAGAAATTTCCCCTGACCTCCAGTTGGCAAAATGCCAGCTTGATAGGAAGCCAAGATCTATAATATTGGAGTGGATCTCGACTTGAAGAATCTTAGCTTCATGTTGGGTTGGCATGTTGCCAGCTGGGGAATCAGAGAAAAATTCTAGATTTATTCAACTGCTCTATAGGAGTTCACGTGTCACAGAAATCTGTAGATTCCCACAGAGCCGATATTAGACTGATCATGTAAACCCACCCAATGTGTAGTTTTGCCACTAGTTAAATAGTACAGGTATCTCTTGTCTATTGTGAAACATGCAGCTTTCGTAATAGACACCAAAATTTCAATTGTTTATTTTTTCTGCCTGTTTATTTTTTCTTCTGAATGATTTAGAAACGATCCAGTGTGCTCTCTCCCCTCAAATAAGCTTTATTTTGCTGAAATGATTTTAAAAAAATAATTACAAAAGAATGAATTGTTTGGTGGTTGTTTTTTCTGAAACTGAAACTTGGAAGCTTGGAGAAGCATTTTAAAAGGGTGTTGTGATCACGGAAATAGGCTTTAGCCTTGTGTATAGTGTTTGCATGGGCTGAATTACTCCAGACAAAGGAGATCAGAAGATGAGTGGGAGCCCCAAGGACAGGACATTCACAGCGGTGTGCTGTATGTCCAATAGCAAGCAGCGACTTGGAACCAGCACTATTTCTCAGCATCCACCACTATTTATAATGTGATCCAAATACAAGCCTGCCTTACAGGATGGTTGTACAGATTACTGAGCTGAGATATACAGTATATAAAGCACTGTGTCCAAATCAAACATTATTGTGGTTTTTAAAACACCTTTTTATTAAAAATATTTCTTACATAATAAATATTAAAGTATAAAAAATAAATAAAATGAATTTAATGTGATTTAATTAATGAACATACATCTCACCTGACAGTTCTGAAATCTTATGACTATCCAAATGCAATGTGATTGAAATGATACTCTAAATTGATATTTTCAGTCTTTATTAATAATGATTGTCTAATTTTATAATAGACTCGATCACTTTATCTCTCTTGATATCCTGACAGTTAGCTATTCTTAAATCATATCCAATATCACATATGGCTGAACATTGTCTTGAAATGTTGTCTCTTGTGCACAAAGTCATTGTTTCATTGTCTCCCTTCCCTAGATTGTGTATAATTTGTTAATGTTATCATGATTGCAAGGAATATTACTGTGTTTTTGGCAGGAAGGGGCAGAAGAGGATTTTCTCAGTTACCCATCGACAAGTTTGCCAGATTTGATTAGCACCTGCTCTGTCCAAGATGCAGCGCCCTGGACTGACAATAAAGAGAATGAAGAGCCAGAGAAGGAGGACAATGACAAAGGAAAGAACCTGGTGCCTGAAGTCCAAGAACCTGTAAGTATGGCTGTGCAGAAGAGTCTGTTTGAAACATGGCTTTTAAAGTGTGTGCATTGCCTACTTCAGCGACAATGGCTATTGTGGAAATATGTCATGATGCCAACTTAACATAGAACATTAGCGTTGGAAGGGACCTTGAAGGTCTTCTCGTCCAGTCCCCTCCTTGGTGCAGGAAACTGCTCCAACAGCCCTGAGAGATGGTCCTCTCACCTCTGATTAAAAACCTCCAGGGAAGGAGAGCACACCGCTGTACGAGGCAGACTGTTTCACAGTCAAACAGTTCTTACAGTCAGGAAATTCTTCTCAATGTCTAGCTTAAACCTGCTTCCTTGTAATTTCAACCCACTGGTTCTAGTCCTGCCCTCAGGAGAAATAGAGAACAAGTCTGCTTGTTCTCCTCATCAAGATAAAATTTGGCAATCAAGGCTTCATTTAAATATATAGAGAGGCTATTCACATGAGGAGCCAAACCTAGGCTAGGGAAGCCCAGCCTGGGTTGGGCTGCACATGTGGATTGCTCCACATCCCGGTGCTTTTGCCCCCGCTAGCCTGACTTTTCAGACCAGCCCTTAACCGGGGTTAGAGGGCGCAAGCGTGCCCACAAACCCAGGTTCGGGACTGTGTGTGTGCTCAGGCTGCACATTTTATGCACGCACCACTCATCACATGGTGCATTATGGGTTTTCTGAAGGCTGGGATTCCTTTTCCCATCCTCCAGTGACCATGTTGCTGGAAGCATCGCAGATCATGTGGCATGTGCAGTGGCGTAGCAAGGTTGAAGTGGGCTCAGAGACAAGATTTTAAAATGCGCCCCCCTCACTGAAGCTCAGCTCATGAAGTAAAGAAATCTTAAATGAGGCTGAATAGTGGTAACAAAAAGCATAGTAAAATTTTATATATATCACCTATGTGGCACAATAGAACATCATCCTAAATTATTTTTAAAATGGTTTTGTAAATTGTGGACGATGCAAGTCCTTTAATGGTACTAGAGAAAGACATGCTGTTCTGGTAGCTCCAGGTCTTAACATTCACATCAATTTCAGAGGATGAATACAACTGAAGGAAGCCCGGGCAGATGCGCGGCTGGGGGAGTCAGTCATGTGACTTGCCTCTGGGGGCCACCCAAGGCAGTGGGCGCCCAGACAACTGTCTCCCCTTGCCCTATTATAGTTACGCCCCTGGGCATGTGATGGCGTGCCAAAGAAGAGCAACTTGCTTATGTAGGGGGAAAGTAGATTCAACCCTGCCTTCCTCCCTGCCCCATTATGGTTGTGAGAACGACCTTATAATGCCACTTTCATGACTGCAGCGAAAATGTTGAAGATGTGATGACAACCAGTTGAGACTTCTCTGTGCTTGTCTTTCTCATCCTTCTTTGCTTGCGCAGTGCAGTTGCTCTGCGTCTAGTGATGGTGGCTGACATTGCTTTTATTATTAGTTGAGATTGTGTCATCAGTATAGATGGCAGAGATAGAAACAGACAACAGGTTCTTGCCCCAGGAGCTTTTGGTCTAAAATTTAACAATGGGGGAGACAACACGAGGAGCGGCAGGAGAAGAGGAAGAAAGGTTAGCAGGGAAAGAATATGCACACATGTTGGTACATGTACTGAGACTTAGTTTCAGTACAAGATAAGGACTTGAGCCAAAGTTTTCACAAAAGAGGTGGGTTTTTGAAGATGAATCTGAAGGAAACAAGAGAGGTGGTATCACATGATTATTCTGGCAGAGAGCGGCATAAATAGGGACGGTTAGAATCTAGCAGTTCTACTCCATAATTATTCTGAAATTCTGATATCCCTTGGGTTCTGCTCCATTTGAATTCCAGCTGGAATGCCAACTACAGAGTTTGTGCATGCACTTTCATCATAGTAATTAAAAAGCAAAATTCTCCACTATCTACACGCCTGTGGAAAACTGAGGGGAAATTTGGGGTGGGGGGCAGAATCAGTCCCAGGTTTTTAAAATATAAAGCCAGTATTTTTGTATTTAAAAAGCTAAATTGTGCAAATAAAAATGACAACCTTTCCAATTTGGAATGCATTTTGGGAAGGCAGAAAGCTTCTGTTAATTTTTTTTAAAAATGATTTATACGTGGCTGTGTGTTTTTTAAACCTAAAAAGACATAAAACAGAACTGTACTTAGTTTGCAGAATTCTGAAACTATATCACCAGAAGCATAAAGGATTCCAATATGTTGAGTTCTGCTCTGGAATAAAGGAACCTCAGAATCCAAGGCAGAAACTAGCAGAGATGCTGTATGCATCGCTAGGCTTAAGTTTTCAGCAAGAGAAAATGGACAGAATCATATAAGGTGGGAGCAGAAGACCTGAAGGTGCTAGAAATGGAGGATTAAATGTGAGGATCGGAATATTTCAGGATTTGAGAGTAGGAAGAGAAGGTGGTGCAAACTTCCTGGGGGCTGTAAAAGTAAGGACAAGGATTTTGCTCTGGATATGGGAATAGGCAGGTAGTCAGTGTAGGGATTTGCTGAGGGCTGTCATATGGCTTGAACAATGAGAAAGATGAAATTTATTTTTAGTAGTATAGTTCTGGATAGAAATGAGATAATTGATGAAATGTGACAACAGAAGGTCCAGGTAGGAGATGTATCAATCCACTGTGCTGCACAAGCACAATGTCCTTGCTTTGTTCACAATACAAGGCATAATACCATTAGTTCTACAGGGCTGGAAATGCTACATACATTTAATAGCAGAGTGTCTCATCAGATATGGATCTCCAAGATGGATCTCTATAATTAATGATCGTTAATAATAAAATGCCATGTATATTTGATTGAAAATGGGGAATTGTGTGAATTTGGAGAGACTTTTTAAAGGCTTGCTGGTATATTAGGAAAAACAAGCATACAAATTGATCTAATGCCAATCTGCTTTATTTCATTTACTTCCTACTACCCCCATCTTAGAGATTTCTGACAACCCATTGTTGGGAATGGAACATTGAACTAGATGGAACATTGGCCTGATCCAGCAAGACTGTCCTTACGTGTGTGGTGTAGTGGTTAGAGTGTAGGACCAGGACTAGGGAGACCTGAGTTCAAATTCCCGTTCAGCCATGAAACTTACTGGGTGACTCTAGACCAATCACTTTCCTCTCAGTCTGTGAAATAATGAGTCCTGCACATGCCTCCACTTTTTGTATATAAGATTTCTGTATTTCAATTGCTTTTCTCACTCCCTATATTAAAAAGCTGAGCAGGAGTCAAAAGTTCACCCCTCTTGTTCTACAGTTTGATTTTGGGAGGAAGAGAGGGTTTGATATGATTGGTTATGTTTTAAAATAATGGAGGGAACTTGAGTTGTATTGATTGGTTTGTTTGGCAACATTTGGAGGGGGAAATAGAATATAAGGAGGCTACTTTCAGCAGAGAAGTGCAGGGCAAGTTGGAAAGCTGAAAAAATCCAAGTTGGAGAGCTGAAAAGTCCAAGTGAAAGAGTTGGTTAGTGTGTGCTGGAAAGAGAGCTGAGAAATCCCTGGGAGAGTTGTGACTCTCTGGAGGACCAAATCACTTCTAAAGCAGCTGAAGAAACAGTCTGGGACTGAACCCCCAGAACTGGGAAGGAGGAACAGGACCTGAGACTGAGGGACAAGCCAGGCTTGCTGCAGTAGGCTTAGCCCACTCTCCCCGCACACAAGCAGGGAGGCTTGTGTGCTGAATTAGGTGGCTGAATTAGCCACCTCCACAATTTCCGGCTCTGTCCCGGAGCTAGTAGGGGTGGCGGGGATCGGGGGCCTCCTGGCCCCCGGAAGTCCCAGGATGGCCCACGCACAATCTAGGGAGACCCCTGAGCCCGGGAAGCTTGTTTGAGAGTCTCCCGGTTGGGGATCTCCTCATTAGTTGGTGCAGAGCTGAACTGCGGCATCTCACAATCAGAAAAACCAGGTTAACAGAGCACTCACTCCGTTAACCTGGTTTAAGGGGAGGGGTATTTTGAAGGTTTGCTGCCGGGAGCCGCATGGCTCTGGTTGCAGTACACAACAGCACAGAACAGGGCTGGCCTCCCTTTGCCTGGTTCAGCACTGTCATGGGAATAGCCTCCAGGAGTGATTGCAAGAGGGCTCTTGGTGAGGACTCTGAATGAGGGCCCAGCATTAGTGCAGGATAGAATGGACAAATTTTGCTACTATTTTATTTCTCCCTTATGCTCATTTGGTTGCTGTTTCGAACTATTGTTTTGAAGTGACCTATTTTAAAGTCAAGTGTTCTTGTTCTGAATATTTGTAAAACAAATCGTAGCTTCTGTCTGTTTCCCCACCCCATGCTTAGAAACTCTTCCACCCTAACTAACTTTGAATGAGACAGAGGTTTGGAAGGCTGTTTTAGGAGACCCAGCCAGAGGAAAAAAAACCCACAAAAGTCTACTTGGTGGCAGTGGTGAAGCTTAAGATCACAGGGCTGGTTGAGACTGGGCTGTGCCATGTCAGCACATTAGTAACCCACCTCACAGGTTTGTTGTGAAGATAAACATAACCACGTACACTGCTCTGGGCTCCTTGGAGGAAAAGTAGGATATAAATGTAGTAAATAAATAAATAACATGGGTATCAATCTTAATTTCTTCATGTTGTTCCAGGGATGGCCAACTTAAGGTTCTCTAGATATATTGGACTACAGTGCCCCAAGCCCTCAGTTTGCAGTGCTGGCAAGTGCACAGAATGATGCCATGAAGGGGGCAGAGAGTTCAGGCATGTGAATGAGTGGGTGGCTGGCTGCCTGCCTGCCTGACTGGCACAGAGACAGCTCAGAGCAGGAAATGGTGAAGAAAGCCTATGGTTGGGGCTGTAGCTCAGTGGTAAAGCATCTGCTTTGTATGCAGAAGGTCCTAGGTTCAATCTCTGGTATCTCCGGTTAGGGCTGGCAAAGACTCCTGCCTGAAACCTTGGACAGCTGCTGCCAATCAGTGTAGGCAAGACTGAGCTAGATGGACCAAGGGTCCGACTGAGTTTAAAGCAGATTCTGAGGTCGGTCTCACGATCTGTGAGACATGCTTTTTCCAAAACTGCAGGGAGTACGCAGGGCATGCTGGCAAGACCCCCGGAGCCGGGAGGTGTCTTTTTGCCTCCTCTCCAGGGGTCTCCTCGTGAGTAGCCACAGCATGGAGCCACACCATGGCTACTCACAATCCAATAGCCTGGGTTTGCGGAGCGCTCGCTCTGCAAACCCCGGGCTAAGGGGCAGGCTACTTGAGCGGGTTAGCCCGGTGGTTCTTATGATTAGCAAAAATCGGGCTAGGCTCTTGTGTGCATAGCCTCTCTATGTTCCTTTATAAAGGACAAGCTCAAGAGAGTTTGTGTGAGATCAAGATGTAGGTATGAGGGAAGCTGGAAATCCTTTATGGGATGGTTTGGGATGCACAACACGATTTAGGGGTGATGGGAAACTAATGAGGAGAAGGGAGGTGAGCTAGTCTTTTGTTAGCAAGCATGAATGGTCCCCGTTGCAGGGTCTGCAAAGCACTCTAAGATATTCCCCTCAGGATGGGGGCCACTCTGGGAAGAGCATCTGCATGCTTGCATGCAGAAAGTCCCAAGTTCGCTCCTTGGCATGTCCAAGATAGGACTGAGAGAGCCTCCTGCATGCAACCTTGGAGAAGCTGCTGCCAGTTTGTCCAGACAAGTGGACAGATGGAGGTCATTCACGCAATTAAAAACTCTGTTCTACCCCAGTTTGGGAACTGTGTGTGCTCCCAATTTTCAGTTGTGTGGAAGCAAGGTAAGAGGAAAACCTCTGACTCGGTATAAGGCAACTTCTTATGTTCCCAAAGCAGGGATGTGGATAAGTGACTGTCTTGTCTCTTGGTGAGGAGCAGGACTGATGAATGAGATGTCCCAGAAGAGGAGGAAAAGGCTGAAAACAAATTCCTCCCTTCTATACGGTGGTGCTGGTATGTGGCAATGAAAGGCCCAAACCTGCAACTTGCCAATATAGCATTAAGTTCCCGCAGCCTTTGTATATGGCTTTGCTAGTTTCTATTTTCCTCCTTGAGTAGAAGCAGGGTCCTCCCTCGCCATGTGGGTCTTGTCACACTGTCCGACCCAAGTGTTACTTCCTATTAATTAATTAGACTTAGGGATTGATCCAAATATCAGTCTAATAGGATTTCTAAGCATGGAGTATAGCATAACTGTATAAACAACAGTGACAGACTTTCAAACACAGAGAGGATTTTATTCCTGCTTGATAACAAGCATATGGATTAATCGCTGTTGTGGCTGGACCCAGAAAAAGTAAGGCCTGAGAGCAAAACTCTGTGAAAAACAACCCATCCCAATTTTCCTTCCTTGCAATTGTGAGGGTTGCAAAAGGTAGAAAGAGGCTGCTTCCTGCAGGTGCTGAAACATCCAATATTTGTGTGTAATCTAACACTCTTTTAATAATAACCATCTGTTTTTAGGGAGGGAAAAGGGTTCCTGAAAGTTTTACAGTGTTGCAAAATCTTTTGGCTCTGTTTTGGTTTACATTGTACAAGAATCTGTTAAATTGTCCTTTAAAAAATACAAAACCCTCCTACAACTCAATTTTTCTTTATTTGCAGACTCGTGATAATTATGTACAGCACCTAGTTCTTATAGACAGTTGATGCATAATACATATTAACCAACATTCTTTCTAATGTCAGCATGTGTACTTGTGTCAAGATGTGCTTCTGCAGGGCTGCTGTGTTAGCTAGGGTGCACTAAGTTTAGAGTTTGTGTTCCAGAGCAGTATTGTGATAGCACAAATATGTTTGTGCTACAAGTGTGCAGCCTCGGCATGCCTCATATGTTTTAAAGGAAATGTTTGCATGATGTGCAGTAGCACAATTCTTGATTTTACACAGATATGTGATCACCTTGCACTAGCACCACTTTGTGCATTGTGCAAGCACACCATTAAGGATGTCAACCATTATGTTTTGTTATGTTATAGGGATACTGACTTGCTATTCCAGCTAGCGATGTGCACAGAACATTTGCGTTCCGAGCTCGTAGCAGAATACAAATAACCAGGCTCAACCGATTGTTCCAACGAAACAAGCTCGGAACACTCAAAACATTCCACAAGCCATTTTGGACTCCAAAATGGTGCTCTTCTGGCCTCGGCACATGCATGACAGCCATTTGCATGGTGGTGCCTACCACACAATTGGCTGCCGCGCATGAGCAGATCGGAATGTTCTGGCTTAGAACGCGGTTGTTCCATTCTGAGCTCTGAACATTCTGCACATCCCTAATTCTAAGTTTCTCTCCATCTTTGCCTTGGCTTGGCTATGAACAATGAATGCTGATGGTTTAAGGTGAGCTAGGAATACAGGTCACACCAGCCTTCCAGGGTAGGGGCCAAGAACTGCCTGGGAATGGGGTATGCCAAAAGAGCCACTTTCCGGGGGTTTTAAACTCATATGTGGAGGTATAAATCCACAACTTAACATAACCAGGAAATTATTATTATTTTATTATTGGTTCACATTCTGCACAGTGTTGTTAGGGTGGCAGTGAGCAGTGTGATGTCAAAAATACTTTCTTGGGTCATCCCATCATGTTACAGAGCAAGCAAATGTGTGTGGAGGGAGAGGGATGAGCAATTTTTGCTGCTCTTTTTTGCTTCAGAAATATATCCTTGAGGATTGCACTGCCCTCAGGGATATATTCCTTAAACCAAAAATCTCTTTTGGAGGGAGGGGAGAGCAGTGAAAATAGTTTCCCCCTCTCCCCCTGCTTGTGTTTTCTGCTCGGCAATGCTCTGAAACAGCATTTTTGCAGCCATGCTGTTCTTTGCAATGCTGTGCAGAATGTGAGTATTTAAGGTATTTTATATACTGCTTTTCAATAAAGGTTTTGGAAAGGATTACATAGCAAAAGATATTGGGTGGGGGGAGGAGGCAGTTCTGAATTGGGATGGGGGATGGGACACTTCAAGTTTTGACAACTAGCTGGCAATAAGTAGCCTGGATGGCTTCAAGGGTGTGCTTGTGACTTCTGGGAGGTCACTGTTGCTTTTGGACTAGCAATGCCTGTATGTGTGCCTTTCCCCTACTTTGCCAGGACAGAGTCACAGAAATACCACAAATATCTGTACAGAATTACGGAAATACCAGAGTCTCCTGTATCATGTCTGCACTTGGAAAGTGAAGGTCAAACTAGATGTGATGTAAATCTTGTTATTGGCCCTGGAATACTCAATTTCCCCCTGTAAACAGCAGATATGGGGAAGGGACAGTGTGAATGGGAACCATGGTGGGTATAGGAGGTCTTTTGGTGCCAACTGAAGCTTTTTCCCCAGGGCAGATAGCACCCATGGGTCCTTTAGACTGGATCAAGATCATGGTTGGGGGGGTAGGGTTAACCCTCCAGCTATGGTCCCAGTCCAGATGAGGTTCCCTATACATCCTATTTACACCGGGGGGAAGCGAGCACTCCTGTCATAAATCTGTCAGGCTAGCCAGACTAAGCGCAGCAGCAGAACAGCAAAAACAGAAGCAGAACAGAAGCAGAACAGCAAAATTCAACAGGGATAAATTCTCCAAACCAGGTCAAGTCCGAGTTAGTCCAATAAATCCAACAGAGTCCAAAGCAAAATCCACAGGCAAGGTCAACACAGTCCAGGGTCCAAACACGGTCAAGGCAAAACAGGAACACAGCTGATTAGCTTGCAGAAAACTATTGTTGCTATCAGCAGGGTAGCTGTGTTACAGGTGTCTTAAATAGGCTGAGCCCCCGGTGCTGTTAATTAAGTGTTGCGAGTCAGCAGCTTTACCTGTTGTTCTATGCATGCAGCATCTTAGCTCTTGCGGTCTCTTGGATCGGCACCTCTCCACAGCTGAGACTGGTTGCGCCTCCTCCACAAGAGCTGCCTCACCCGCCTCTAACTCATCTTCTACACCCTGTGTGTCAGACCTTTGCAGCCTCTGGTCCTTGCCCACCCTCCTCTGCTGTCTGCTCTGTCTCTACCTCCAACTCCTCCTCGGAGTCTTCCAGCATGCCCATGACAACTCCAGGGTCAATGATGTGATTAAAATCACGTCTGCTTGGGTCCTGGGGCTTCCACTGGAATTTCCCTCTTCTGGAAGTAGTGAGCAAGAAAACAACACACAGGGCAGGATGTACTGACCACCACTCCAGTACTGTTCTGGAAAGCAAAATCTTTGACCCAGGATTGTAACCCAGTCCACTTCCAGGAATGTGTACATTTGAGCTAAAAGTGCTTTGGAGATAGGCTGCAATCTAACAGAAATATTACTCTCATGGCTTATTTAAGTTCCTTGCCTGTCGAAGCACCCAAGTTTCATAACTTCAGTTTAAAAGGAAGGCACTTTTTTATTACAAAAGCTAAAGCTAAAGCATATGGGTAGAACATAAAACCTAAACAAAAACAATCCAAACCAATAAAATTTGTGCCGCAAGGCAAATAAATGGATTGCATTAAAAAGTATTTCAAGCTCACTTACTAAGAAAGCCAAAGTGATCTGTAACACACGGATATTTGTGTTAAATTGTCTCCTCTCCCCTATCAAAATCAGCCGGTGAGTTTAATAAAAAAAGCATATGATTCTGACATTTGTGTGGTTTTTAAAATTGAATTTCTAAAGCATTATAGATTGGTGAAAGCAGAGGGGAAGGAAGGTAACATTACATTGCCCACAGAGATTTATGTACACCGTACCTTTCATATTAGAACTTTCTCTGAACTGTTAAGCTTTTCAAATTAAAATTCATGCTCTGTCATTCTGTAGGTAGCCTAATAAGAAAGCAGCACTGGTGTCCCAGTCCAGCGCTTGCCTATGTATGTGATACAACATTTGTGCATGTATAACAGCTGTTTCAAGGGTGCAGTTTCACATGAGATCAGTCCCAGTGTGTCTGGGACAAAGGGGTCCATCTGTACAATCCAATTCAATACCTCAAATGAAATTTAAGAAATCCATAGTATCCTGAACATATGAATCTGTCAGTGGCACAAAAGGATTGAGGAAAGAGTCTATTCTTGGTTAGGCAAATGCCTTGGGCAAAGGCAGCTGCCAGGCTGACTGAAAGCTGATAGTCTGGTGGTGCTGACCTGGTGACCTCCCTCTGTGCAGATCAGGAAGTCTCTCTGGCAGCCAGAAGTATTGGATTGACCTCCTCATGTCACCTGACTGCCCAGACCAGAAGGATTATGAACAGCTGGGTGAAGGCAGTAGCATACTCTGTTCTGTCTTCTGACCAAGTTCTGTCTTCTGACCAAGAGTCCCAGTTGCACAGGAAGCCAACATCTGATCTGCTAGGTTCCTGGCTCAAGCCTTGTGGTATCTGGTACTCCTATCAGATCTTCTTGCGTCGATTCTGTATGCTCCAGCCTGAATCAAGACAATCGTTTCCTCTTCTACTACACATTCCAGTTAACATAATACAGCTAAGTTGATGGTATCACTGTTGTTGTAAATGCTCACTGGTGGACAATCCAGAGCAGCATACCTCTTGCAGGACTTTATGATCGTGCAAGATTCTGGTGCAGGGATGTGCACGAACATGTTTGGAGGCTCTTTTATGGGCCTCCGAACAGGTTCGAATACCGGGGTGTGTGTGTGTTCGAAGTTCGAGGCCAGGGGGTGCCACTTTAAGGGTGGGGGAGGGTGCACTGACCCCTCCCTCCACTTCCCCCCACCGGTGCTTGTTGCCTGTAAAAGCCTTCAGGGTGGCAGCATACCTCCCTGCTGCCCCTTCCCTCTTTTCGGCCGGAAGTGGCCAGAAGTAATGGGTGCGTGCACATGTCAGACGGGCGCTGATGCAATGTGTGCATGCGCACCCAGTATTTCCGACCACTTCCGGCCAAAGAGGGGGAAGGGGTGGCAGGGAGGTACACTGCCGCCCCCAAGGCTTTTATGGGCAACGAGCACCGGTGGGGGGGAAGTGGGGGAGGGGTAAGTGCACCCTCCCCCGCCCTTAAAGTGGCCCCGCCACCCCCGCCCGGTTTCATGCACATCTCTACTCTGGTGCTAGCTAGTTGTGCTGCATTTGGAGCTTGCATTCCAGACTAATGTTGCGCTACTGTAGGTGTGCTTGTGACTGCACAACAGTTACACAACTGCAGTGTGCCTCATGTATTCTGGTCAGAACTTTTGCACAAAAGTGCTCATTTTTAGTGCAACTAAGCCATCCTCTTACAGTAGTGTAATGGTATAGTTCCTTACTCTAACGTAATGGTATAATTTCACATCCGATTCCTTGCTTTGAATGTCAGCCACTGTGCTTATCTTGTACATGTTTAAGCTTTACATAGAACTGTCATAGTCTGTGGGCCTTTGGAGCATTCATGCAGATCTGGCCGCTCTGGGAAGAGCATCTGCCTGCTTGCATGAAGAAGGTTCGAAGTTCCCTCCTTGGCATCTCCAAGATAGGGTGAGAGAGACTCCTACCTGCAACCTTGGAGAAGCTGCTGCCAGCCTGTGAAGACAAGACTGAGCTAGATGGTCCAAGGGTCTAATTCAGTATAGGGCAGCTTCCTCTGTTCCTAATGAATCCATATAGGGTGGGGGGTGACATTGGAGCAGGTTCTGTCCTCTAGGTACACATGTCCATCTGCAATGAACCTATGGGCATGTACTTGTACACACATAGGTGCCATTGGGAATCAATCAGGAACCTTTGCAGGCTTCTTGATTGCAAGGAAAGGTGCCTGTGTGCATACAAACATGTATTCATAGGCATTCAAGAGGCATAGTCTGAACTAGGGATGTGCAAGCAGGTTCATTTCTGAATCTGTTCAGCATTGAATCAGTTTGGTTCAATGGTTCAATATCGGACCGACCCCCCCCCAGCCTGTTCAGGGGTTCTAAGTATTTACTCACCCCCTCTGGGGGCTTCTCTGAGGCTGTGGGGTGTGTGTCACCGGAGGTTCCCCCTCCCCCCCCACTGGCCTGCGTTCATGCCCAAATCACCTGGTTCAGGTGATCTTCTTCCCATTCCAGGCCTCACCCCCATGGCGGTGGCCATTTTGGAGGCTGCCGTACATGCCCAATGGGCCTCTGCATGGGGTGAGGCAAAACCAAACATGTTTGAGTCCAACATGTCCGGATTCGAACTGAACTGGGCAACCCAGTTGTGTGCACACCCATTCCATGTCCATCTGCCCCCACTGGTTTCAATGACTACTCTCCAGACTAGTGTTACTCTAGCATACCGCAAGGAGGGTACGCACCTCTGTGCAGTTTGCGGTGCTCTGTGATGTTGTGCAACAGCTGGCAGGAGATCTCTGGGTCACATGCAAAGTTGTGCAGCAAGTTGTGCAACATGTCAGCGTCTTTCACTAGCATAAGTACTTGCAACAGAGGTTCATTTCTTTATGCAACATCATTGCGCTACATCAATACATTAGTTCAACCGCATTATGCCAGTTCCACACTAGTTTGGATGTAGGCCAGTGTTTTTCTTCATACCTGGCAACTGAGGTTAACATTTCGTTTGTCTAATGAAGAGGGCTCTAGTCCATGAAGGTTTCTGCCATAGTAAATAGTAAGGTTGGTGCCACAAGATTTGTTGATTATGCTTTCAGGTCTTGTTGGTATGAAGCATGCTCACGTCTGATATCTGTGTTGTGCTGCCTGTAGCTCAGTGGCAGAGCATCTGCTTTGCATACAGAAGGTCCCAGGTCCAATCCTTGGCATCTCCAGGTAGGGCCAGGAAAGGCTCCTGCCTGAAACCTCGGAGAAGCTGCTGCCGGTCCGTGTAGACAGTGCTAAGCTAGATGGACCAGTGTTCTGACTCAGTATAAGGCAGCTTTCTGTGTTCCAACCAATGTGCAATATGGCCAAGAAGGGTTTTCTTTGAGTGTCAGCCACTCCCAACACTGACTGACATCCAAACTAAATTACTCAATGGCACTACACAGGAGTTACTCTAAAGAACTACTTGATTTCAGTAGGACTGCTCAGGAGTAATTCAGTCTGGCTGTCAGCCACTGTCCTTATCAAGATGTGAAAGAATGTTTATTTTGATGCGCACTTGGGGAGGCATAGTGTTAATGCCCTCCATCTGTGCTGCTCCTTGTTTTGATATGCTTTGCATGTTGCTATTTTAATGACGAAATCCTTTAGATTTCATGACTGTTTAGCTCTTAAGCTAACCTTGGGCACCTGTTTGGATGGATGGAAAGAGTTAGGGTACAAATAAAATAAATACTGTAAGAAATAAATAAGCGTCTCCCAGATTTTCCTTATGAATCTCTAGTGCTGGTTCCACTGTGCTTGAAGCTCCCTTACAGATTTGGCTCTCCGTGTTTGTTTTTCAGTTAGACCTAATGGAGCGAATGATCCTCTCATGTTGCCTCAATGTTCTGAACGTTCTGCATGGAGATACATGTGGCCTGACTGAGATATAATGCCCCTGCTGCTAGAAACAGAAACAGGATGTCCTCGGCTAAAGTTGAAATACCATTTCTTGTGCGAGGAGTTTCAGCATCTACATTGGCACACAGCCCACTGATGTTTTTGATCTTAAAAAGAACCCTTGTCTTTTGTAATTCTGCATAGCTATATTGTTCCAGCTTCTTTACTTTGAACCTTAGGAATGTTTAGGTATTTCCCACAGTGCAACTTCATTACTCACTGGAAAATCCCTGCGGGAGGGGCTGAAGCCCTGTGGTAGAGTATATGCTTTGCACTGACAAGCTCCCCGGTTCATTCCCTGGATCTCTGTTTGTAGGGTCTGAGGTAGCAAGGCTGGGACAGACCTTTGCCTGTGTCTGTAGAGAGCTGCTGCCAGTCAGAGTAGACCACACTGGGCTAGAAGGACCAATGGTCTCAATAAAAATAGGGCAGCTCGATATGTGTGGTTGTCTCTGGCATGGTGAGGAAAGAATGCTGAAATATAAGGGTGGGGAACCCTGAAGAGTCCAAAATCTCTGGAGCAGGAGTGCTGAAGCAAAGTAATGGCATTGTAAATGGAACTTGGAATATGAACAATTAAACAGAGAAAGAGTACTGTAATTACTCACGGGGCTCCAGTCTTATCAGTAGAGTTCTGTTCTATGAGTGATTCTATTCAGGTAGTTTTTCAAATTTATACAGGCCTTGCAAAATATAATTATATTTCCATAGATTTAAAAGAAGGCTTTTAATCAAATAATTACTTCTCTTCCATTGTGGGTTTTTTGGGGCTAAGGAATCATTTAGGGAGCCCCTTTGCCCCTTTTAAATAGGGCTGCACGTGGGATTCGGGAAATGGTCTGGGGACGTCAGAGGCTGCAGGACTGCCGAAGGTAACTATTGCAGGTGTGGACCTGATGAACAATTTGGATGGGAGACCACAGCGGGGGTGGTGGTGGTGGTATATATGAGCAGAGCATATCAATAATTAAATAATAATAGTAGTAATAATAATAATAATTCGATTTCTATACTGCCCTTCCAAAAATGGCTCAGGGCAGTTTACACAGAGAAATAACAAACAAATAAGATGGGTCCCTGTCCCCAAAGGGCTCACAATCTAAAAGAAACATAAGACAGACACCAGCAACAGTCACTGGAAGTACTGTGCTGGGGGTGGATAGGGCCAGTTACTCTCCCCCTGCTAAATAAAGAGAAAAATAAAATAAATGACTAGTGCATTGCAACAAACATGACAATATTAACTCTTGAAGTTGTTTCCTAAGATCCTAACAATGGCTTGAAGTTCAAGCTGAAATAAGATGGGCTGAGTTCAGGCATAGGATGAAATGGTCATGTCATGGTTCTACAATGTATTCACGTCTCAGATAGTGGTGATGGTTATGTTTTTACTATATTCAGTTGTAAAAAGGCTCCCAGGAGCTGCCCTGGAAAAAAAGTGAGGCCACATCGAAAACATGTGCTTAAGTGAGCTGTGGAAGAGTCGCATGATTGTTTCACCATGCCTTTCTTCTCTCAACTAACACTTCAGCTCACTTTTAGGGGCAGGGGCAGCCCAAGGTACTGCAGCGCCTGAGGCAAGGGGCAAAATACTGCCTTGCCTCCTTCTGCTGGTGGGGGCCTGCATGCAGAGCAGAGAGGTGGTGAGATTACTGGCAGCTGCTTCTTGTAAGCTTTGCAAGGACTGTGAGGAGAGGCGCTCCTTGCAAAGTGTGCTGGGGTCCGACTGGTCCCAAAGACCTGCTCTCATGGCGGCAGCAGGAGGTATCCTGGCGCCCTGCTAATGCCCCAAGAATCTGCCACCTGAGGCAGCTGCCTCACCTTGCTTCATGAAAGGGCCACCTCTGGTTGAGCCAATGGACTATCTTAGCTCTAATGTGCATTTTTAAATTTTATTTTAAAATGCCTAAGTAGTTCTGGCTGTCCTTGAGAATGCACCCATGTGGGAAATTGTAATGTACAAATCAGTAGATTATGAATGTGGATTGTTCGTTCCTTCTTCACTCTAGAAATACAGGCACACACATAGTCATGGAAGGACGGGTTGGTACCACTTGTATGTGGAAACAAATGTATGCAAACCAACTTTTACACATAGACACAGTCCCTGGAGCTTGACTGGGCGGCTGCTGTGAAAAAGGCCAATTCCATGATTGGAATAACTAGGAAGGGGATTGAAAATAAAACTGCTGATGTCCTAATGCCCTTATACAAATCTTTGGTGCAGCCTCATTTGGAGTATCGTGTACATTTCTGGTCACCATAACTCAAAAATAACATTATAAAACTGGAGAAGCTGCAAAAGAGGGCAACCAAAGTGATTAGGGGCCTAGAGCAACTTCTTTATGAGGCAAGGCTTCAACACCTGGGGCTTTTTATTTTAGAAAGAAGACGACCGAGGGGTGACATGATAGAGGTCTATGAAATTATTCATGGTGTGGAGAGAGTGGATAGATGGACATTTTTCTCCCTCTTGAATAACACTAGAACCAGGGATCATCTCATGAAACTAATTGCCAAGCAATTTAGGACCGACAAAAGGAAGTACTTTTTCATACAACACATAATTAACCTATGGAATTCTCTGCTACAAGATGTGACAGCCACCAGCCTAGATGACTATAAGAAGGGCTTAGATAAATTCATAAAAGATAAGTCTAACAATGGCTACTAGTCTGAGGGCTATATATAGGCCACCTCCAGCCTAAGAGGCAAGATGCCTCTAAATACCAGTTGCAGGGGAGCAACAGCATGAGAGAGGGCATACCTTCAGCTCTTGCCTATGGTCTTCCCAAAGGCATCTGGTGGGTCACTGAGTGAAACAGGATACTGGACTAGATAGGCTTTGGGCCTGATCCCGCAGGGCTGTTCTTAGGTTCCTCTGAGCACATCATGATGTCAGCGGTATTAAAATTGAGCCATACAGAGAAGTGCCTTAGGAACATAGGAACCTGCCATATACTGATTCAGATCATTGGTGTATCTGGCTCAGTATTGTCTTCACAGACTAGCAGTGGCTTCTCCAAGATTGCAAGCAGGAATCTCTCTCAGCCCTATCTTGGAGAAACCAGGGAGAGAACTTGAAGCTTTCTGCTCTTCCCAGAGTGGCTTCATCCCCTGAGAGAAATATCTTACAGTGCTCACATTTCTCATCTCCCTTTCATATGCAACCAAGGTGGACCCTGCTTAGCTAAGGGGACAAGTCATGCTTGCTACCACAAGACCAGTTCTCCTCTATGCCTTGCAAATGATCCTTCCATTTCTATTTATCTTCCACAAGAATTACATTCTCAACATGAAATTTGAATGTGGTGAGTTTACATAGGGCGACTTCCTCTGCATTGCTCTTCATTGTTTACTGTACAAACAACTATCCTGTACAATGAAGCTGGCTAAATCTGTTAATGAAACTGCCCCAGGGTGATTGGCGAACACCCCAAGATTGCATTTGGGCTTTGTGTGGGGAAATTAGCTCTGGGTAGGACAGTTCCACGTCAGATTAAATTTCCACAAAGTTTTGAACCCAGGAAATGAGGCAAGGCTGAAGTTTAAAAAATCAAAAGTGTGATTAGAGCAATCCTATTAAAGGAACGTTCAACTTCAAATAGGTGTTATAGCTTAAAGTCCTAATTGTATGAATTCCCAGGTGGGCTAGAGAAAGTGGCTCAGAGAAGGAGGTGGCTGGATTTAAGAAAAAGGAGTAGGGATAGAGATAGGCCCAGCAAGAGGCAATGTTCATATAACCTGAGCTTCTACTGGTGCAGAGACCTCGGGGCTTTTGCAGTTATGGTTGCCACCAGACAAACTGGTGGCAACCATAACCGGACCTCTCCAGAAGATTGTAACAGGCGGCATGCTTCATGACAGAGGAATGACAAATATCATACACTTCTTCCCATATGTGATCTCCCCTTTATGCATATTACTGGATGTCATGGGGCTTGGGGCCATTATTATTATTTAATTATTATTATTTTTACATTTATATCCCGCTCTTCCTCCAAGGAGCCCAGAGCAGTGTACTACATACTTGTATTTCTCCTCACAACAACCCTGTGAAGTAGGTTAGGCTGAGAGAGAAGTGACTGGCCCAGAGTCACCCAGCTAGTATCATTGCTGAATGGGGATTTGAATTCGGGTCTCCCCGGTCCTAGTCCAGCACTCTAACCACTACACTACGCTGGCTGGTGCTAGAGCATCTGCTTAACATGCAGAAGATTCCAGAGTCAATCCTCAGCATCTCTAGTTAGGGCTGAGAAAAATTCCTCCCTGAAACCCTGGAGAGTCATAGTAGACAATACTGAGCTAGAAAGATTAATGGTCTGATTCAGTAGATGACAGCTACCTGTGTACTAGAGAAGGCATGTGGAAGTGGCAACTCTGTCATTCACATAACATAACTGGCCCTAAGAATTAAGGTAGTGTATACATTCTGCTGAGGTCTCAAGGATCTCTACAACGTTGTAGGGGTGTGCACTGACCCGTCCATGGTGGTTCGGTTCAAATTCAAACCAAATTTGAACTGAACCACCGGTATGCAAACTGGTTTATTAGAAGGGGCTGGCGGTTCGGCTCCGGCTGTTGAACTGGTTCGACCTGGTTTGACCTTGTTCAGTTAACTTGCTAAGGGGATTCCCTAACTATAAAGTGATTCAAGGAGCAAGCTGGTGGGAGAGGGCATCTTACTGGCAGTGGGGCATCGGCTCCATGGTGGAGGCAGTGGCCCCGTTGGCACTTCCCATTTGGGAATGTTCCCTTGTGGTGTCCTGAGATGCAAATTTTACCTCCCCTGTCTGATCTGGGGGCAAACATTAAACACAGTGTTCCCTGTTTAGAAATGAAAGTGGTGGGAACCTTTTAGTTGCAAGCCTGTCAAAAGGAAAGATCAGGAAGCAAGATAAATATTCAATCATCGGAACTGCCTTGCGGTTTTTTGAATAGGTGGAAATGCTAACTAAACAAATTGGGACTTTAAAGGCTTCTCCTTAAGAGCTGTTGGAGGCTTCTTGAACTTCTGCATTTCCTGAGATTTCCTATAGTCAAATAAAGTTAAAATATCCATAGGATGCCAAGCTTGTTTTCCTCTTTAGTAGTGTAACAACTGGCCCAACTGGTGATAGTGATGAGAGAGAGATGCTGGTCCACCTCCAAGCCCATTACAGATGCCACAAGGGGCAAAGAAGCAAGCACTCAGCAGGCAGAACTACTGTAGATTTGCAGTGACATCAGACCAGCCTCCCAGAAGTAGCTCTCTCCAGAAACGTCGTAGTAACTCTGCCAGTCAAGAAACAAAATAGCAGTTCCTTTTGACTCTCCATGCCCCTAATTTCCTAGGCTCAGGTTCAGCAAGCATCCACCTCTCACCCTACAGCTAGGTAGGACTCATTGTACATGCTGGTTGGATGACCATGCAGAAACACTGTGGTGGTCTGCTGCATTGATGTCTTGTTAATTAGCGCCCCTAGTTAATGTTCAGATCTTCTGGAGGCTTTGCATGATAGGACATCATGACTCATAAAAATATCCATATTTGAATGAGGATGTCTAGATGCCAGCTTAATGTTGGAGTGGTTTAGATTCCTGCTGCTTATTGGGTGTTGCCCCTGGATGCCTACACCTTACCTATTAGAGGAGGAGATCTGATCTTGTGGTAGCGACCATGAATTGTCCCATTTGCTAACCAGGGTCTCCCCTGGTTTGCATTTGAATGGGTGACAGTACGTGAGCACTGTCTGCTGTAAGATGTCTTTCTTACATCCCCCTTAGGTGAAGGGGTAGAGTGGTAGAGCATCTGCTTGCATACAAAAGTTTCCAGGTTCAGTCCCTGGCAGTATCTCCAGGTAGGGATGGGAGAGACTCCTGTCTGAAACCTTGGAGAGGGGCTGCCAGGCAGTGTCAGCAATACTGAGCTAGATGGACCAATGCTCTGTCCCGGCAGCTTCCTATGTTCTGATTCCCAAAACTGATCAGGCTTGGCTTCCAGGCAATTCCAGAGTTCCCCAGTACATAGTTTAAATAAAAAATCACTATTTTCAATTAGCAATAGGAATTCTGAACTAAATGGGCTCCACTTCCTGAAATGCAAGAAAACCCGAAATGGCATAGTTACTGTTTTGGCAGTGGGGCACTCTGTAAAAAGCTTGCATTCATGTATGGCTGGGAGAATAAGGCAGAATTGCATTTTCATTGCGCTATGGCACCAGAGTCCGTTTTTACAGCCAAAGATCACAAACTGTAGCCCATGTGAAATTGTTAGGAGCTTAATGGATGGAATTTCTGTTTATTTTCAGAGCAGGAAGAATCCAGGTATTTTAGAAAATCGAGCGACTGCAACTTGTACAATAAACTTCATGAGCTGGCATGAATGCTGAAATCTGGAAGACTTTTTCCCCAAGACTTGTGCCTTTTAAATAGCAATATTATGTTTCATAACAGACATCTACATTACTTTTAGATGATTTTGTTTAATAGAAATCTGGAATTAAGCAAAAAATAAAAAATAAAAATAAAAAATCCAGAAGCCAGTTAAAATGTTACAGTATACTCACATCTGACAAGTCTCGTGTGCCTTTTTATACTCTTCGACATGGCTATATCACTACTCTTACCTCTAATAATAATAACAACAATAATTGAATTGGTTTTTTTAAACCTTCATCAGAGGGGGTGTTTAGCTCTTCCCCTACTCTCCAAACCTGCTGTTAAGCCCCTCTAGAGAAAAAAGCGAGCAACTCATATGAAGTTTGCCTTTGTTTCTGCGGTGAGGCTATAAGAGTTGTGTTTTGTTTTGTTGAGAGGAGAGGAATTTTAATTGGGGGAAAAGTGAATGGCAGGGGTCCTCAAATTCAGACCCCTAGATTTTGGTGGACTACAACTCCCATCATCCCAAGTCACAGTGGCCTAAGGATTGGGGGTGATGGGAATTGTAGTCCAACAATATCTGCAGACTCATGTTTGAGAACCCCTGGTGTCTGGGGGAAGGGTTAAAAACTCCTCTCCTAGCATTACAGTCCTGAGCCAATTCATCCTTCCCTTCCAGTTGGAGGCAGAGAGGGAAAATTCAGGGGACAATGCAGTCCTCCACCACATCCTCCTTCTCCTCTCCTATTCACTGCTCCATGAGTGGACTTTCCTGTTAGTGACCTCCCCTCCTCACCACTTGCAGCCATCTCTGACATGGAGAACTATACTTGCACTGAATCTGTGGGGCAATTCTCATGATCACCGAGGACAGGTGGGGAGGATGTGGGGCGGGGAGCTGCTTTTAATGTACCTTCTCCCCAGACAGCCAAGTTCTTCTGTTGGAAGCACGAACCATGCTCCCAGACGGGCAGCATTGCATTCCTGCATTGCTGAGCTCTGAGGCCGGGATGACATGTCCTGGCCCCTGGAGATCCCATAGTGCAACACGCGAGTGGGTGGTGCATTGTGGGGATTCCCACAATGTGCCCATCAGGTGCCCCTCAGTGCTTTGGCATTGGCTGAAAGCAGCCTGCGCTGGCACACAATCAGGTAAATGGAGTTAAGAAGCAGGCTTCCTAGGCGGGTTTGCTGCCGAGGTGCTGCCAGGAGTCGCGAGTCTTCCAGTGGTTCTCAACCCAAGCTGGGGCTTGGTTGCCTTAGCCCGGTCTTGGCTGCTCATGAGAACAGCCTCTGTCTGTGCTCAATAGATTGCATTATAGGGTTATTAACTCTAAGCTGTTCCTGGAATTCCAACCCCCCCCTCCATATTTTTTCTGATATTTCTCACCACAAAATCAAACCATTACAATATCCAGGATTGTTTTCAATAGCCTATTGAAGTCCAATGCCAAATCCTGAAGGGCTGGCAACCCTAATTGTATAGGAGGTGGACTGTAGGTTCTTTGAGTGTGTCTACCTATTTCAAGTATAACAGCTCTTCAGAGAGCCTGTGAATGGGCCAAAGATGAAAGTGATATATCTATTTGTGGTCTGTAATGTGTAGGACAGGGAGTTAAATGGCACCACTCCTTTTGCTCCTGTCTTCATTCATGCAAAGATGCTGGCCTGCATATATGCAATTACAGGTTCCCATACAAACAGACTTCCTCATGCCTTTTCAAAACACCAAATAATCTGAAGCGCAGAAAATCTATTGCTCCTTCTGCTAATAAAAATTATGCCAGTCCTTCTAATCTTCCCAATGCAACTGCTCCTGTCTCCTTCCCATAAGTGGCTGTGTTCTAATATGGAGAAGCCCAGTGCAAAGAGAAAGATATTTCCCATGTGGAATTACACAAAAGTTTCCATGACATAGCATGGAGTTCTACTTTGCCTGGCTCCTTCTTTGCAGCTTCCTTAGAACAATGGTTAATCCAGCTGTGGAAACGACAACATTCTAACCACTTGGACAGCGTTGTAAAAGTTTTTCTTCTCCTTCTCCTTCAGGCAGCAGATATGACAGATCCAGATAAATCTCCTGATCCTGGTGGTGCAGATGCGTCCAAAGAAAACTGCCAAAGTCCAACTCTCGGGGGTGGTATATTGAAGTACAGGAGCAGATCTCAAGGTACTTTCGATTCTCTCCAATGGGTAAATCTAAGTTTGTGAGTTACTTTGAAGAGTCAAGGAAGGCTGGACTCTGGCCTGGTCAGCTAGTGTAGTCCTGCTCCTGTTCTAAGGCTAGATTTTAAAAAAATCAAAGCAGTGGTAGAGACTGAGGAGCCTGTTCACTGAAGCTTTCCTTCTGCCCAAGTGCACCCAAAGCCCACCACTGTACTAGAGATAGGTAAAGAGCTTGGAAGAGCCAAGGCGGTAGCAGATGCGACACCTGAGACCTGGGGAGTGGACATTTTCCATCGCCATCTTCCCAGAGTCTTCTACCACTTACCATTACTCCCCTGCCCCGCAAGTTACATTTATTGCTAACTTAACTGTGTCTCACAATTGTTCACTTTGGATGCCTGTTTTCACGCAGAAAGACAGGTATAAATACATTAAAAGAATGCATAAGAATACGGACTACATTCCAAGAGCAGAATTCTGGTACCCTGTACTCTCATGGTGGCACTTTTAAAAGGAGATGCTCAAGGCCATGTCCATCAGGTTACATACCAGAGGCATCACCAAAAGTCTCCCCATTGAGAAATTGAGGGAGAGCCGGAAGAGTAACTGTATTTTAGAAGAAAATAGTAAGGGCAAATAACGTGGTGATTCTATTTATTTATCAGGGGGAGAGTAACTGGCCCTATCCACCCCCAGCACAGTTTGTCTACTGACTGTTGCTGGTGTCTATCTTATGTTTCTTTTTAGATTGTGAGCCCATTGGGGACAGGGGTCCATCTTAATTATTTGTTATTTCTCTGTGTAAACCTCCCTGAGCCATTTTTGGAAGGGCGGTATAGAAATGAAATGAAATGAATGAATGAATGAATGAATGAATGAATGAATGAATGAATGAATGAATAAATAAATAAATAAATAAGAGGTCAGAGAAATTGCAGAACTGATGAGGAGCTTATGTCATTTGTAGAAACAATTGAGGATTTGTGATTCATAGTAAGAAGCTTGTCAGTATTTGCACCTATTCTTGCGTTATAGTTCTTCTGGAAGGAACATTACGTGAATTAGACGAAAGTGCATCCAGTCTTAGCCTCTCAGCAGCTCTGCATAAAGAAATGAGAAGGAAGAGGCTTATGTTGCATTCAAGCACAATGAATTAGTTGTGCACTTGACTTGTTAGGCACAACCCAGCCTCCAAACACTCTCTTCCATTAGCCCAGGAGGAACCCTGCAACAGGCGTGCATTAAGAGGCCAGCCACAGAGCTGTATAAAGCCCTTTAAATGAAACAGTGAAGTTACCAGCAACTGTGTGGGGTCTAAACTGTGTAACCAACATTCAGCAGATAACACAAGCTCCACCAGTGGCACACCTAGGTAACCCGTGCGCGCAGACTGCCCTGTCACAAGGTGCCCCCACCGCCGTGAGGCCCTCCCTGCCACTGGAAGCCCTCCTCCTATCCACCGCTGCCATGAGGCCAAACCGCCTATACTCCAGCCACTGGGGGGGGCGCGACGGTGTGTGTGTGTGAGGTGAACAGCCGGGATGTGGGGGTGATGCTAACAGGCCTACCCACCCCCCGTGGCGGCAGGCAGAGCGGGAGCAGCCGCTGAGCTTGACTGTCTGGCTCAGTGGCCTCTGAGAACTGCGAGGCGCTTTGGTGTGCCTGCACAGTTAGAAAAGAGTGTCGCAAACCTGTGGTGTCACAGGCATGTGACAGTCTTTTCTAATTCCATCTGCCACCATGGGGGGCGGGGGAGGCCTGCTTGCCTAACCCCACCCCCACCCCTGACTGCACACATGGCAGCTGGAGTATGGGTGGTTCGGCCTCGCGGCAGCAGGGAAAAAGATGGTGTATGGCCCAAGATGAATCTGAGATTCCTACCTTGCTGTGGACTCACACAATCGTGCAAATGTCAGCAACCAGAGACTTGCATTTTGTGCAGTATATAAATATGTTAAATAAATAAAATAAATAAATAAATAAACCCACATTAAACCTAGATTCAAATGATTGTGTGAACTAGACTTACATCTTAATGTTTTGGGAGACTGGAGAAGATACAGCATATCAATTGTTTGTGAACTGCCAGAGAACAATTGTTATAGGGCAGCCAATAAATGAAATTATTTTTTATTATTATTATTAGGCTGCCAAGGCATTAAGATCTTTCAAGGATCCTCTGACCTTCAGAGATCAGGTGGCTGGTAACTGAGGGAAGGCTTTCTCTGTTGGCACCTCAACTATGAAGTGATGCTGCCTGCTTTAATTGTAAATGGTTGTGTTTGCCCATGTTTTAGCAGATTATAAGGCACTCTTCCTGCTGTATGGAATTTTCCTGCTCTGTGGATCTGGGTAGTGGTCCTGGACATCCATAACTATGGGTTCTGCGCTTGCGCAGATCAGCTTCGGTTAGAATCTGTTAGGTCCTCGAGACGCCTACAACCACCCTCTGCACGTGACTACAGTACCTGCTAGTGGCGGTTGGGCGTCTTCTTACTCAATTTCTTGCTGACCGCCATTAGGATCAGTCCTCGGAAACAGTTGCTCCTCAGAATTCATTATTTACTCAGAAAAAAGTTGATACTACGGCTTTTGACTACGGAACTGACTGGATTACTCTTTTGAATTTTGAATTTGGACTTGATTGATCTTTCAAAACTGACGTGGAATGGACGACAATTCTTCTTTTGTTTTCCCTTAAAGTTTGTTTGACTGGATTAAAAATTGTTTAATTAAATCGACCTTGGAACGACCACCGTTAAAAGTAAAGCAGATCGTATACAGATGAGTGCAAAACAGAAGGCGGGTAAGGAGAAGACCACTTTTAAAAGGTGCTCCGAGTGCTGCGGGAAACTCCCCTCCACAGACAGCCACAACCTCTGCTTGTTTTGTTTGGGTGAGTCCCATGATACTTCTAAATGCTCTGTCTGTATAACATTTAATAAACAGACTCTAAAAAACCGAGAGGTACGCTTGAAGGTCTTTCTAATGGAGGAGGCTCTAATGACGAAAAAGACCACTCCATCCTCGGCGCCGGGACCTGCATCGCATACGCAGTCTAAAGTCCCAGCAGGTCCAAAGCTGGCTTTGACGTTGAAATCCTTGATGCCGACAGCATCAACTTCAAAGTCCTTAACAGCCTTTAAGAAGCCAGTGGGCCCTTGCTCTAGCCCTAGAAAGAGGACTTCGGCTCCCATACCGGAACATCCTCCAAAAAAGAGCAAACGGAAGCAACATCATGGCTCACATAGTGAGGATCGGAATCAGAGTTCGACTCAGACCCCCTCGCCATCGAGCCTGCAGACTTTGAAGACACCTTGGCATCGAGCATTCTCTTTGTCCCCAGCCTCGACTCCATGTCAGTCACCATCGATGCCGCACTCACAAAGGCAATCGACATCGAGGACGTTGACTCCGGATCGACATCGAGCTGCTCCAGTCTCGGGTTCTGAAAGAGGAGTGTGCTCTACATCGAGACACCTGTCGACCCCGAAGCCAGGATTGGATATGGGGAATGTCTCGCCTCCAAGAGCCTCGACATCAACACTAAAACAGACTTTGACCTTGACTCAACAACGTAAAGTTCTCCTTGATCAGCACACAGTAGCGGTTATTATGGACACTGAACTCGACGCCGAGGGCGAGGTGGTGTACACTATTGAGACCTGCGAAAGTGCCACACTATCGGGGACCCCACTGGGGGACCGAGATGTCGCGTCATGCAGGCTGACTCATCTGCTTGATTCGGAGGAAAGTACACCATCTACTGGCACGTTTGGGGGTTTTCATGATGCTGATAGTGGTGTTCCTAAGACCCCATCTCTACAACAGCTACGCCCGCTGGGGGGCTCTACCCCCATGGGATGAAACCTTCACAGTTACTCGGGCAGAATACTCCCTGTTTTCTCAATGGTTAAGGGAGCGAAATCTAGGAGAGAAGGATTTGATTATGTCGGAATCTTCTGCACAAACATCACCACCAACCATACAACAAACTGTTACTGTTGTCCAAACTATAGCAAACCGTCCAAGACAGCGTACAGTGTCACTTCAGGCAGACTTCCCTAAGACACCTGTAGTGACAACAGCATGTCAGGTGATGATGCAAACTAACCGGGCTACACCACCGGTGAAGGTAACTACCACTGCTGTGAGAAACTCACCTGTGCGACACTCACCTATCGCTGTTTCAGATGACGACGACGAGGACAGCTACATTTCGGATTCAATGGAGCTGGATCCACGGGAACCAGAGGAACCAAATCTGCTGGACCCAGGTCCTAATGTGGCTGCGATCCCTTCAACTTCACCCAACAAGGAGATGAAGGGCTATCACCAGCAGGTTGCTGAGATGGCACAGGTCTTGGGCCTACAATTAAAACAGAGTACTACAGAGTTAGACGATCCAGTCTATAATATGATGAAGGCGGCTGCCGGACTGCACCCCGTCTTCATTCCTATGTTGCCACATGTATCAAGGGCGGCCAAGTCAGAATGGGAGGTACTCCAAACTCCAACCTCAAAACGGCTAGAGGCTCTCTACCACGTCCAGGAGGAGGAAAACGAGTACCTCATCCACCATCCTTTACCAAATTCTTTAGTGGTGGATTGTGCAACAACCTCCAAGGGGGGACAGAGACACACTACCCCTGCTGATAAAGAGGGGAGGAAGTTGGATGTCCTGGGCCGCCATACTTATTCTACGGCCTGCCTTTCGATTAAAATTGCAAATTATATTGCTTGCCAAGCAAAATACACCCATTTACACCCAAAATTCATACATTTCTTTGGGAGAATCTATATGACAAACGTAACTCACTGGACCCTGTGGAATTTGTAAAGCAATTTGAGAGTACCTTTGCTAGAACAACTACGGCCACAAGACAACAGTTGGCAAATGCCAAGCATCTTGCAGAGTCGGAGTCGAGAATTATGACCTCTTCCATTGTCCTAAGGAGACATGCCTGGCTGAGAGCGACAGCTCTTCAACAGGAGATGAAGGAATGCACTGAAACTCTCCCATTTGATGGGAAGGGTTTGTTTTCTGACAAAACGGACAAGACGATGGGACAATGGAAGAAATCAAGGCTGACTGCTCATTCATTCCTAATACAAAAAAATACCCCCAAGTACCAACCGTACCATCAGTACCAGCACAAACAGCAGTACTACCACCAGACTGAACGCAAAGACTACAGAGGCCAGTATCAGCGTTACGATAAGAAACCATTCTATAATAGAAACAAGTCGAGATCTCTCCCTTCTTGAAATTTACTCCAGAAACACCTATTCTGTGGGAGGAAGTGCATCAGTTGCTGATGAAGGAAGCAGTCTCTCTGCTGCAGTGGGCACACAGCCAAATGGGATTCTACTCTTGATATTTCCAAATCCCAAAACGGGACCGGGGCATACGTCCCATAATGGACCTGCACAACCTGAACCTGTACATCGAAGTACGGAAATTCCGTATGATGACGCTGCAAGCCATCCTTCCTCTCCTTCACAAAGAGCAATGGATTGCGACGCTTGATTTAAAGGATGCATACTTTCATGTGGGAATCAGGGAAACCCATCGCAAATTCCTATGCTTCACATTGGGCACAGAACTTTATCAGTACAATGTTCTGCCCTTCGGACTGGTCACTGCCCAGAGAGTCTTCACAAAATGTGTAGCAGTAATAATAGCCTACCTAAGGACACAAGGCTTGTCGATATACCTTTAACTCGACGATTGGCTTCTGACTGCAAAGACAAGGCAGGATCTTTTGACCCATATAGGTGTTGTGACGGCTCTGTTACATTAACTGGGCATCCAGGTCAATTTAAAAAAATCCTTTCTGACACCATCCACCTGCCTTGAGTATATTGGGGTGCAGCTAGACATGGTGACGCAGATGGCATATCTACCAGAAACCCGTTTCCAACAAATACACTCACTGATAGACTCCTTTCAAGCAACACCCTTACAGAGGGCAAGACAAAATCAAATACTATTGGACCTCATGGCTTCTTGCACAATGATGGTCCCGTATGCATGGTTGAGACTGCGCATTTTGGAGCAGTGGTTCCTTCGGGCTTACCACCCACGGACTGAGCCCCAGACCAAACTGGTGCTGCTTCCAGAAAAGGTACTGGACTCCTTACGATGGTGGAGGAAATGGTGCAACCTACTATGAGGGGTACCCTTCAAGCTGTCAGAGCCAACCGTGACAGTGACAACGGATGCCTCGATGACAGGCCCTCGGATCTATCGGTTCTAAGTCTTACTGCGTGGAAGATAGGCTTTTGAGGGAGAGCTTACTCAACACGAGGAAACTATCTATGAGACGTAGCTATAATGCGAAGTGGCGAAGGTTTCGCATGCAAGCTGCCGCGAAGGGGTTTCACCCCAAGCAGGCAAGCCTCAAGGAAGTGCTTCTATATCTTACTTTGTTAAAGAGCAAAGGTCTTGCAAACGTCTCCTTAAGAGTTCATATGGCTGCTCTCTCAGCCCGACATGATGGTTGGGACAGAAAGACTTTGTTCTCCCATCCTAAGTGCAAAGATTTCCTTAAAGGAATCAATAACTTGTATCCATCAGTGAGGCCACCGGCAGAGAAATGGAGCTTGTCACTTGTGCTCGCATCACTTACGGAATCACCTTTTGAGCCAATGGCGAAAGCGACTTTAAAGCTGACAACTTTAAAAACTCTTTTCTTGTTGGCCATTACCACTGCGAGACGGGTCAGTGAGCTCCAGGCTCTCCATATTGATGAACCCTATACCAAGTTTTATCCTGACCAGGTTATTATGCGCCTAGATCCTGAGTTTAGGCCTAAGATAGTGACGAGCTTCCACTTAAATACTAATATTGTGTTACCAACCTTTTTTAGGGATCCTTCCACTCCTCTGGAACAATCAATGCATTCCCTGGATGTCCGCAGAGCGCTCCTATTTTATCTCCGAGTGATGCACCTCGTCCGCCGGACAAAACACCTGTTTATTTGTGAAAAGGGAAAACATAAAGGCCTGTCACCGAGCAGACAAAAGCTCTCCTACTGGCTAGTGGAACTCATTAAAATGGCATATGATCTGCAAAAGATGGTTTCACCTTCCATGCTGCATACTCATTCAACTAGGGCTTATGCAACCTCGGCAGCGCATCTTGCTGGCATTAGATTTGAGGATATTTGTGCTGCTGTGACCTGGGCATCACACCAAACCTTTGTGAAGCACTATGCGGTGAATTTCTGCAATGCAGCAGCAGCGGCATTTGGAAGGGCGGTTCTAAAGAGAGTGCTGCAGTAGCTTGTGGCACCCACCTCCAAAGAGGTGGCTCATAATTCACCCATAGTTACGGATATCCAGGACTACAACCCAGATAAACAGGTTGCTTACCTGAAACAGGTGATCTGGTAGTGGTTCAGGACATTCATAAAACCCACCCATCGTGCTGCAACACAAACGAAACACATGCTAATGTACATCAGGATACCTGGCATCAACGATCAATAGACATCAATGATCAGTAGTCAGCCATCAAGAAACTAAGTAAGAAGACGCCCAACCTCCATTAGCAGGTACTGTAGTCACGTGCAGAGGGCGGTTGTAGGCATCTCGAGGAGCTAACAGATTCTAACCGAAGCTGATCTGCGCAGGCGCAGAACCCATAGTTATGAATGTCCAGAACCACTACCGGATCACCTGGTACAGGTAAGCAACCTGTTTTTTAATTGCTTATTTTTTATTTGGTTTCACTCTGCTTTTGCTGTTTTATACCTTGTTAGCTTGCTTTATGTTTGGGGGTCTTTTTTTAAAATTTGGAAGCTGCCTTAGGAAATCTTCCTATAAGATTGAAAAGCAGGATAAAAACAAACAAAAAACAAACAAATGCATTTTCAATGTTGTTTAGTTTTAAAGAAATAAGCTTTCTGTACCTACAGCTGCTAGGTACTTAAAGGATCTGGGCCCCGGGCCCACAACCCCTCTTTTAATAATTACATTCAATCATATTTTAAAAGGTCTTCGATATTATAATGCATCACCTTTGAAGGTGGAAGCAGCAGAGAGCTAGGTGAGCCTAGGAGCTCTGTCCCATGCTCTGTGGAGGTGCCTCCATAGCTGCATCTCCTTTCTGGAAAAGATCATGGAGGAGGGAGGTGGCTGATGAGATTTTGGGGCTCTGAGCAATTCATTGGGGGCCCATGCCAGAGGGGGTTTGGGGTGGATAAATACATACATACATACATACATACATACAGTGCCACCAGCTCAGGTATGCTTCCTTCTTGTTTGGGTCCATGTTCGATCTATAAACTGCTTTTGCTGAGCTTAGAAACTGAGATATGGGTCTAGTCCTTTTAAACTGTACATGGCACATTTTGTCTGTTGATTACACTTTTGATTGCATCCCTAGATATGCCGGTATCAAACTCTTGCATCATGATCCAGTAAATGTTTCAGGAATGGTGGCTTGCCTTTATCTCTTCCATTATAAAGGATTGCTACCCACTCGAATGTGTTGCCACATTCTCTATTGCTACCCACTTGAATATCATGTGTGTGTCGATATAAAGATAAAATTTGTCATAGTTTGTTTATATTAGGAAAGATATCCATCAGTCATTTCTGAGTGGGCATATAAAATGTTCAAGTAACCTACCTGATTCTATCACAGCTGACAGACAGTAAAAGATGCTTCGATATATGTGTAATAAATGGCATCTCTGGGTTATCCCTCAGGGGCGGCAACTCGTTTAGAATCTGTGGGTGAAGATGATGAGTTGACAGTGGAAAATGGAGATGTGAATTATGAAATAGCAATGAAATATTCCCGGGGAGGGAGAAAACATTCTCTTCCACAGCATCTGGACACAGGAACCAGACAGGTGAGAGAGTACACAATGTTTTCATGGGCAGGGAATACCAGCATTAGCCCCAATCCGTTGCATGCTGTTGTGAGTTACTTTCAGGATCTGTTGTATTTAAAGGGAAATCTGACCATCATTTGACCATGCATCTAGAACAAAATGACCATTGCTGTAATTGGAAGGGCTGCTTCTATGAGCCAGAATTTGTACCATCAGCCAGCTCCTGAGACCATCTGCACCTTCTGCTCCCTCTCTAAGGGGGAAAGATCCTGGAGTCTGGATTATGTCATCAACTGCTGGAAGTCAGAGATGCTGCACATGTCCCCCTCATATTCGTCATATTCATATATTCCTAGTAGAATTGTGTTTCTATGCACATTTTAATTAAAAGATGTGTTGGGCTGCCATCTTGGCTTAAAAGTGGGGGATAAACAATGAATTATTGTTAATATCATCATCATTAATATGCCACTTTTCGACAAAAGAAATTTTAAAAGCAGTTACGTAGGAGAAAGAATAAGATGGTTTCCTGTTCCAAAGGGCTCACAGTCTAAAAAGAAACACAAAGTTTTTAACAACAGTCACTGCAAAGATACTGTGCTGGAGCTGGGGGCCAGTTGTTCTCCCCCTGCTGGATGATTGAGTCACCACTTTGAAAGGTGCCTCTTTTCCCAGTTACCAGGGTCACAAACATCTGAGATGAAACAAAAATGAGGAATATTACTCCTTATATTAACCAAGATCTCCTGCACTTGCTTCAGTCTTTGGTTACACCCTTGATCATATTAAAAAAATACTTTTTTGCAGGGGGGGTCGGGGGGGGGGAGAAAAATCTTAGATTAGTTGCAGCCAACAGTGGTTTGGAGCTGGATCGTGTTTGAAATTTTGTTTGGTTATTCATTGTTATAATGGTTAATTGATTGTTTGGGTTAATTGTAACATAAAGAAATATTGGCCGGCATTCTGTGCAGCAGAAAATTGGGGTTAGGAACCTGCCAGACTCAAAGATGCAGCTTGGTAAGTTTGGACCCTGGACCTAATGAGCTTATGGCATCCCCCACCCCCTGCAAAATAAGCATCCTCTCTGCATATATATATTTCACCACAATCCCTCAGGTCTGGGCCAGGACCTTTTTTGGAAGTTTTTTAAAAAATAAAAAAATAAAAATCAACAGATTGACTGATCCACTTCAAAATCAATAGAGGCAGTCTTGGAGGAAACAGATTGTTTAGAACCATTTCAAACTGGCTTTTGGGTGGGCTATGGGGTTGAGACTACCTTGGTCAGTCTGATGGATGATCTCCAAGTGGGTATTGACAGAGGGAGTGTGACTCTGTTGATCCTTTTGGATCTCTCAGCGGCTTTCGATATCATTGAACATGGTATCCTTCTAGGTCAACTGAGGGAGGTGGGATTGGGTGGCACTGTTTTACAGTTATTCCATTCCTAACTCTCTGGCAGATTCCAGATGGTGTCACTTGGAGACTGTTGCTCTGCAAAGTGGGAGTTAATGTATGGAGTTATAGAAAGCTCCATACTGTCTCCAATGCTTGTTAACATGAAATGTCTGGGAGATATCTTCAGGAGGTTTGGTGCAGGGTGTTATCAATATGCTGATAACTCCCAAATCTATTTCTCTATATCAGCTTCATCAGATAATAGTGTAACTTCCCTATATGCCTGCCTGGAGGCAGTAGTGGGCAGGATGAGAGATAACAGACTGAAGTTGAATCCAAATGAGATGGAGGTACTGACTAGGCGGCAGGTGGTCAGAACTTGAGAGATGGTTTAGACCTGCCTATTCTGGATGGGTTTATACTCCTTCAGAAAGAACAAGTACATTGCTTGGAAGTGCTCCTGGATCCCAAACTCTCTCTGGTTCCTCAGGTTGAGGCAGTGGCCAGGAGCACTTTTTATCAGCTTCAGCTGATACATCAGCTACATTTGTGGAGGAAATGACCCTAAAACAGTGATACACATGCTGGTAATCTCCAGGCTTGACTACTGTAATGCACTCTATGTGGGGCCATCCTTGTACGTAGTCCAGAAACTGCAGTTGGTGCATGCACCTGTTTTCTAAGGCTTTTAAGTAATTTTAATTTATTTTATATCATAATTGTTTTAATCATTTTATCCTGTTTTTATATTGTATTTTAACGTACGTACTAAGTTATGTACATAGGGATGTACATGTCAGGTGGTATAGAAATATGGTAGGTAGGTAGGTAGGTAGAGAGATAGATACACGGAGTCCTGCTACATTTATGTCTGTAGGACAAGCCATTCCAGAAATATAAAAGGGGCCAACTTTTCCCTTGGGGAAAGTCATGGGGTCCTCTAGGAGAGTGGGCACACGGACCTGGGCCCCCAGGTCCAGGCCTAACGGTGCCCTGGCTGAGCTGTGCAGAACATGAAGGCAGCCTTGATGGGGCATCACTACTTCCATTTGTGCTGCGTAAAGGAGCACTGGGCTGCTGCCTGGAAGTGGTTTAAAGTCATTCCTCAGAAGCCCCATCACTACATTGTTGGGACCGCCTTTGAAATTCCACAGTGACTTGGCATCAACAGGAGACTGTTCATCATGTCAGCCAAGATTCCTTTGTTGAGTTCTCTCCCTTACCCTTTTAAAGTAAAGTGTGCCGTCGAGTCGGTGTCGACTCCTGGCGACCACAGACCCCTGTGTATGTCTTTGGTAGAATACAGGAGGGGTTTACCATTGCCATCTCCTGCGCAGTATGAGATGATGCCTTTCAGCATCTTCCTATATCGCTGCTGCCTGATATAGGTGTTTCCCATAGCCTGGGAAACATACCAGCGGGGATTCGAACCAGCAACCTCTGGCTTGCCAGTCAAGTCATTTATCACCGTGCCATTAGAAACAGCTATATCATGCCATCATATTGTGTGTTTTCCCTCTCCCATTCCATATCACTGGCTGTCTCTGGTAGGGGCAGGAAAAATGCAACATGTTGTCACAACATCGAGTAAACATCCTATACATTGTGGGTGCAGGGGGAAAGGACTTGATGTTCATGCCATTTTCAGCAGTGTCCTTGTGCTGTTCTGCCTGCCTGTGTGTGCTTGCCAAGATCAGGGTTTTTGTCCTTGTGATAACAAAAAACAGTATTTTGTAGTGCTGAGCCAAATGGTCATAAATGTGTACTTTGTGTCAATATTTGCCAATATTTGATGTTAGAGATTTGTTCATTGCACAGGAATGCAAAACACACAATGGTTTTCTCTGTGTTTGATTTTTTGTTCACCTCCTGGGCACAATATTCTGCATATAGGGAAGTTTGCAGCAAAGTCCTAAAAGGTTGTGTTTTTCTCCCTTTTCTAGTCTCCAGGGAACAGTGCAGTCCCTGAGCTAACTCATTTTTTTTTTTTAACTAGCCATTAAAAATGGCCAAATTTTCAGAAATTGGACAGAAAACATTGGCTGACATCCAGGCTGTTACTCCTGAGTCGGCCTATTAAAATTAATTACCCCTTTATAATAATTCCTGGGTAGTACTATTGAGTACCTAAATCTGGATGTCAGCCACTAAAAATATCCTTGATTGCTTTTTTGGAAAAAACATGAAACAACAAGAGCTGCTTTTGCCCATCTGCTATATATTTATTTCTCCTAGGAGTACCCGTCGCTAATCCCATGTGTGGCAGCCCTCGCGATAGTTTGCAAGCCGCTGCTGATTAGTGATGGGGATGGGGAGAAAAATGGGATGCCGGCAGCGGTGGGCTACCTGGCTGGCAGGAACAGGCTGCAGCGGGCTGGTCCAGCCACCAGGGGCAGGTGGCGATGGGCTGGCCCAGCTTCCGGGAGTAGGTGGCGGGCTGCCTGGCAGGCAGGAGCTACAGACTGTGGCGGCAGGCCAGGAATTGGCAGGTGGGTGGGCGGGAGGAGGTGGTGGGCTGGCTTTCTGGCTGGCCCGTCAGCCAGAAACTGCGGGCAGGTGGGTGGGAGAGAGAAGCGGGCCGGGCAGGCGGGGGAGATGCTCTGTGCCTGGCCCGGTTAGTTTTTAATTATTATGATTTTCTTTATTTTATTAGGAGTACCATATTGTTAAGAAATCTACCCGCTCACTGAGTGCTGCTCAAGTAGAGTATCCATGGCGACTAACCCAGCCATCTATTATTTCCAACATTGTTCTGATGAAGGGGCAGGGCAAGGTAAAGATATTTATGGGAATACCTATTGTTAGTTTGTGTATATGTGAGGGTATATGTGAATGGCAACAAGCACTCTATATCTAGTATTTTAAAAGAGTCATATTCACAGTTTCTTGTGATAAGAACATTAAAATACTTGTTCTCAGAGAATGTTATTACTCAAACTACTTGTATTGTATTTAAAATCTATATTGAATTACATGCGTCTTTGACACTGCCTGAGTCAGTGTGATAGCTCCGAATGTTCAGTTGCTTAAGGAACAAAGCAGTTAGCAGTCTAGTTTCTATGAGAGAAGAAAAAGTTGCCAGTTTGGCAGGCTGAGGACTGGGAAAATATCCAAGGGAACAGGGGTATATAGTGTGGACTGCAGTAGCAGGCATTTGTGGACTGCCTAGATTACATGTCCTGTAAAAAACATACACAGTAATCCACACAGGCATAGTGAGTGCTGATTCAATTATACAGGTGTCTGTCTTAAAAAGCAGTCACTGGTATTTGGCTTTGAGACTAGATTAGAAACAAAGAAAGTAGTAAATTATTTCACAGCCATACAGATTCTTGGGTGCTAGATCTAACTGATAGCCTGTAGAAAATAAGTGGTAATATGGTTAGGGCTCATTAATGTTCCACATTTTTAATCTTCCCTTGCAATTCTCTGTAGGGTCTTGGATTCAGCATCGTGGGAGGACAGGATTCTGCTCGGGGGCGCATGGGAATTTTTGTGAAGACAATTTTCCCTAATGGAGCTGCAGCTGCTGATGGCAGACTTAAAGAAGGTATTTTAGCAGAGAGGAGAGGTTTCTGCCAGCTCAACTGTTTCCCAAGATGAGCACACGGCGAGAGGGAGGCTATGTCCTATATTGCTACTATCCCACCTCTTCCATGGGCCAAGCACAGGAGGAGGGGGGCCCATGACACAGCTGTCTAATGAGCTGGCAGTTTAGATGCCTCCACTATGCTTGGACAAAAGCAGAGGAGGGTGTGGTAATGAGTGGGGTCTCCTTCATCTTCCATCCTTCTGGAGTAGGTATAAGCTACCTGGTGGTAGGAGGAAATAGGGATGTGCACAAAACCAGTTTTCCCAGTTTGGTTCGAGTCCGAACTGAGTTTGAACCAACCTCGTGGTTAAGCCGGTTTGCACATCCCTAAAAGGAAAGAGCAACATCTGAAATTAACAGAAGTGAGAAGTAAATGTATCAGCTTTCAAGCAGCTGCTGAATGAGCCAATAGTCTGAACTGGCCTCGAACCTATCCGGGCCTAGTTTGGGGGTGCCAGGGATTTCTTTTGTTTTGGTTTTAAATGTCAGACTTACCACCTCTGAGGTCTCAGGGGATGCTGCTGGTAGCCGCAGGGGGGTCTTGGGTGGTTCCCCCTCCCACTATTGGCCCCACCCCGGTCTCCCATGATCTGTTTTGGCCCATTTTCAGACCATTCCGGCCCTCTCCGTGCTCGCAGCAGTCATTTTGGAGGCCACCGTGCATGTGCATGGGCCATTTGCATGGCTGGGTTGCTGGCCATGCAAATGGCCTGTGTACATGCCCAGTGGCCTCCAAAATGGCCACCATGAGCTTGAAGAGGGCCAGAACTGCCCAGGGAGGCCATGGGGAGGCCAGTGGGGGGAGGGGGGACTGCCGGAGACCCTCCCCATGGCCGCCAGCAGCATCCCCCAAGTCTTCAGAGGTGGTCAGTCCACCATTTAAAAAACCCACAAACCAGCCACAGACCAGCCCAAGGGATTCAGCTTGGCCTCGCACCAAACTGGGCCTGGTCTGGCTTGAGGGCGAGCCCTCAGACCGGGCCAGCTTGATGGTGAACCAGCTCGTGGTTGAGCCGGTTTGCACATCCCTAAGAGGAAAGAGCAACATCTGAAATCAACAGAAGTGAGAAGTAAATGTATCAGCTTTCAAGCAGTTGCTGAATGAGCCCATACATAGTGCAATCCCAATTCTGTTGGCCAAATTGACTGTTACCTGCATTGTCAGGTTGTCCTTGCACATTAAAGCCATTTCACAAATTATGTTTTCCCTCACCCCACTTCCGTATAGGAAATAAATGAAACATTCATATAGATTGTTACTGTATTTACCTGAATCTAAGACTAGTAGTTTTTCAAATATTTGAAATCAGGAGGTTTCAGAAGTCCTGTTCCTTTTGAGTAAATGCGGATATAACCTGTATTTAACCTCTGCCTTTTAAGGGGGCCATCTTAAATTTAGAGTTCTCTTTGATTTGGGTAAATACGGTAGATGGTGATCCCACTTGTCTGTATTTTGCTCATGTGCCTGCACTTGGAAGCTATAACAATACTTTGCATCTACATAGTGCTTTTTGGAGTTCAAAGTGCTTTGTGTTGATATTCGCAACAACCCTTATACCATGGTCCCCATTGTGGCTGGGGATGTTGGGATTTGTAGTCCAACAACATCTGGGCACCCAAGGTTGAGAATTCCTGTCTTGCAACAACCCTGCAAGCAATTAAGAAATGAATAGCTGCTGTCTCTCTCCACAGCACAGTTACTGTGCTCATCTGTGATGTGGGAACAGGATAGTTGGGTTTCTGACTCTTGAACAGGGCTACAATGTGCAGAGCACTAGGGTGAAGTCAACACCCTTAGATATTTGTTTGGCATTGTATAAACAAGCCTTGGGCTCACATCAATGATGACATGCTGCTTCCTTTTCCTTCACAAACTTGTTTTAATTAGTGCTTAGTGAAAGTTTTCAGAAATCTTGAAACTGGTAGCAGGGAGGTGAAGGCCTCATATCAGCCCCCTACCATCTCCTACAGGCTGGCCATAGCACCAGCATTCCTCTCAGCATCCTTTTGCTGTTGGCTGACATTTTTCCCTCACGGCAATGTTATGTGATGATGTTGCATTAGTCTGAGGTGGAGATTGTGTGGGAAAATGATGGCATCTGCTGAAATGATGCTGGTGATGGCAGGTTTCAAGCTTTCCAATTTCCCAAGGCTCTACACACAATCCATGTGTAGAGCCTAACTAGGCCCTGTGGGGAGAGCGGACTTAGCCCACTCTCCCTGCAGACGAGCAGGGAGCCGTCCAGGGTGCTGGGCATCGAGGACCTCTCATGGCCGCTCAAAAATGGACTGGGCTCCCTTAGCCTGCTTTCGAGCAGTCGTGTGAATAGCCTCCCCATCTGCAACCACCAAAATGCTCATCCCCTTTTGCTGCCTGCGAATGGGCAGCTGAAGTTGGACAGGTGGAATTTCAGCTGAGCCCTAGTTTTAATGAGTTCCTTTCATGAACACTCAGTTTGCCACTACATCCAAAGTGGCAAACTAGTTTGCATAAGCCCTTGAAACTAGGATTGCAAACCATGGTTTATGTGATCTCTCCAAACTAGGATTGTAAGCCATAATTTGGCATGACACTTGAATGGGCTACTGTATGAATTGAAAATGCACCTAGGAATACATCCAGTACTCCCCTTTGGTTGTGCACCGAAGAAGATCAAGACCTGTGTGCAAGTTTTTTTTGAGGCAAACATGCTCATGGTTACTGATCTCCTCATTGAAGAAGCTTATCTCCCGATCAGCTTCCGAGAACCCCCTGGAACTAAGTCTGAAAACCACTAAGTTAGACTAAAGTGCACAATATTTTCAATTTTACATGTTCTAATAGAAGCTCAGATTAAAGATCACAACTGTGGAATATTCTGTATTATGCTAATTTGCTGTTATATGAACTACAAAGCAAATGGGAATACATGAAAATAAACAGAAAGCAAGCAGCGTTTTAAAATATATATAGTTATACAGTAATATGCTGGAAACCTGAGGAAGCCTTAGATTACTCATGTTTCTAAGAACAGCACTTTATCTCATGTCTAAATGCTGATGTAGATTTTGCCTTTGGTTACCAGGGGATGAACTCCTAGAAGTTAATGGAGAATCCTTACAAGGGCTGACTCACCAAGAAGCCATTCAGACGTTTAAGGTAAGAAAATAACAGACAGGGCAACTCAGAGGCTTCTCGAGAAAATGTGAGACAGATTCCAATTAGTATGGACACAACGTAACTCCTAAAACCAAGTCACTGCATATCTCACCTCCTACCATTTAGTGTAGCAGATAAATGATGAAAATAAGCTGAATTGTGCATTTTTGTTTAATCATTCTAATAGATCTGCTCATAACCAGTCAATTATAGTAATGTAAGCATTGTTAATGATGGTTAAGTTCTATTAGTTCAATTTCTTAAGAAATGTGCTTTGCTGCAAATAATTATGCTCCATTCCATATTCCATGCAATCTGACTGATATTTTTTCAGTTTTATATTATTTGAATGATTCTGAAGATCTTGAACATTTAACATAGTGATGTCATATTCATTTTTAGCAACAGTTTTGGAATTTTGGCCGCTATATTGGTTTTATTGGGTACCTAAAGTTACTTTCTAAAACCATAAACACCTGACAACATGTATGCCAAATTTCAGGCCTCTATTATTGTTTGAATAATTCTGGTGATCTTAAAAATTTAATTTTGCAGTGCCATATTGGATTTTTTGGGGTGCACTGCCAATGGATACCTTCTAAAACCATAAACATCTGACAGCATGCCTGCCAAATCTCAGGCCCTTGTCACGTTTTGAATGATTGGGGTGATCTTAAACATTAAATATTGCAATGCCATATTGGATTTCTTGCTGCCATATTGCGATCAGCATTTTTGGGTTGCTCCGATTTACTTTCTAAAACTACACATATCTGACATTTCTGCTAAACTTCATGCTTGTAAGCCAAATTGCAAATAGCATCCATTAGCTGCCCGACTAATGCATATGTTTCTATTTATATTGACCCAAGTGGCATTTTTCATATGTTTCAAAAACTTTGTGAAACCAAAACAATTCATCTTGCATTGCAGAACTATAATAAATTTCTCCTATATGGTAAATTGGCCACAGCACTTACTTTGAATGATGTAAAGTTGAGGATGCTGTATGGGGAAGGCTGGATTCAACATGGTTTCCTATGATAAGTTTTTCATTCTCAGAACCAGTTTTCTTTCTGGAATTGCTCTGCAATGCCAGTCAGATGAATGCTGGCGCAAGAAAGGATGTGGATACTTCACTAGTGTACGCATGTGGTGTGGAGGAGAGGATGCTCATCAATGTGCAACAGTGCACACAATAGTGTCCTTCACAGGCCAACAGATAATTAGGAATGCAGCTCCTTGGCCACACCCCATCCTATATTACCACCAAGTCACACTTTTTTAAAGCACCAAAAGCCATCAAATCCAGCACCCAGAGATCGTGAAAATTCAGACCACAATCAAAGACCAGATGTTCCACATAATGAAGCCATGTCAGCAGAACTAATTTTGAAAGCTGACCTATGCATATAGCAGAATAAGGTAGTGGAATCCTGAGGTGGTAGAGTAAACGGTGCCACTTCAGACTACAGGTGTGAAGATGCCATTTTTGCATCCTACCTCATTTAAAAAAAAAAAATCCCTGCAAGTAAAGGATCAGCACATCAGGGTGAAAGGTTCTGTCCCTGCCTGCTTCTTACTCTACTAGTTTTCTACCTGTAGCAGGCGCAGGCCATGAACGTGCCTCGGGGGCGGGGCGGCTTCTTTAAGTGTAAACGGAGCCAGTGCTCCATGCCGCCCAGCAACCCCCACAGCGGGGAATCGCCTCTGCCACTCACCTGGCCGCTGGCGGGGGCTTGCCTCCATGGGAGCCAGGTGAGTAGCGGAGGCAATTCCCCGTCGTGGGGGCTGATGGACAGCATGAACCACCGGCTCCATTTACACTTAAAGAAGCCGCCCGCTGCCCCCCCCCAAGGCGTGTTCACGGCCTGCGCCTGACCTGTGGGGCCTAAGGAGAGTGTGTGTTTTGCGCATTTTAACATGGGGAGCATTTAGAAAAATGTGATCTCCCTCCACAGTTTGAAGTAGTACAATCCATTCTGCCACCTCATCCCCCCCCTCACTCTGCTGCTTGTGTAGATCAGGCCCGTTTCACACACTTCTCTGGGAAAGCACAGCAACAAAGCCATAATCGTAGGCACTAACTTATTTTGTGACATTGGTGGTTTTTACCCCATCCAAAAATTAATTGGTAGAAATATGCTTACTAGCACCACGGCTTAACTTGTATCTGGATTGTAATCCGTTGCATTCATAAGGAATGGGTTCTGCGCCTGTGCAGGGACCTCACAGATCAATTAGCTAGCTCCTCGCACTGGCCCAAACTGCCATGCACATGACCTTTCTTCTGTTATCCTAGGCAGTTTGGGCACGCTTCAGTCACTTTCTGTTAGACCGCCGTTGTGTCAACACCGCAGATTTTATAGCTCCTCGGACTTTCTTCTTTTAACTTAAAAACAACTTGGACCGGACAACAACAAAGGATTGGACTTGACTTTGGACTGGAAAAACAGACTTGGCTTGGAAGACCCTTTGGACTAAGCATTAAAACGATATCGCCCCTTGAGGCAATGGCGGACGCCTCTAAGCCAAAAACTACTTTTAAGCGCTGCTCTGAGTGCTGTACAAAACTACCATCGACGGACACTCACGATGCTTGCTTGCTGTGTTCAAGAGATCAACATAATACGTCAACATGTAAGATATGTTCTTCTTTCTCAAAACAAACGCTGAAGAATCGGGCACTACGCTTGCGAGCAGCCCTTTATGATGATGTGCTTCGTCCTCCGACACCGAGGCCCACGACGTCAGGAGCTTCAACATCGGGACCCTCGATATCGGGTCCCTCAGTATCAGGCTCGGCTTTGAAACCGTTGGTGGCAAACCCCACAGCACCTCTGGTGGACTCTGTGTTGTGAATCTGTTAGCTCGGCTAACCCAACAGGATTTTACAACCCCCTTCAGCACTCCCCCTAAGAGTAACCAGAAAGCAGCAGCAAAACCAAATGAAGGAAAATAAAAGGCTCACAAAGCAATTAGTCAATGGATTAAGTCCCCTGAACTGAAACTAGGTACCCCCCTCTAACACTAACTGAGTAATAAGTGGAAAGAAAAGACAAAACAAGAAATGAAACAAGCGAAGAACACAGAACAAGGAATTAAGGGAACAATGCAGGAAAGTACAGACAAGGCAAACTGGGACACATAAATGGTTGAAATTCAAGAGCACACTGTCTGCAGCCAACGAAGCTGCAAACAGCATCAGAGCAAAGAGAGACTGTTGAATATATATGGCTCAAGAGAACCAGCAGCCAATCAGGCTTCCCTGAGTCAGCACTTTGGCTTTCTTTCTTGGGATCTCCTACACCTGCATGACTCCCACTGAGCCTGCCTCTTGAGATGTCGTCTCAAGACAGGTGAAATCCCAGGCTCTTCCCCATCAGAGATCATGTCTGGCAGCTGTTGCAAATCCTCAGCTCCAGAGTCTGGTTTCTTTGCCAAATCCTGTGGCTGTGCCTCTAAGCCCTCACTAGCAGGTAAGTCGTCCTGCTCTGACTCTTCTGAGTCGGAAGTCTGAGCCATGACACTCTGCTACTCAACCGTTGAAAGCTGCCATTGTGCAGGACTTTAAACGGCCAGAGGAAGTGGATAAAAAGCGACACTGACACAAGAAGCACAAGCATGTCTCATCTTCCGAAGGTGATGTGGATAACTCCCCGCCCAGAAAATGGAAGAAAAAGTCAAAAAATTGAAGTGGGACCCCTTCTCTGACTAACTTGCAATCTGACTTAGAGTGGGACTCCACAATGAAGAAAACACCTTCCCTGTGGGTTTTGTAGTCAGGATCAGAGGGAGACCATCCCGTCACGGCGTCGACATCGATGTCGAAGATGGTCGAGACCGAGTGTCTGATGCCGCAAGTCGAGCACGCAACAGCCCCTACAGTACCAGTGGCGGCATCGATGTCAACATCGAAGCCTTCAGGGCTCGATACCGAAGGAGTACGGCCTGGAGGTCTATTGAAACCGGGTGTCGGAAGTTGGCATTGTGGCACGATGCAGCTTACTCCCGCCCATACTCCTGTGATGTCTCCTGCGCTAACCCCCCAAGGGGAATACCGGGCAGAGGATTTTTTGGATTTTGGAGAAACGGCTGTGCAAGTTCAAGTATTGTTTGATCCTAAAATGAAGACAGATTTGTTGGCGATGCTGGACTCGACTGATACCACACCGTCGGGCTCAACATCCCATGGTTTTTCAGGAGTCGATATGGAGCAGATGACGGGGCATTCGTTACAGACGATACCGAGGACTCCGTCAATGTCGCTGATAGAGATGGCTACGGTACCGAGACTGCTACATCTAGTATCTGCAGCCACGAACCAAATTGACTCATTGCATCCCCAAACCACAGATCGGGCAATGCTGACAAGGCCCTTACCATTATTTGTCCGACCCTCAGCTTTACAATGGAGATCGCCAATGCTTGGAGAGTCTTCTGTTTTGAACCAGATGGCTCATGCCTGTGGTTTTCAACATGCTTCATCAGTAGTTTACCCTGTAGACTGCTGAGTACAAGATTTGGAAGGCACAACAGGGAAACAGACTACAGAACCCCTCAGTTCGCCAGGAAGCTACCAGACCAGTTAGTACTGTTTCTATGGCATGCCAAACTTCTGCAACTGTCACTGATTCAGCTCAGCGTGAACCACCATGTGAAATAATAGTGACTGCATGTTCTCAGACTGCGCCTCCAAGGATGTGGGTGCAGTCTGTTCCGGCCTTACCTTTAGCACCAGATTCGGGTGATGCAGATTCTTCTGCTACAACTGAGACAGATGATGAGAGTTCAACAGTCCCATCAGAGCCATTAGAACCGGAGCTTCCTGCAGATGTACCTCCGTCTACGTCAGTTTCCCCGACAGAAGAACTGAAGGCCTATCATATACAAATACGAGAGATGGCTGAGGCCTTAGGTTTGGAGTTGAAACAACCATAGTTGGACTTGAAGGATCCAGTATATAACATGATGGTAAAGCCAAAATAGAGCATCCTGTGTCACTTCCAATGCTGCCAGCAATTACGAAAGTGGCACAGACAGCGTGGGAGGTTTTACAGACCTCAACCGCTACTTCCTGTAAGTTAGAGGGCCTCTACCGGATACAGGAGGAGGAGAACACATACCTGATGAAACATCCGGTACCTAATTTGTTGGTTGTTGAATGTGCTTCTTTGAAGGGAGGTCAGCGCCATTCAACGCCTAGCGACAAGGAGGGCAGAAAACTGGATGTTTGGCAATTAAGATTGCCAACTATTCGGCATGCTTAGCTAGATATGGACACCACCTTTGGGATGCGCTTTTCCAAGACTCTGCTGCAATGTCACTGCAAGAGTTCCAAGAGAACTTCAGAAGAACGTATGAAAAACAACAGTTGTGACTAGACATCTACTGAGCACCCTTAAACATGCCACAGAGACGGAGTCTCATGCAATGACCACTGCTGTCACTTTGCGCTGCCATGCCTGGCTATGCTCCACGGGCCTGCAGCAAAATATGTGGGATAGGGTGGAGCACTTACCATTTGATGGAAAAGGGCTTTTTGCCGAAACTACAGATGCAACTATGCAATCCTTGAAGCAATCTAAGTTTACGGCCTTTATGACCACTAGTGCAGGCAGCCAAGGGCTGCGGAATCGATCATATGGCAATAAACAATACCGTACTGGATACAGACAAGAGAGAAGGGAATATAAGAGGCAGTATAAACCTTATCAACGTAATAAACCCTATGGCCAGAGACAAAGAAGCCAAAAACAAACTAAGGACCAGAATAAACAGTCTCTTTGATGAGCAGGTCCACCCACTTCAACAGCACACAATAACTCACACAACAACACAAGATTCTGCACCCAGGGCCCAAGCCACCAGCCTTGTGATTGCCAGTATCAACATCAAACTGGCAAGCCATTCTCAAGCATGGCACAATATAACATCAGATCGCTGGGTGCTGATGATTATAAGGTCTGGCTACGCGATAGAGTTCAAAACTTTGCCACCTTTTCAGGGCATAAAGTACACCAGACCAACCCAAGCGCTTCTGGACGAAGTTCAGGTGTTGTTGGAAAAGCAGGCAATTGTGCAGGTTGAGTGGGTGGACAGGATGTCGGGATTTTATTCCCAATATTTCCAGATTCCCAAGAAAGATGGTGGCATACGTGCTATAATGGACTTAAGGGACTTGAACCGTTATGTGGACAACAGAAACCTTGTAAGGTTATCAGAATGATAACCTTACAAGAGATCCTACACCTCCTGGTGCAGGAAGAGTGGGCGGCAACTTTAGATCTAAAAGACGCATATTTTCATATAGGAATTCGCGAGAGTCACCACAAATACTTGAGATTCACAGTCAGAGATACAGCGTACCAATATGTGGTATTGCCATTTGGCCTCTCCACAGCACCGTGTGTGTTCACAAAGGTGATGGCTGCGGTGATAGCATTCTTAAGGACAGAAGGGGTGCTTATTTATCCCTAGCTTGATGACTGGCTGCTGGTCAGCATCATGGAAGAAGGGTTACGTTCGCAAGTCCTATATGTACTACGTCTTCTGGAGGACTTGGGCATCACAGTGAATCTAAAGAAGTCAAGGCTAGAACCACAGAGACGTGTGAGTTACATAGGGGCAGAGCTGGATATGCAGGAGAAAAGGGCTTATTTGCCAGAGAGCAGATATTGGCAGATCAAAGAGCTGGTACTTCTATTTCAGCGTTTGCCGTGTCAGCCAGCGGTGTTGATTCAGCGCCTACTGGGGCTTATGGCATCCTGCAATACAACAGTGCACAGTGCCCGTCTTCATATACGACCGTTTCAAGGGTGGATCCTCTGCAACTTTCGGCCAAATCTAGACAGTCAACAGAAGATGCTTACGCTTCCGGAGCCTGTGCTGAAATCTTTGGAGTGGTGGACAGTGTCAATCTTCTGACGGGCGTTCCTTTCCAACCTCTCACGCCCACGTGCAGACTGACAACGGATGCCTCCCTTTGGGGATGGGGTGCACATTGCCAGCACCATCAAGTAAAGGGGAGGTGGTCTGCACTGCAGAAAAAGAGCCATATAAACTACCTCGAGCTCTTTGCAGTGTTCCTAGCACTGAAGGAGTTCCAGCCACTGCTGTGCGGGAAAGTAGTGCAGGTCTATCTGGACAACACCACAGCGATAGTGTACTTGATTAAACAAGGGGGGACTGTATCATGCTCTCTCTGTCACTTGAGTCAAAAGATGTGGGCGTGGTGTATCGCTCACTCAATATTTCCAATGGCGTTGCATATAAAAGGGGAAGACAATGTGCAAGCAGACGGACTCAGTCGGACATTGCTGCAGGGCCAACACCACGAGTCAGAACTCAACCTGATTTATCTGAAGGTTATATTCGAGAACTGAGGTTGGCCAGAAATAGACCGCTTTGCAACTGCTGTGAACACAAAGTGTTGGACATACTGCTCATGTGCAGGAATAGGCAGACACTCCCTGGGAGATGCTTTTCAGCACAAGTGGACCAGGGGACTATATTATCTGTTTCTACCACAACCACAACTCGAGTAGTGTCCCAGTTACTCAGGGATGCCACGAAGGGCATCTTGATCACGCCATGGTGGCCTCAGCAACAGTGGTTCCTGGTGCTGTTGAGGCTGTTGAGAGGAATTTATCAAAGACTGCCAAGCCGCCCAGATTTGTTAATGCAAAGCCATGGGGCAATTCGGCATCCACAACTCAAAACGTTGAAGTTAACTGCGTGACGAATAAATTATTAAGCAGAATACTATTGAATAATAGGAAGAAGTCCACGAGGCTGAATTATACTAGCAAGTGGCATCGTTTCAAACTGTATGCTAGAAGACATGGTTTCTTCCCTAGGAAGGCCACAGTCAGACAGGTCTTACTTTACCTGACAACACTCAAGATGTCTGGCCTAGCAAATACATCTTTGAAAGTTCATTTGGCAGCGCTCTCGTCAGAGCATAAGGGTTGGGGAGACACAACAGTGTTTTATAATTTCTAAAAGGTCTGAATAATTTGTTCCCGCCTCTGCGATGACCACTTCAACAATGGGATTTGACATTGGTGCTACGTGCCTTATTGAAACAGCCCTTCGAACCGATGGCAAAGGCTTCACTACGACTACAGACATTGAAGACTGTGTTTCCGGTGGCAGTCACCACAGCGAGAAGGGTTAGTGAACTGGCGGCTCTCAGGGCAGATTGTCCATACACGCAGATATTTCCAAACAAGGTCGTGATGCGTTTGGACCCGAAGTTCCAACCGAAGATTACACCAGAATTTCATATTAATGCGGATATAGTTCTGCCGACCTTCTTACAGAAACCTGAAACGCAGCTAGAAACATCTATGCACACTAGATGTGCGACATGCTCTGCCGTACTACTTACATGCTACGCAACAGGTGCGCACCATGAACAAGCTCTTTGTGATGTACACAGGGAAGTCTAGGGGCCAACCAGCTACAAGGCAGAGATTATCTCACTGGATTGTGCAGACGATCAGTTTGGCATACACAGGGCAAGGGAAAACCCCGCCTAAGATCATAACTGCTCATGCTACAAGGGCATACACATCTTTGGCTGCGAACTTAGTGGGCATTTCTATGGCAGAGATATGTAAGGCGGCGACATGGCCGTCGGACCAGCCATTCATTAAACACTATACTATTGATTTGAGGCAAACAAGGGAAGGAGAGTTCGGACGTGCAGTCCTGAAGCAGATCCTACCTTGATCAATTAGGAACTTGTGACCCACCGCCTAGAGAGATTCTCAGCTGGCTAATCACTCATTCCTTACAAATGCAACGGATTACAATCCAGATAAACAGGTTGCTTACCTGTAACAGATGATCTGGATGTAATCCATTGTATTAATAAAACCTGCCCGACCTCCTCGCAAGAAACTGACTGAAGTGCACCCAAACTGCCTAGGATAATGGAAGCACGGTCACGTGCGTGGCAGTTTGGGCCAGCGCGAGGAGCTAGCTAATTGATCCATGAGGTCCCTGCGCAGGTGCAGAACCCATTCTTTATGAATACAACGGATTACATCCAGATCATCTGTTACAGGTAAGCAACCTGTTTTTACATGACTAGGAACAATGATGGTAATAATTTATGGTGAAATCAATGGTCAATTCCCCACTGTTTTTCCATGGTTACTTTTTATTGTACGTTAGCTTCCTGTGGTGAAATTGAAATTCAAGCATATCAAAAGCACCTATTATTAATTTTTAATCTTATTTATTCATATAATATATGTAAATACATGAAGCGTAACAAAATACATCTAACACAATCATTCATAGATAGATAGATAGATAGATAGATAGATAGATAGATATAGCATCATCCTCTATAAAATTCTTACTCTACTTCTTCCTTAAACAAATATTGGTAAAGTTATCAGTCTCTAGACCTTCACATAGCATACAGTTCTAAGTTAACCTATTCAAATTGTAGATTGACTTCCAAAGTCTTATAAAGGGACTCCAAACCTTATAATAATTATCCTTCTTCAATTTGTTCCGTCTCAGCTGAATATATGTTGCCAGTTTTTCAAGCTTTGCAATATACCAGATTTTCCCCTACCATTTGTCATGCTAGGCAGCCCAGGAAGTTTCCATTTAGATGCGATCAGCATTTGAGCAGCAAGCAATAAGTTATTTATTAACAAAAAAAGCCAGTTAGTTTGCTATGGCTGTCTTTCTCATAGCTGAATCTCAGGCCACATTCACACGTAATGCAGAACCATGGGTCCAATGGACCCACGGTTTTGCCCCCACCCCTGCTCTGCTGTCTGCATTCTCACATAACATTCTTGACTGAAGGACAGCCCCAGCACTTGATCACAGCTGGAGCAAGGGAGAATCTTCCTCCCTCAACACATTCAGACTTACAAAAAATCCAACCAGAGTCCCCTTCAACTCCTGTTTTATGTTATGTACGAATGGGACAACTGTCTCACCATGTGAGGAAATAAAATCCTCTTCAGATATTATGGCTGCTATGTACAGCCCAGAAGCAAAGGTGGCTCCAGAGGATAGGAATGGGTGGGCAAGTGCTCCCCCAGATAAGTGCCCCCCCATTTCTCTTTCAGAGCCCTAATATATGGAACACAACTCGTTCACCCATAAATGCATATAGCCCCTTCTATGGCCCCTGGTTTTTTCTTCTTCCTGGTGCCGTCACTGCCAGTGAGTGAGGGAAGCAATTGGGAGTGTGTTGGCTAGCCACACTGCCAGCTTTCCACTGCAACAACATGTGGGCTGGTCATGACCCCCAGACTTCTGCATGTTTGGTACTCGTTTGTAAAAGGCTGTGCTGGATTCAGGAAGCACTCCCCCACAAAATGTGGAATCCCAGAGGTTGGGCATACCACATCATGTGCAGGTGCCCTCCCCATGTTTGGCACTGCCCTCTGCAAAAAACCAAACAAAAACAAAAACAAAAAACCAAATGCATAGAGGTCATGGGAGTGAGTATCCAGTGAGCACATGTATTGGCATAGGGAGCATAGCCAGCTAATACACACACACACCCAAATGTATGGACTGTAGCCAGCAAACATGGTGGGTGGGTTCAGGCTTAAAACAGAACCTTGTCTGAAGCCAAACTTTGCATAACCTCCCTCAGCCCAAGAGCACATGCTTCCCCCTGCACATGCTTCCATCCCTGCATGAGTGTTTACTTCCTTTCCAGGTTAGGATAAGCCAAGATTGTTCAAACCCACCAATCTTGGCTTCTTCTAAGCTATTTTCGTCAGAAACCCTGGTATCTGAACCCGAGGATTGTTCAGATCCTGGGTTCTCTGAAGCAAATAGATTAGAATTGTTTTAATTCTCAGTGATTTAAAAAAACACCTAAAAACCTAAAACACATAAACACATCTTTTTAAAGAGGCTTTTTAATGTTTCACCTGTTGCTTATATCTGATAAGTTCTTTAGTTTTTATAATTCTTCTTTTTTAGCTTTTAAAATAACTTTTAATTTGAAACTTAAACTGTAAGTCTGATTGTGGTTTTAGCTTGGATTTTTAACTTGTTTAACTTAATTTGGTTAATTTTATTAGTCTGATTTTACATTGTAACTATTTTATAAATGTTGTGAGCCACCCGAAGCTGTAGTGTGCTGGAGGGGCAGGGTATAAATATTTTAAATAAACAAACAAACAAACAGAATAAGCCAAGATAGGTGGGCTTGGATGTAGCAACCAATCTCAGCTTTTATTAACTATAAAGGAAGTAGACACTTGTGTGGTTATGGGAGGGGAAAGCATACATTCTTGGGGCCAAGAAAAGCCGTATGGAGCTCGACTTCAACCGAGGTTCCACACGAAATCTGAACATGCCCAATGTCTGAAGAAGAGACATATTTCCCTGTTGCTGGTAATAGTAATCATTCTTGCACCAGTGCTATACAGGTGTATGTTAAAGGGGGGAGAGCTGGTCAAAGGGAGGAGAGCTGGTTTTGTGGTAGCAAGTATGAATTGTCCCCTTTGATAAACAGGTTCTGCCCTGGTTTACATTTGAATGGGAGACTACATGTGTGAGCACTGTAAGAAGATATTCCCCTTAGGGGTTAGGGCTATTCTGGGAAGAGCACCTGCATATATGGACTGGTTCCAAGTTCCCTCCCTGGCATACCCAAGATAGGGCTTAGATAGACTCCTGCCTGCAACCTTGGAGAAGCCACTGCCAGTCTGTGTAGACAATATTGAGCTAAATGAACCAATGGTCTGACTCAGTAGATGGCTGCTGCCTATGTTACTGTGTCTTCAGGTTTTATAAAGGGACAATAAAGGTAAGATAAGAAATTCTTTCATTGCTTTGTTAGCAACTCAAGAAAGGTGTGGTGACCCTCACTGTGCGAACCAGACTTCGCAGCCCAAGCCTTACTCCATGCCCAACTCCTACATTACTGAGCCGATCCAGCTCCCCGAGCTCCAGTGCCAGTGGAGGAACTCCCTTCCCTTCCTCTGATGATGGAGACGTTTCTGCATCAAATCGTAAGGGGCCAGGACCAAAGGACCGGATCGTCATGGAAGTGACTCTCAATAAAGGTTTGAGGCAGCTTGACTGCTATTTATCCGGCTCAAATAACAGGTTTTCAAATGGTCTTGAAGGACCAATAAAATATTGTAGGAAAGATTTTAGGAAAGACAGAATCAGTAAAGTTGTTGAGTCGATACTGTTGAGGACTGGAAGCAGCGCTACCAATACAAATTGGTTTTGAATCAGTATAACACCTCTGGTGAAGGTACAGTACACTGCACATTTTATTTCTGTACATAAAGGGCCAGTTTTCATGACCACCCCAGGTATGGTAGCCATCACAACTCACAGAGGGTGTTCTCGCACGCAGGCAAAACCAGGCTAACGAAGCCAAGCCTTGTCTTGGCCACACATGAGAACCACCAGGTGGTGCCTCAGCAACAAACCTGCCAAAACAGCCACCCATTTAAGTGGAGTTAAGGGAGCTAATGCTCCCTTCGACCAGTTTTTTTTATCGGCTCGGAAACTGCAGGGTTCACGGCTGGAGTCAGGGGAATCCCCATAATGCACCGCACACTTGTGCAGTGCATTTATGGGAGTTCTGGGGGTGCAAGGTGACACATTCCGGCACCCCTTCCCTCTGCACTGCTAGAGAAGGCAGCTGTACATTTGGCTGTGCGATCTCCACACCCAGACCATCAACAAAGCTTTTCCAGGCTTCCTCCCCGCTCTCCCACAAGCCCTTTCTCATGGATTGTGGGAAAGGGCTCACAATGTCTTCTAGCTAGGCCTGTGTATGGCCCAAAATGTTATACTCTGACATGACACGATACGACCTGACAGTGGCAATGTTGGGAAGGGCAGTGTTGGCCCCTTCCAACTTTCATGTTGTGTGTGTCAAGCTGGAGATCCAACATGTATGTAAGACCTGTGCAACTTGCCCTCTTCTCTTCCCCATCTTTTACTTTTAACTGTGGGGCAGGAGGCAGGCTGCGTCCTGCAGCTTTCACTTAAAGGGACTCTTTTTGTTGTTGTTGTTCGATGTTAAAAATTTGCCTTCTGAAACTCTGGGTTCCATGGGTACTTCTGGGATGTGTAGCTCTTTTCTTTTTCTTCTTTTTTTGAGGCTGTGGCTTCAAATTTCATGTGTAGCTTGGGCCTTAAGGCAAAGTTTTGCTGTTGATGTGGCTTGACTCTCTGCAGTTTCCTGCTCTGGTCAGAGCTGAGTGGCAGCCCACAGGCTGAATGAATCCCAGCCTGATATCCCTTGATTGCCAGATAAAGGCCTACTGAGAGCTCGTATCCTGACAAGTGGCTGATTTTGTCTTTCTGAACACTCTTAAAGTTGGCCCTGTAAAGAATTATGCTTGGCCCTACTTGTATTCCTTGTAGTTATTGTAATGAAGAACAGATGAAACTGCTCTCATTCTTTGCTCTTTATTTCATTGCAGAACCTTGTGTTGGGCTGGGCATTGGTGCCTGCTGCCTCACATTGGAGAACAGCCTTCCTGGTATATATATTCACAGCCTGGCCCCAGGATCTGTGGCTAAGATGGATGGAAGGTTAAGGTTAGTTTTGAACTTAACAGCAAAAATTATGCTGATGTCCTTCCCCCCCCACGGTGTAATGTCTACATCTGATTGGGAAAACTTGTTCCAGTGTCTTTGTACAGTGCAATTCATCTTTTGTTCTGGAATACTGCATACAAAATTTCAGTCAAAAAGTACTGATGAGCAGAGAGCCTGAGACAGTGCAACTCTCCATGGGAGCAGTCTCCAGGATGACCCATTAGCACTAGAACTTAGAGTTTGTATGAGGAATTGAGTTTCGATAGGCAAGGATATGTATATGCTGCACTAAAGCCCTTCCCCCACCCAAGGTCCAATTTCTGTAGCACAGTTACTTACAATAAATTGTGTGCAAAAGAAGAATCCACATGATCACCTTCACGTGTGGCTAGAATATTCTCTCTCTCTCTCTCTCTCTCTCTCTCTCTTTCACACACACCCATCCCCAGCTGTGTGAGATTGCACTACATGAAAGCAAACTTCCACATTACGTGTGTGTGTAGGAGATCTTATGAAGCTCTGACTCTAAAACTCACCACGTGATTACTTCTGCAGCCACCGAGCACACAGTTTTCTCTGCACTACCTTTTCATGCGTTGAGCCATGGCACAACAACATCTCTCCTCAAGGATTTGTGTAAAGCGTGATGGTCTCTACCTATGTACTTGTCATCAGGTTTGAAAACTCTCGGTCTAGTCCAGCCCTTTGCAACACTAGGATAGTCTGGATTTAACAGCTCAATGACAAAATCAGGAGAAAAAGTACTACCAAAATAATCTGAACAATCAACACATGCAATTTATTTCTTATGCAAAAGCTGCATATACAGTATGTTAACGTATCAGTATTCTATCCAGTAGAACTTGCATTACAGCTTAGAATCTTAAGCATACATGCATATGAAAACAATTGTAAAGCAAGAGAAGTGCTGAAGAACAGGAGATTGGAGCCTATCACGTTTTGACTTTCAGTAGGTCTTCCTTAGCAACATAGATCACTGTCACTGCAGCTTCCAACTCAAAACTTTAGGAGGCGGTTTAGAATTTTCCAAAAGTCATGCAGTAAATCTGCTGCTGAAATTGTAGCAGAGTGTAACAGAGCTGAAACCGAGGCTTGACACAGTTACTAAGGTTTACTACTTAACTATTACCAAATTATAAACAACAGTCCTACTCTGAGAGAAAGATCATCCTAACAGAAAAATAACAGTCTTAAGCTTCCAGTAAGAAATATAAACTGACCAATCAGTCTACAGAACAGCTGATTGACACGAAAACTTGCCAGAACCTGAGGGGTATACTCGTGGGTCAAATGGGCCGTAACTCAAAATTTGGCTTTAAAAAAGCCAATCTGGCAACCCACACAGATATGCATACAATACATCTGTGGCAAGAACAAAAACAATGTATATACACATAAAATCCCAACAGAAATAACCCCTCAAAAGTTTAATACTCAAGAGTCAGAATTCAAATATAAACATATAATACAATTTCTGCTTAGTAACACATAAATCTCCTGAAAGTCTCTCTTTTTAAGCATCTTTTTATTTAAAAATTCCATATTCTGTTGCCCATCTGTTCTTGTCCTTCCTTGGTAGGAGCCTTGTTGAATAATAATTCTTCCTCTCCCTTATAGCTCATCAAAAGATGTCCATAGTCTCTCCTTAATGCCCAGTCTTTTCCCATGCATCACATGCTTCATAGAATCATAGAATTTTAGAGTTCATTTATCATATTTTTATCATATTTTATACCACTTGATATGTACATGTCTGGGTGGTGTAAAAAATTTAAAACAATATAAAAAGTCACAGATTAAAATCCACGAACCTCAATAAGGGACTTGGAAGGGACTTGGGGATTCTCCTAGTCCAGCCCCCTGTTCAGTGCAGGGAGGGATCTACTCCAGCATCCCTAATGTTGGCCATCCAGCCTCTATTTGAACACCACCATCAAAGGAGATCCTCCCACTGCATGAGGGAGACTGTTCCATTGTGAAATAGCTCTTACAGTTCGGAAATTCTTTCTCATGTCTAGCCTCAATCGGCTTCCTTGTAATCCGAACCCATTGGTTCTAGTCCTGCCCTCAGGAGCAACAGAAAACAAGTCCACACCTTCTTTTAGGTGACGTCCCTTCAAATACTATGTACACACTCTGGGCTCCTTGGAGGAAGAGCAGAATATAAATGTCCAATCAATCAATCAATCAATATACGATGCCCCCTGCGTCTTCTCTTCTATGATAAACATACCCACACTCTGGGCCCCTTGGAGGAAGTGTGGAATATAAATGTAAAAAAATTAAATAAATAAAAATACTAATCACCCCTGATTCAACCTGAATCCATTCGAGCACGAATCGATTTGCACACTCCTAGTACAAATCTTAATATTGAAGATCAGTTTGATATCCTGCAGGCATGTTAAACCAGATGCCTTTGTTTCCACAGCCGTGGGGATCAGATCCTAGAAGCAGATTCAATCAGTCTGCGGCACGCAGCCCTGAGCGAAGCTTATGCTATTTTGAGTGAATGTGGTCCAGGCCCAGTAAGCCTTATCATTAGTCGCCATCCCAACCCAAAGGTAAGTTGGAAAAGGTATCAAACATCCTGCCATTACTGACCCACAGACATCTGTCCTGGATAGTTTGAAATTACATTAAAAATGTTCTGCTGCAATGGGACATCCACATAGCTTGATCCTAGATTGCACATTTCATGGGAGTTCTAATTCAGAAGATTAGTTGTATGCGGGTTGTTTGGACAACCCTACTCAGATCTATGTGAGTATTATCATGTGATCAGTGGATTTCAATCTGTATCTCACAACAAAGACAAAGCTGCTGGTTTAAAGCCCTAAATCAGGGATTCACACAATTGGATCCCTGTTGAATTGCACCTGCCATCAACCCCAGCCATAATAGCCAAAGGCTGGGGATGATGAGAGTTGTAGTCTGGCAACAGCTGGGGACCCAATTTTGGGAACCCCTGCCCTAAAACAGTTTTTGTACTGCCTTTTGGTACATAAAAGGGTCATATTTCTGGTCATATTTTCCTCTCGGTCCTTTACGATCTACAGATGCAGTCTTACTCCGTACTCCTTTGTACACCAAAATAAGGCAGGTTAGGACATAGATTTTCTGTGGTGGCACTTAAAATGTGGTCTGATTCAAGCATCATAGGGAGCCAGGATTGAATCCTGGTTTCATGCAACATCTCCTAGCCTTGGGTGTGTGCATTGCCACCCTGCTTTGAACAAGTCAGGATCTCTTGTGCCATCTGAAGTGGGCAATTGTGGCTTATTCTAGCTAGAGTTTCCAAATAAACCAGAATCTGAAGTTGGGATCCTGGTTTATTTGCAGACTATCTAAAGAATTGATGTGCACATTTTGGCTAGAATAATCCAGGATCGCCCAGTTCAGATGTTGTGAAAAATCTTGGCTTGTTCTAAGCCAGGATCAGAAGTAGAATTTCTTCTCTCATGCACAGGGTGGCAGGAGTGCACATACCTGAGACTAGGAGGTATGAAACCACTTTCTATTCTGTTGTGATGTCTGAACCTAGTCTGGGAAAAATACAAGGGAGGGCAAGCCATAAGTTGATTTTTAAAAGTAGCCATGTGTCCTGCTTCCTTGTGTGAATGGTTTTAATTGGCATAGCAGAAGATATGTGAAGACTCTGCCCTTGAAGACTTTTGGTCAAAATATTGTAAACAGTCTTCAAGGCTCTACACACGATCGGTGTGTAGAGCCAGGAGGGGTTTGGCAGGGAGAGTGGGTCAAGCCTGTTCTCCCCGCACACGAGCGGCTAGCCTGCCCTGGGCAGCCAGATCCGGCCACCCACACAATAACCGGCTCTGTCATGGAGTTGGTAGGTGCGGTGGGGATCAGGGGCCGCCTGGCCCCTGGAAGTCCAAGAATGCCCTGTGTGAGTGTGTGGGGCATTCTGGGGAGATCCTCAAGGCTAGGAGGCTTGTTGTAGCCTCCTGGTCAGGGGTCTCCTCATGGGTCGCTACAGCGCAGAGCCGTGCCACGGCAACTCATGATTAAAAATACGGGGTTAGTGAAGCAAGTGCTCCGCTAACCTCATTTAAGGGGAAAGTTACTTTGGCGGACTAGCGGCCGTTGAACCACCGGGCTTGCCCACAAGGCCCTTACCTAGAGATGCCAGGGATTGTACCTTGGACTTGTATGCGAAGCAGAAATTCTGCCTCTGAACTATGGCCCCATCTCCCTATTCCAGCACACCGCTGTCCCAGCTGGGACTGTGTGTGTGTGTGTGTGTGTGTGTGTGTGTGTGTGTGTGTGTGTTGAGAAAGGTCCATTTCTAGGTGGAAGCATGCCTCCCGAGGAATGTGTGGTTTGACCCTAATTCACTTGATGTATATTTTTACCACCCCCACCCCCAATGACTAATCTATAATAAGTAAAGTGTCGCTTTATAGCTAATCCACATTCCATCACACAGAATGCTTTTGTTATTGTATCACCTGATATGCAGGGTTTTTATGCACTTCCAAAACTAATAGAAGGGAAGATATTTTTCTTTCTTTCTCATTATTCTGAGTGAATGTGACACTGAAATTTCATTTAAACTGCTGAGTTTGCTTTGGGGTTCATTCAGTTCCTCTCTGTTCAAAGAAGTTCAGATTTCTGGTTTGCTTTGGTCTCCAATTATTTAATTCTTACAAATATGCATTGGATTTACACTGGCATAATGAACAAACTAAGAGAGTCTGTTATATGTTTTCAACGTCTTCATCACTCCTGCATTTATGCTGTCCCTGGGAGGAGCAGGTGTGTCAGGCAGCACTCTGTAGAGACAAGCCAAGCCAAAATCACCAAAGCCATGGGTCAGGAGCCAGGAATCGGTCCATCAGAACAGGCAAGGTCAAGGTCACAAAAGCAGTGGGTTAGGAGCCAGAGATCAATCAGGAGCAAGCAACAGCGAGGACAATCAAGTAGAGAGAAGCCAGGAATCGAAAGAACAGGGCACAAGAGCAAGGGAGGACACTTCCACAACAAAACTGTTTCAGCAACGGATCACTCAAGACTGAGACTGTATATAGTGCAGACCCAGACTGCTTTCTCAGGCTCCTACCAAATCTTCCTGGATTGCAGAGGATTAAAGGGGCTGGGACCTATTTTGTAGGCATAGGCTCCTATGGTGGTGGTGGGGGACTCCTCTACAGAGCGTTGAGGATCAAGGGAGTCCTCAGATTCAAAGGATAAGTCAATGGTGTATTATCTGGGTGTGGCAGAGGTGGTGGCTCCAAGGGGTCTGGGGTCCATTCTCTTGTCTCATCCCCCAAGTTCTCATCCGAAGCTCTCCTTATCAAATTATTGATGAACTGTTTTAAATTGTTGCCCTGATTTCCAGGGGTTTTAGCTGTTTAATCGGTTTTATTGTGTTTTAATAGTTTGATTTTAACTGTTAACTTATTTTAATTGTTTTTATCATGCTGTAAACCACCCTGAGCCATTTTGGAAGGGCGGTATATAAATCTAATAAATACATAAATAATAAATAAATAAATATCCACCCCAGACAACGTGGCCTGCAGGGTTGGGTTTGTTTGTTTGATTATTGAATTCATATACCACCTAATATGAGCCCCTGGTGGCGCAGTGGTAAAACTGCCGCCCTGTAACCAGAAGGTTACAAGTTTGATCCTGACCAGGGGCTCAAGGTTGACTCAGCCTTCCATCCTTCCGAGGTCTGTAAAATGAGTACCCAGAATGTTGGGGGCAATATGCTAAATCATTGTAAACCGCTTAGAGAGCTCCGGCTATAGAGCGGTATATAAATGTAAGTGCTATTGCTATTGCTATTGCTAATATCAAAATCTCTATTTAATTAAAACATAATATAAAACATTTAAAATCCATAAGAAGATAAAAATCCTAATAGATAAAAACACATTAAAATTTAAAAGTTTGGTCTCAGTTGGCCTGGGGAAATAGGTACGTCTTCAGGGTCCTCCTAAACACAAACAGAGAAGGAGATGCTCTTATTTCAACAGGGAGCACATTCCAAAGCCCTAGGGCAGCCACAGAGAGCGCCCGGTCCCAAGTTGCCACCAAATGAGTTAGCAGCAACTGTAACCGGACCTCTCCCAAGGATCTTAATATGCAATAGGGTTCACGACAGAGAAGGCGCTCTCTTAAGTACCCTGGACCTAAGCCGTTAAGGGCTTTATAGGTTATTACCAGTACTTTGTATTTCGTTTGGAAACATATCGGCAGCCAGTGCAGTTCTTTTAGAATTGGTGTTATATGGTCCCTTCGGGTAAACCCAGAGACCAATCTGGCTGCCGCATTCTGAACCAATTGTAGCTTCCAAAATACAAAGGCAGCCCCACGTAGAGTGCATTACAGTAGGCAAGCCTAGAGGTTACCAGCATACGTACCACTGTTTTAAGGTCATTTGTATCCAGTAATGGATGTATCTGGTGTATCAGCCAAAGCTGATAAAAACACTCCTGGCCACAGCCTCAACCTGAAAAACCAGGGAGAGTTTGTGATCCAGGAGCACTCACAGACTACAAACCTGATCTTTTAGTGGGAGTGTAACTCCATCCAGAACAGGCAGATCTAAACCCTCTCTCGGATCCCGACCCCCTACAGACAGTACCTCTATCTTGTTTGGATTCAACTTCAGCCTGTTATCCCTCATCCAGCCCAATATCACCTCCAGGCAGGCACTTAGGGGGATCATGCCATTTCCTGATGAAGTTGGTATGGAGAAATAGATCTGGGTGTTATCAGCATACTCATAGCATCCCAGACCAAACTTCCTGATGATCTCTCCAATCAGTGGTTTCATATATATGTTAAACCACATGTGGTTTCATGTATATGTTAAAAAGCATTGGACACAGTATGGAGCCCTGTGGAACCCCACACTTTAGTTCTCGTTTTTCAGAGCAACAGTCTCCAAGCGACACCATCTGGAATCTGCCAGAGAGTTAGGAACGGACCCACTGTAAAACAGTGCCACCCAATCCCACCTCCTTCAAGTGACCCAGCAGGATACCATGGTCAGTGGTATCGGAAACCACCAAGAGATCCAAAAGGATTAGCAGAGCCACACAACCTCTGTTGATCGTCAATTGGAGATCATCCATCAGGCCAACAAAGGCAGTCTCAACCTCATAGTCCACCCTAAAGCCAGTCTGGAAAGGATCTAAATAATCTGTATCATCCAGAACTGCCTGGAGCTGAGAATCAACCGCTCGCTCAATCTCCTTGCCCAACCAAGGAAGATTAGATACAGGTCTGTAATTAGTTAACTCTGAGGGATCCAATGCAGGTTTTTCAAATAAGGTCTAAAAATAGCCTCCTTAAGACAAGGAGGTATCCTGCCCTCCCTCAGAGAAGCATTTATGATATTTACCAGACTCTCTCTAATAATTTGACTACCAGGTGAAATAAGCCAAGTTGGGCAAGGGTCAAGAGAGCAGGTGGTGGGATGTGCAGTCCAAAGTAGTTTGTCCACATCTTCAGAAGTAACAAACTGAAAGTGATCCAATTGGTTCATGACAATTTAAGACTAAATACTGTATAATGTTTCTGGGGGGCAAATGTGTCCAGGGGCTGCATGGGCAATTAAAAATAACTAGCTGGGCTGGGCGTATCTGCACCTCCAGGGGGCCCACCCACTGCCGCTGCTCCCCTCCCACCAGCACGCTCGGCTTTCTAGCCAACCAGACCCTCCCCCCGCCGCCTGCTTCACCCCCGCCATGCTTTCTGGCAGGCTGGCAAGCCAGTCCGCTTCCTCTCCCCCACCCCACCCGCTTCTCACCCCCACTGTGCAGTTTCTGGCTGGTGGACTGGCTGGAAAGCCAATCTACCACCACCTCCTCCCAGCAGTCGGGCCGCCCCCCGTCACCTACTGCTCCCACCTGCTGGGCCGGGTTGGCCCGCCTCCTCCTCCCAGCATCCAGACTGCCCACTGCCACCTTATGCTACCGCCGGCCGGCCCGGCCCACCACTGCTTCCTCTGGTCGACCAGCTGCCGCCACCATTGTCTCCCCATCACTATCCCCCAGGCAGCTGCTCTTGCGAGAACTGCCATGCATGAGATTAGTGACGGGTACATTTAGGAGAATTACAGATAGATAGATAGTAGAACACAATTCAGAACTATTTCTTTATAGTTAGTGTGTGTGTGTGTGTGTCTGTGCCTGTGTCTGTGTGTCTGTGTCTAATATGGGTTTATTAATGTTTGCATCAGTATACAAAATAACAAACAACATGCCCAATTAAAAATAAAAGAAGTTAAACTAACAGATTAGCAAATAATCATAGATCTGTTTAGTTGGTTTTCTTTTTAGCAATGAATGTAATGTATTGTTAATTTATAATTTCATAGTCTTATACTTTAGTATTTCATAAAGGTACCTAAATGGAGTGTTGGCAATATGCAAATTTAATGAAATGTTATTAATCAAGTAATCATTTTAGAGGTAGATTATGCATCAATTAATCTTTATTTTTCTGGCAACAGTCCTACTTCTTAAATATGAAAAATCAATTACATGTAACATGTATCCATTTGTCACCTTAGTCATTTGGATCCCCAGATGCTGGGTACTTTTTCTCAGGTCTTTTGCTAAAACTATATTAAAATGTTTTTTGTTAAAACTATTTTTAAAATTTTATGCTTTACATTTAATTGTTTTTATTGAGTTTTATTTATTTCAAGTTGTGTACAGGAAGCCTTGAGATCTAGGTGTTAGGCGGTTTATAAATGTAACAAATAAATAAATGAATATTAACAGAAGAGAGCACTTACCATCTTGCCTTGCTTATTAACTTCTATATAGTATCTGGCTGGTCTCTGTTCTTAGGGTCCAGAGCAGGGATTCTTAACTTAAATGTTATTGGAGCCGTCCTCTGCCACAATGGCCTTCCACTGTGGATGAGGATAACAGGAATTGTACTCCAGCAACATCTGGGGAGCCAAGGTTAAGAAGCCCTGGCCCAGAGGACTCCTAAAGCAACAGTTGGTCTAATCAAGCACAATGAGGCCTGTGTTTGTCTGCAAAAATGAACCATGAATGATGTATCCAAGTTAACCAGAGAGTAATCTGTGTTAGTGCCAGCTCCAACATCTCTACTCAGACCTATGAAAGAAACATAAACCTTGAAATGAGCATATTTTGTCACACAGCATAAACATTTATAACTGTTTTTGCATAATTTTAGGTTTCTGAACAGGAGATGGATGAAGCCATAGCACGCACCACTCAGAGAGAAAGCAAAGATGCTTCTTCCCCTCACCCCACAGGTATTCATCCATTTGTGTTTAGTATTGCATCAGCTTTGATTTTGTGCAACATCCAAGGAGGTTTTATTGTGTATGGATTCTGTGTTAAGAAATTCTAAATCCTGTTCGTCTTATTAACTTGGGAAATTAAGAGGATTTGCTGAGAATCAGCTGTTGTTCTGCAGGCCTTTATTGGATCCTCTCAGGCACTGTCTCAGCCTAGTGGGGCATAAAACTGAGCTCTTCCAAGTATCGTTATGGCCAGTTAGATGTGAAGGCTCTCATAGGGAGGTGGGTGGGTGAGCATCTGGCTCATATGCTGAGATAATATGTAATTTCTTTTATTACATTTATATCCTGCCTTTGTTTCATCATGGAACTCAAGGCACCAATATGGTGGTTCCCAGGCAGTCACCCATCCAAGGCATGGACCATACTTAGACCTGCTTGGCTTCAATAAGACAGCTATGTCATGTGTCCTCAGATCATGTAATATATTACACTAGCCGACCCCACACAGAGCATCTGTGCACTCTTTGGGGCCGGTGGTTACTTCTTCCCCCCCCACCTTCTGCCCCAGTCTCTGATTCCGGGCCCAGCCGCCTCTCCTCCCCACCGCCACTTCTGCCCCCTGCTTTCTTTCCCCCCTCCTGAGCCTTGCCTCCGTGGCCAGGCTGGGCCTGCCGCCACCTCTGGCCTCCGCATCCTGGGTGTGCCTCAGCTAATCAAACGCATCCGCCACCCAGCCAATCAGCTAGGCGCTGGGACGCAGGGGCGTAACTATAATAGGGCAAGGGGAGACAGTAGTCTGGGGGCCCACTGCCTTGGGAGCCACCCCAGAGGCAAGTCACATGACTGACTCCCCCAGTAGCGCACCCTCCTGGGCTTCCTTCAGTTGTATTCATCCTCCGAAAATGATGTGAGTGTTAAGACCCAGAGCTACCAGAACAGCATGTTTTTCTCTAGTACCATTAAATGGCTTGCATCGTCCACAATTTACAAAACCGTTTAAAAAATAATTTAAAATTATTTTAATTTTAATAATGATGATGTTCTATTGTGGCATAGATAGATAGATAGATAGATAGATAGACAGACAGATAGATAGATAGATAGATATATGCTTTTTGTTACCACTATTCAGATTTCTTTACTTCATGAGCTGAGCTTCAGTGAGGGGGGACCCATTTTAAAATCTTGTATCTGGGCCCACTCCAACCTTGCTACGACCCTGCTGGGACGCACATTCCAAGGCACACCCAGGAGAATTATATATATATAGATAACCATTCATGTTGTTCTGGAATAAAAAATATATATGGTGAAAATATTGGCTGATGCATGTAAATAACAGAATAATGTTAATTGTGCAAAGATTCATAAAAATACATCAAAAGGGCAATACTTCTCACCCCTACTACCAGTTGGGCTAAGATGGTGGCATCACAACTTCAAATCTTTTCTGTCTAATCAAGTTATATTTAACAGGGAGCCTGCCAAAAAGTCCATCCCCGAGTGTGAAGTCTAAACAGACAGAACCTTCCTCACCCTTGAGCTGGACAATGAAGCGTTTCTTGGAGCCAGCAAGTCGGGTAAAAGACTTAAAATTCATAACTGTCTTATCTTGTTTTGAAGGGAACTTTAACTGATAATGATTTTGCTTGAAGAAAACCCAGTTCATGTGCATTCACTGGTGCAACTTCAGAGGAAGTCACTTTGCACATACTTGTTCATATAGTTCGTTTATTAAATCAAGTTAATAGCCTTTAAATAAATTTGCCTGGTTGGGTAAGCAAGCTCAATAGTGGTACCATTAATAATACTCTTTGGACTAAATCCAAAGAGTATAAGAAAGCAGCAAATGTGGGAATGTTTCCAAAGGCACACCCAGTAGCAACACTAGAAAACAAAATATTGGAGGATGAGAAGGGTGCACAGAAGGTGCAAAGGATATTCTTTGGAGGGTGAGCTTTGTCCCTCCAAAGTAAGAGAAATAGCATTTTATGTGACATTAATACCTCCATCCGAAAGTTATTTTCTCTGAAATGAGTCCTTTGGATTTTAATAGTTAACTTTCAAATAAGCATTCTTGGGACTGCAAAAACAACAACAACAATTTTAAAAACATATTTATTCCCCACCCCTCCAGTATCAACAAAACACATACAATGTAAAGTAAAACATTAATAAACCTAAGCAAGTTAAAAGATCAGACTGAAACCATATTTAAAATTACAAATTTTTAAAGTTTCAAATTAAAAGTTGTTAATAGGACGTAAAAACTGAGAACTAAAAACTAAAAAACCTACCATATATAAGCAGCCGATAAAACATTAAAAAGCCTCTTTAAAAAGATGTTTTAATTATTTTTTTAAAAGCACTGCATAAATAAAGACTGCATATTTATTTTAATATTAAAACAATGTCCCGTTTGATTCAGCAATGAGAGGCTGAGTGGTAGGGTAGCCATTTGCCTCCCTCTGGCGCCACCTATGGGCACATCAGACTGAAAGGCCTAAGGCTCTCTCAGGAATTTGGCTAGGTTGGGCTTGAGCTGCCACCAAATTAGTTTTGAGGTGAATTTGGATATTTGGGCTTGGGAGGAGCACCCACAGAATTCTGAAAGAAGCTATAAATGTTTTTGTAAGACCCTGCTAACTGGGCAAAGAGGCAGCTTTTAACGTGGCGATTCTCTTTATTTAGCAGGGGGAGAGTAACTGGCCCTGTCCACCCCCAGCACAACATCCCTCCAGTGACTGTGGCGGGTGTCTATCTTATGCTTCTTTTTAGATTCTGAGCCCTTTGGGGATAGGGATCCATCTTATTTATAACAAAATAACAAATCTTATTTATTTGTTATTTCTCTGTGTAAACCACCCTGAACTATTTTTTGGAAGGGCAGTATAGAAATAGAATAAATAAATAGCGAATTTTCTTCTATGCAGGGAGCTCCATACCTTGGTCCCACATAAAACGTTAATGCTGCTTGAGGTGTGCCATGGTGTGCCATGGAGTATCTTCTGCTTCTCACCATCACTGTTGGTCCTGTTGGGAGTCCAGGATTGGTGAAGAAACCCTCCATGCAGATGGCAAGCTTAATAATACCCAGGCCTGGAATTGCTACCAAATTTCTTCTAAAGTAATGCTTTGAAATGATTTTTGAAAATCTTACTTTTAAGAGAAAGAATCTCAAGGGGGGCGGGGCGGGGAGACAAAGGAAGATAAGATGACTAAAAGTTTTTCAGGAAGGGTTGGGCAAGTCTGGCCAATGTGCCTACTTTTTGCGATAAGAAAATTAGGCAGGTAGGTGGTTGTTGGGGTTGGGGTGGGAAGAATTTTTAGAGCAGAAAAGCTTTCAGAGTTGTGAGCAGCCTTAATCTTGGATGTGTCAACAGCTCCCAGCTATTACTTGTGTGTTCATGTGGATGGATTTGCTGTGTATTTGTAACATCTCTAGAGGCCGTCCAGAGTTATCCCTTCAGCTAGAGTGGAGCATGTGCTATACATGCATAAGGTTGCGTTTTCAACCTGTCCTAGTGCAGCATGACAGGTAGCAAGACAAGGAAAGACCTCTTCCAAGCTCTTGGAAAGGTGCTGTCTGTCAGAGGAGGCCATACTGGGCTAGATGGATCAGTGGGGTCTGACTCAGGAAAAGGTGCCATCATATGTGCACAGCAGGGCAAGAGTACCCTAATTCAAGGCTTCTCACACTTGGGTCCCCAGATGTTGATGGACTACAGCTCCCATCATTCCCAGCCACAATGGCCAGTTGTCTCTGAAACATTAAAAGGTAGTAGCTAATCAGATTTTAACCTTGATTTCCATTATTTCATGCCCATAAATTGGATTCTGTTCAATTGGGGGGCCCGTGTCCCACCAACAGATTATACAATCGTTGTTGCTTGCCCTGAGCCACATTAGCTTGTGCAGGCCAGCCTGTGACATTTAGCAACCTGAAGCAGAGCACCAAACGCTTCCCTCTCCCTCTCCCTTCCTCTTGAATCCCCACACCCCAATTCCTGCCTTTCTTTTGGATCTTTCCTGCTACATTCCTTTCCGTTAAAAAGGAAAGAGCAAAAGTACCATGGTGCCATTTCGCCTTCCTTCTTCTGTAAGCCCTCTATGGGGAGGGTGCTGGGTGGGTTATCATGTTGCCCCAGAGATCTGGCCCATAGTCTGCTGCCTGAAGTGATCTGTGTCACCCTGCTTCATAGTAGGGCCGACACTGCACTTGTGAGATGTAAGCTAGACTTGTTTCTTTTAAAACCCACATAAATGGCGGTAAAGAGTGGCAAGGGTATAAACACCCACTCTATATAGTTATGTGCAGCAAGTCATATTCATCCAAGTGACTTTTTATCCCAGGAAAGTGTCCAGTCCATGGGAAGTATCCTGTACAATCATTCCTGCAAGTTTTTATACTGGAACATAGGGACATAGGAAACTGCCATATACTGAGTCAGACCATTGGTCTATCTAGCTCAGTATTGTCTTCACAGACTGGCAGCGGCTTCTCCAAGGTTGCAGGCAGGAATCACTCTCAGCCCTATCTTGGAGAAGCCAGGGAGGGAACTTGAAACCTTCTGTGTTTCCCAGAGCAGCTCCATCCCCTGAGGGGGATATCTTACAGTGCTCACACATCAAGTCTCCCATTCAGATGTAACCAGGGCAGACCCTGCTTAGCTAAAGGGACAAGTCATGCTTGCTACCACAAGACCAGCTCTCCTCTCCAATCTGATTTTCTTTATTCCAGCAGGGATCCATCAATTCTGAATCGGAGCTTTCCCAGTACTTCTTACAAGATGGCGCGAGCCAGTTGTCGCTGTCAGAGACTACAATAACAGGCTCCAGTGACGAGGAACAACTGCGTCCCAAAAGTGGGAGCAGCTCCCTGGATGAGAGTTTTCCTTCTCCTGGCATTCCAAGTAAGCTAGAGTAACGGAAGGAACTTCCAACGAGCTGGCTGCTTTCTGTGTGTTGCTGGCTGACATCCAGACTAGTGTTGCGCTAGTGCAACAAGAGGAGTCACACACACTTAGGGAGCTTCAGAGCTGCACAAAATTGCAGTATTCTTGTTTTTGGAGCCTCAGAAACCATTAGCCAAGAAGCAGGATTTCTTTATGTCCTCCCACAATAGCCAGAGTACTTCTGGATTCACACCTCTCCCTTCTTTCTCAGGTTGAGGCGGTGGCCAGGGGTGCTTCCTGTCAGCTTCGGCTGATATGCCAGCTGCGCCCATTTCTCAAGATCAATGACCTCAAAACAGTGGTACATTTGTTGGTAACCTTCAGACTTGACTTCTATAATGCGCTCTACGTAGGGCTGCCTTTGTACATAGTCCGGAAACTTCAGCTGGTTCAGAATGCGGCAGCCCAGTTGGTCTCTGGGTCATCTCGGAGAGACCACATTACTCCCTTGCTGAGGGAGCTACACTGGCTGTCAATTGGTATCCGGGCAGAATACAAAGTGCTAGTTATAGTTTATAAAGCTCTAAATGGCTATTTAAGAGAGCGGCTTCTCCACTATGAGCCCCACCATCCATTCAGGTCATTTGAGGAGGTCCATCTCCAGTTACCTCCAACTCATCTGTCTGGTGGCTACACAGAGATAGGCCTTCTCAGTTGCTGCCCCGAGATTGTGGAATGTGCTCCCTACTAAGGTACGATCCTCCCCACCTCTGGCAATTTTTTTAAAAAATCTGAAAACCCATCTTTTCACCCAAGCTTTCTCAGCTTTTAAAAATTTATTGGTTGTAGTTGATTTTAAATTGTTGAATGGTTTTAACTTTTTAGATGTGTTGCAATAGTTTTATTTTAACCACCCAGAGATGAAAGTTTGGGCGGTATATAAATTCAAATAGATAGATAGATAGATAGATAGATAGATAGATAGATAGATAGATGCTCCATCCATCTTTTCTCTCCTACTATCTCTAACTCTACAGGTAAAAAGTAAGTATATAATTAACATCTCTCAAGATTTTTTAGGATTTGAAATAAATTAGGAAAAATATGCTGTATTTACCTGAAGCCAAGACTAGTTTTCCCCCAAGTTCTTTGATGTTAGAAATCAGGGGGTTATCTTAAATTCAGAGTCCTCTTCCTTTTGGGTAATTAAGGGTATAACCTGTATTTAACCTCTATTTTTTTAGGGGCTTATCTTAAATTCAGTCATCTTGTATTCAGGTAAATATGGGTATATCTACACATTGGCTGACATATTATGCAGGCTTATGCCAGCCTGTCTGATCAGCCCACGCTGCTCTGTGCTTCTAAGAAAACAGCAGGAACCCGCTTGCACAAATACTTAAACCAATGCACACTGTTTCCAATGTAAGTTGCACTCTTGAAGTGTATATACGTTTGTTTAAGTATTTGCTCAAGAATGCCATTGTTTCCTTAGACACCCACAGCAATGCGGGCTGATCAGAAACACTGGCGTAAGCCTACGTAAAGTGTTGGCCATTTATTCAGCGTAGAGAATTGATTATGATTGCAGAAGTGGAAACAGTTCTCTAGCTGCAGGATTCAGTTCTTTTTCATGCAATTTCTGGCGTCTCCAGCTTTGAAGAGGATGTAGTGTATTGTCTGATGTTTTTAAAAGAGTAACTATATTATAAAATCAAGATGATATATGTTTTTTTCTAGCCACCAAAGAATCAGGCCTATGTGATTCGCCCGGCAGTGGAAACTCACCAGGTCCTGTCAACAAGCACAGGGAGAGTACGCCCCGCCATGTTAGTTTCAGCGACAGCCCCAAAGGTGTGCGGACTGCATTCCAGAGGCAGAGGAGGATCGCTTTCTATGATGGCGATGCCAGCGATGAAGATGACTTTGGCAAACCAGATGGTGTTCGATTTCAAAGGGGGCCAAGGTCCAAAGGCCAGAGGAAGGTGGAGAGTAACTGTGAGGTTACCAGTGCGACGACTCCTGTAGAAGGTGGTGATACACATCTGGAGAAAGAATTGGCAGTAAATAACCACAGAGAGTCATCTGTTTGTGGCCGCAGGGATTCAACAGAAGGCATCATGGAGCATTCAATGAACTCCCCTTTCCTTGCAGTCAAATCATTTGATTACCCAAATGTGCCAGAGCATCACCCAAGTCATCTGAGCTTGAAGGATTTCCGAGAGGCACAGCTGGAGTCTAAGAGATCCCCCAAACTGGAGCATAAAGCAGTCACGCGAGTGAAAAGCCTGATGAGCATCGAGTACCATGGTGTCCCCAGGCAGAAGAATGAAGAACATGGTCCTTGCAACAAGCCCGTCGGGAGGATGCTTCCACACATCCGGAAGAGAGAAGCCCAGGAGAGTCCTCTTGGACAAAGCCATGCTGAAGCAGTTACCTTAACTCGGAATGAAAATGAATCATTTGGCCTGGATCTGGAAATCCATGCCGCACCCTTATGTGTCGTGATAACAAGCTTGCGGCCAGGTGGAGCAGCTGAAAGGGTAATGCTCTGAGTCTTTGACTACTCAATTTGAAGTTTCCCTTCTCTATATTTCTTTTCTCTGATGGGACTTTAGTGTTGAAGGAAACTGAGATTATGCAGGCGAATTGAGAGGGCTATTTCATAGGCAGTATTAATTCTGGAAGCCTTGTTCTCCCCACTTCACCCCACAAACATCTATTAATGAGATGATTTAGTGCCATATAATCCTAGCTGACTTAAACTTAAGCAATGGGGAAATACATTGTTCTGGAACAATCCATTGTTGTAATTGTACCAGTGATCATTGCTGCTCTACCATTTGAGCAGAAAGAGTGATCATATCCATATAGAGTGCAAGTCGTTTAGAAGCAAAAAGTATTAAATTTTTAACAGCACACAGCTTCTTGAGAGGGAAGAACAACTGGACTGCCATTTAAATTTAAAAAATTTAACAGATTATTATTTATTCATCTCTTTTACCTAGACTTGTAGTTTTCAGATTATGAAGAGGGCCCCCTATAGGAATCTGAAAGTAATGCATTAGCACACTAGGTTAGAATGGCCACTAATATAGACAGCTTTAAAGAAAAGAATAATACAAAAAAGGGAATAAGATAAGGTCTGCCTTTTAGCAATGAAATCACGGAATTGAATATCTATGTTCAGAGACAGTATACCAGAGGGCGTGTATCTGCAGGCTGGGGACAAACACCAGAAAACCAGACCTTCTCTTCATGCCCAGCTTGTGAACTTCTCAGAAGCATCTGGCCAGATGCTGTTGGATGCAAAATTGTAGATTAGATGGGCCAACAGTCTCTCCCACCTAGCCATGTTCTTATGACCTTTCTATCTATATTCTTCTCTAAGTTTTCTGCATGACTTGATTGAGAAAAAAGATGAATCTCAAGTGCAGGGCACTTGAACCTCAAGTGCAGGCTATAGTAGAACAAGGTGGGACTGAGGACTGGATGTCAGAACACATGTGTGTTGCATTGGTTTTGTAGGAACTGCAATTTTTTATGCTTGTGCCTAGGAAATGTGTGCCTCTGAAGCTGCTCCTAACTTGTCAACAACTCCAATGTTAATTTTAACAGGCATCTATGGGAAAGCTGTCTGCTGGAGATGAGATCCTTTCTATCAATGGTATTCCAGTCCACGGATTCTCTTATGAAGAAATCTGTCACTATGTACGCTGTCTTCCCACATCTATCACACTGGAAGTGCAGAAAGCTGCTTCTGGTAAGTGAATGTTTCCCCCCTTTTAATGTGCTTTTTGAGCAGCTGATGAATTTGACTAATTTCTCATCACTGGGGCCCATTTCTCTCTCTCTCTCTCTCTCTCTCTCTCACGCACACACACGCGCACACACACAAACTCCTCATGTGATGACTTGCATGTATGAAGAGCCAGCGCAAATTAAAATGCACAGGTGGAGGTTTCATATATACAATGCCTTTCCATGCTGCCAGTTTACATACTGGTTTCCAAGTCACTAAGTATTGATTATCAAGTATCAGACCTTGGCCGTGTTCCAGAGCAGGCTCTGATTCAGGAGCAGACAGATGAGAATCAAAAGGGCCATAGAAACATAGGAAGCTGCCTTCTACCAAGTCAGACCACTGGTCCATCTAGCTCAGTATTGTCTATACAGACTGGCAATGGCTTCTCCAAGGTTACAGGCAGAGTCTCTCTCGGCCCTGTCTGGAAATGCCAGGGAGGGAAATTGGGACCTTCTGCATGCAAGCATTCAGGTGCTCTTCCCAGAGCAACCCCGCCCCCTCAGGGGAATATCTTGCAGGGCTCACACATGTAGTCTCCCATTCAAATGCAAACCAGGGTGGACCCTGCTTAGCAAAGGGGACAATTCATACTTGCTACCACAAGACCAGAAGCAGAAGACATAGTCAAGGGTTGGCTGGTGGTAAGGTGAAGCAAGATAAGGTAAGACAGTCTTTTTCTCCTTAGGACAAACTGATGAGACTGCAATCCAGCCTGGAACTGTTATACAGATCAACCTAGGTCCCTACTGGTTCATCAGGTCACCTAGGCTGAAAGATAATAATATTGGCCAAGATCCTGACTAAAGCTATGCTGGTCATAGACTGAAATAAAGACTTGACTTGACTAAAGCTGCATGTATGCAACCAAAAAATGCATGTGCAGATCGATAGCATTCCTGCTTTGAAGAGTGGGGCTTGTGTGTGTAAGTGTGTGCATGATTTTCACTGATTTTCACTTTCCCCTGGAAGCGCTCTCTGCAGCATGAAGTAAAATCTCTGAGGGTCATGCAGCCCTCAAAGATATTATTTTGTGCTGTACGGAGCACTTTGAGGGGAAGGGAAGACTGGCGAAAATCATCACCTCCACACTTTGGAAGCAGGGATATTATTGCTTTGCATGTGCCTTTTTTTATTTTGACTCAGCTTTAGTCAGCATGTTGGCTGCTGGCTCCAACCATTATAAAAGTGGTGCAGCAATGCAGCAGATTTCAGGCCAATAACTCCTTCAGCTCCTTCAGAGTTGCCCTGGTGGTGCAGTAGTAAGGGGCCCATAAACCCTGCTGCCAGAATCTCTGGTTTGAGATCGCTGCTCTCCTTCATCAAGTCATGCAAGTTCTGAATGTGGCACAATGGCTGTTACCCAAAGCAACCCAATGCAGACGTGACAGGGAGATGTATCCGTGCTACAGGACGTTTCCGCACTACTACTGTGCTTGCAGGGGCAGTGAATTTTGATACTTTGTGCTGTCTCTGGAAGTACCCTGTATCATCTGCAAATACGTCCCTGAGGGCTGTGATGTCCTTGGGGACATATTTTCAGATGACACAAGGCACCTCTGGAAGCAGTGCAGTGTGTCAAAATTTGCTTTCCTCTGCTCACCCAATGCTGTGCAGTAGGGAAAGCTTCCTGCAGTGCCCCTTGGTGTGTCCATGTTGACTTGTTTTGGATGGCAGCCGGTGTGTCTTAAAAAGAGAGCATGGTGACTATTTAGGCAGTGCTACAGCTGAAATTGTGGAGGCGGCTTCATGTTCTTCTTGGCTATAGGGAATCTTTCAGCATTAAGCTTTGAAATCCTATAGGATATTACTCCTGGTTAACAAACACTCATGAGATGCCTCCATGTTCTAAATTTCCACATGTCAGGCCTATGTTTGCTAACATTCCTTCCAAGATGGCAAATGTGTCTGGAGAAAAACAGATGCTGGTATAATGTAACAAAAGCTTGTTGGTCCTCTTGAAGAGGTCAAGCCTGCAATCTTATCCCTTCAGAATATGAAGAATACTATTCATAGTGCCTTTCAGACTGTGACAGGATGGATGGTTAAGATAGAGCGGAATCTTGTGCTGGAGCTGTGAAAAGCAAGTGCTCAGGACCACAAGGCAGAGAATCACAGGCAAAAGATTTGGAAATGAAATGTATAAAGACTTTGAGCTAGGAATTGGATGTCCCCCATTTAAATCTTCACACAGACATGCATTCACAGGTTGGCCTTAAACAAGCTGATTCTCTGTCATCCTCAACTCTGTAACATAGGAATAAGAATAATACGGTGGCAGCGTCCAGAGCAGTGCACCACAGGCACTCCTAACACTCACCAGCACACAGCTCTAGTCCCCATGCTGGTGTGTGCTCTCCCGGAAGTGTGGGCACATTTTCACTTTTGTGCAAGAGCAGAAATACATTCTGGAGCTCAACCACAACCTGGAAGTGCTGTATTAGAGCAGAAACATGTTGCTTAGCCCTCAGCAACGTGTTTCTGCTCTAACTGAGCACTTCTGGATAGGGGTGTGCCCCAAACTGGAAAACCCTGTTTGGTTCTAGTGGAACCGGACTTGAACAGGTCTAGTCCGGTCCTGTGCACACTAGAGCCAGGCCCAGTCTTGCTGAAGTCTCAACCGGTTTGGGTCCAGCTCGGAGGTGGGGGTGGGAATTAAATATTGGGGGGGGGTGGCGGACTTACTGCCATTGCGGGGCTTCGGGTTGTGGGTGGTATACTGCTCTGGATGTCAGCCAATGTAATTATTATTAAAATAATGTCTGGGGAGTACTTTGAAGCATAATCTATTAAAAAATTGCTAAGCAGAATTAGTGACTGACATCCATATGAGCACTGTGTGTACGTTGCCCGCAAAGCATACATCCAGCAGCTGTGTGCCTGCTTCTGAAGCAAGGATGCTTGCACATAGGGAAGGATTTTCACTGAGCTCTCCCTCCACAGAAGTGCTCTGTGAAACCCACTGATATAGCCCTGAGGGCTGCACAGGCCCCACAGACAAAATTATGAGTGGCACAGAGCACTACCAGGGGAAGGGGAGATATTACTTACTTACTTACTTACTTACTTACTTACTTACTTACTTACTATGTATTTATTTATTACATTAAATAAATAAAGTTAGGCAAAAGTCTCCCAGCCATTGTGTGAGTATCCATGCTTTAGAAATGGGCATTCTGCCACTGCACAAATTCTTTTTTGGGCTGCGTGTATACAGCGTTTGTGTGGATGTCAGCCAACATTAATAATATCTAGCAGGTGATAAAGCTTTACCATCCAGCTGCTTAAGCTGAACCCTTTCTCTAAAAAGAAAAAAAAATGCCAGCCACTAGTTGTGTATAGGTTTTATATTTGTAGTTAAGAAGATGCAATGACTTCTTTCCTTTCTTTTTAATGCAGCTATGAACAGATTTGCAAATCTAATTATGTCCTCGGAGTCTGATGAAGCAATTCAGCTGGACACAAGCAATGTTCTCATGATTGATGAAGAAAACAATTTTGCAAATCGCAAAGAACCTTTGCACAGGGACAGTCCAGGTTCTGTGGCAGGAAGGACAATGTTGCCATCTGATGCCAAGACCAAGGAGATGCCAACAAATTCCTTGGAAACAAGCTGTGCCCAGGGCAGCACTGTGAGTCCATTATTGGATGACTTCCTTGGCAAATTAAATTCTTCAGAAGAAAAGGATTCTAAGTGCTTATTAATCAGGGACAAGTGTGCCGAGGAAGACGCTTCTGTGATGGCAGAAGATGGTTGTTCTAATTCTCGATCAGATAGCATTAAGAATGACCTTCCCGGAAGAGCTCTGAATAATACAGCGAATGCACAAGAAATCTTGGGCTTTTCTGTGTTGGATTCCATTAATACAAACAAGATTTTCACTGTGAATCAAACTCGTTTGAGTAACTATTCTAGAAATTTTAGCAGTTTAAATGAAGACACTTTGGTTGGGATGGAGCGTAAAAATGACACTCTTCCAAAATCTATGTATGCTGCTGCAGAGGATTCCAGCTCAGACACTGAATCTGTAGTTGAAATGCCTGGACTTGCAGACAGTTCTTTGCTCTTACTGTCTGCTCGTGACAATCCCTTGGAGACCCATAACAATCTTGAGTCAGATGAGGAGCAAATTGAAATTTGCTGTTTGAATAGTGAGCAGCAGCAGATTGCTCAAAAAGAGCAGGTCACATCTACTGCAAAAGGACTTCATCATCCACCAGAATGCAGTCCTTCAGATAATAATTTGGAGGCAGAAGGCAAGGCGGAAATTGGTTCACTGGAACTGTCCAATGGGAAATTCTCACTGGAAGAATCAAACTCACCAAGGCACCCCAATATAGAATGTATGGTTCCATCCACATCCTTTCATTCTCAGGTTTCTCCACCAGGGATAGATAGATTAGATCATCTGGTGGGTGACAATGCAGGTTACTCTTTCCATGACAATGGTGCCTTAAGGAGAGGAGGAAGGGTTAGCTCAGAGAGCAGAGAGATGCTTATGGAAACATGTGGGACTTGCAAAACTGATGCACAAGAAATGCATTTGTTCATGACAAGAAACATCAATGGTTGGGACAGCAACCTTCTAGACAAAGATGAACAGATTAAAAAGCAAAGATCAAATACAGAAAATGAATTAGGATCAGATTCCAGCAGTCATACAAGTGGCTATCCTTCTACTTTAACAAAGAAGGGAACCAGTGATTCAGCACACTTGAGTAAACCAGACAGCAATCCTGTGGACTGTGCATCACAGAGAACAGGGTGCAGCTCCAGATCTCCTCTTTTGACAAAATCAAAAGATCTGAGTAAGGCCACTGCTGCTCATGAATTACCAGGGAAGAATGAAAAGATAAATGCTCTTCCTGCCTCTAAGTGTTCAAATTCAAAAACTCAAAGCTCTGGCCAAGGCAAAGGCATTACAGTCCCGCACAGTCCATCCTCTTCAAAAAAATTGCATCAGGAAACCAGAGGAATTCCCCAGAAGAGTCTTGCAGATACTCTTTCAAATAATCAACGCAACAAACCAGGGCCAAAGTTAAAGGGTCTTACTATTAAAAGTAAGACCAAGACAAATCCAGATGCCCCTAGCACTGTTCCTGCAAAAGGTGGTGGCATTGATCAGAAAAAGACTTCCCTGCCTGTTCATTTGTCACCCAGACTTCTTACAAGAAAAGTCACACATATGGAACCACCTAGCAGGAGCCTTACAACAGGTTCCAGGACTCTTCAACAGGATGAGGATAATAAACCATCTTTAGTAGTGCCTCAGGAATCACCTTCACCTCTGTTGAATGGTGACAGCAACACTGTGAAAAACAATAAAGGTATATCCATTAGTAATTCACAGCCAAGTGAAGATGGAATGGCAGAGGATCCTGCAAAGGAAAAAGAAACACCAGTCTCAATGTGGGTGTCCAGGAACAGTGAAAAGAAAGATACGGCTGATGCTGAGGACTACCAAACAAGAGAAGGTTCTCCTCAGATCAACACACCTTCCAAAATTACAACCAAGAGTGATTGTCTGAGTGACAGAACTGAAAACCATAGAATGGGCATGAATTTGGTGAATCATGGTGGATGTGAATTTGACCCATTAGATTCTGAAAACATTGGGTCTTCTAAAAAAGATCCTTCTGGTTTTCTTTATCCTTCAGCTAGGCAGGAGCAGACAGGTCAGGAAATCCAACGCACTTTCATTGAGGTGAGATTATCTTCCTCCTCCTCCACACCATCCTCTTTAATTCCAGAGGCATCTCTGGAAAAAGAGGACAGTCACAATAAGAACAACCAGCTAGGAAATGTGATGCAGAATTTGAGGCAGAAAGCTTTTGAGGAAGAAAATGCACACACGCTGTTAAAACCTGTGACGAGGACATACTCAATGCCTGCTCAGTTATCAAATCATATGAGGGAGGAGAGCAATGCTATGGATTCTCCATCACAACATGTCCAGGATATTCTGAGCAATGTTTCAGGTGAAAAATACCCTCATTCAGAGATGGGTATGCTGAAAATTGTCCATCTCAGTCTGATGAATGGCCAGGGCACCCAAGGTGGAAAAGAGACATCTCATAGTATCTCAAAATCGAGCACCCAAGACTTGCCCTTGCCTAGTGACAGCAGCAGTCGCATTGCGGAGAAGTTAAAAACTTGTCGGAGAAATTATTACTATTATGAACTCAACTGGCCACACGATCCCATTTCGTCTTTCTCAGTGAAACAGAGAATTAAATCTTTTGAGAACCTTGCCAATTTCGACAGGCCTATGGTCAAAGCCATAGACATACATTCTACCTCTCTCAGCTCTAAGCTTCCCATCGGGAGAAGGTTGTCAGGTGGAGTTTCTGCCGTTTCAGCTACCAGCGTGAACGATGCCGTCCAGGCACTGAGACGAAGCTTGAGCTCCTACTGTGAAAGTGAAGCTCCAGCATCGCCACGGATGACAAAATCCTCCACTAGCGCTGCATTAATGCATCTGCAGCAGAATTCCACTGAGGACAGCAAGGATGATGCTCACATGGAGAAGTGTGAAAAGGGCGGTGCTTTGGAAAGTGCAGATAGTTTGCCACTGTCTGCCACCAATGCTCGAAGAAGCCGGACCTCAGGGGGGCACATCAGACACACACCTTTATCCCGCTCCAAACTCCGGGAGCTGAGGGCCTTGAGCATGCCAGACCTCGACAAGCTGTGTAGCGAGGACTTCTCTATGGAGTCCAAATCTGCCCACTTCAAGACAGAAATGGAAGTCACCCCTGCAACCAGACCTCTTGGCCTTCCCATCGAAAGCATTTCCAGTTTGAATGAATGTGCCGAGCAATCCAGTCTTGTGATGGCAAATAGGCAGCATTCCAAAGACAGCAGTCCCTGGACCAGTGGTTCTGGCACTCCTGGATCAGCATCCGACGAGGAAGTGGTACAGCATGATACCAGCACTCAGATGCACTCAGGGAAAAGCTGGTCAATCAGGTTAGTTCCACCCTTTTCTCAGTATTAGTTTTATCTTGGGAGTGAGCAACGTTCCAGAGCCACATAGCAAAACCTTCTTGCAACCAAAAGCTACGCAGTGCATGACCTATAGTCAGAACTGTGTTGTCGTCACTAAAAGAATTAAAGTTCTTCACCCAGAGTTCTGAGGGCAGCATCGAATCATGACTAAGACCACTGAAATCAACAAGACAAGTTACTGTGTTTCCCCGAAAATAAGACAGTGTCTTATATTAATTTTAGCCCCCAAAAATGCACTAGGGCAATTAGCGGTACATCAGAAATTACTGCTAGGTTTTACTTTCGGGGTAGGTCTTACTTTCGGGGAAACAGGGTAGTCATGACTAACTTAAGTCCCATTATTCCAATGGGATTTAGTCATGATTAACTTAATCTGGAAGCTGTCTTGAATAATTATTTGCATTCTGCCTCAAGAAACGCTGTATTCTGCACTGTTGGGGAAATGTACATACTTTAGTATAATTTATCCTTCAATTTTAAAACTATGCATAATCTCTTCTGGTTCTGCTGTGCATTGTGAGAAGTGAGGGCCATGCAGTACTCTGAAGTCTCACCCTTGTCTCCTAGAATTTTTAGGCAACCACCCCCTCTGGCTTCTGAGATTTTCAACAGGCTTTTCTTACAGATCTTGAAGCATGCCTTCTTATTTATTTTATGTTATATTTATTTATTTATTTTTTACATTTATATCTCACTTTTCCTCCAAGGAGTCCAGGGTGGTGCACTAAATACTTAAGTTTCTTCTCACAACAACCCTGTGAAGTAGGTTAGGCTGAGAGAGAAGTGACTGGCCCAGAGTCACCCAGAAAGTCTCATAGCTGAATGGGGATTTGAACTCTGGTCTCCCCAATCCTAGTCCAGTACTCTAACCACTACACTATGCTGGCTCTTTGCCTTTGCAACCATAACAACTTAGAACTGGAAAAGGTGCAGAAGAGGGCAACCAAGATGATCAGGGCCTAGAGCACCTTTTTTATGACGCAAGGCTACAACACCTGGGGCTATTTAGTTTAGAAAAAAGACGACTGCAGGGAGACATGATAGAGATCTATAAAATCATGCATGATGTAGAGAAAGTGGATAGAGAAAAATTCTTCTCCCTCTTGATGTGTTTTCTCACTCTAGAAAACATTAGACACCAGAACCAGGGGTCATCCCATGAAATTGATTGCCAGGAAATCTAGGACCAACAAACGGAAGTACTTTTTCATACAATGCATAATCCACTTGTGGAATTCTCTGCCACAAGATGTGGTGACAGCAAACAACCTGGAAGGCTTTAAGAGGGTTTTGGATAACTTCATGGAGGAGAGGTCTATCAAAAGCTACTAGTCTGAGGGCAATAGGCCACCTCCAACCTCATAGGCAGGATGCCTCTGATTCCCAGTTGCAGGGGAGTAACAGTAGGAGAGAGGGCATGCCCTCAACTCCTGCCTGTGACTTCCAGCACGCAGCATCTGGTGGGCCACTGTGCGAAACAGGATGCTGGACTAGATGGGCCTTGGGCCTGATCCAGCAGGGCTGTTCTTATGTAACTAGAAACTTGGAAAGGTGGTTGTTTTGGGGAATGAAAACAGAAATTCTTAAGTTGTATTCTGCACCTGGTACCAGATTCTGCACCACTTCTGTGCTCCTGCAGAATTGCAGCATATACATTGCCTACATTCCAGTGCTTCTTGCTCTCTAGCAGGACTCTGCAGCCTCAGTGCTTCTCCCTCTGTTTCTCCCACCCCACAGCCTATTCTGCCACCATTTCTCCTTTTTTCCTGTCACCAAAGCTTCTGCTTCTCCTCTATCTAAGCTGTGTTGGTCAAACCACTGCCTTTTCCTTCCCACACTAACTCCCCACCCTCATACCTGAGGGGGACTCCTCCCCCTACTTGGAGGTCTTGCACACCTCTTAACTCTTGTTTTCAGCCTTTGCGTCCTCAGTCCCAGTATCCCTGTGAATTTGGTTGTAATGGACCTACATAGCTATCTGTGTCTGAGCAGTTAAAGTGTGTGGCTTGGAAGGATAAGCCATTGGCCACATTCACACGTAACACAGAACTGCAGGTATAATGGACCCGCGGTTTCTCTCCCCACCCACCCCTGTCCTCCTGTCCACATTTGGACAACACTGAGAGCAGGCTCTCTGTGGTCAGGGAGACTGCAGAGAGGAGGAGGACTTGGCTGTGTGGGCTTCTTTCTTGCATGAAGGACAGCCCGCACAGCCAATCACAGCAGGAGAGAGGGAGGAGCTTCCTCCCTCAACTCCAGTTACAGCAACTGCATCCTCCAGTTCTGCATTTGCATGTAACACCGCGGAACTCAAACCTCAGGTGTGAGCAGCAAAACTCACTGCAAGCCAAGCTTTCAAATTGGAGTTTGCTGTGTACAACCTCGGGTTGTTTTCCAAATGGGACCAGAGTTGCACACATCGGCAACCTCTGGCCCCTTTAACTCTGGCTTCCTATTACATGCAAATGTGGCCTCTGTTTCCACCAACAGCAAACCATGTTTACAAAGATCTTCTTGCTTTGGCGATATGTTTATTGAGATTCTTCTTGACAACCAAAGCCAAAGGTGGCCATACATTTCTTTGGCTGTCCTTGGTTTATACAGTATGTCACAAAAAGACAATAATGGCCTCCATCTTTTTCCCGTTTCTAAGAATTTGTCTTACATTTCTGCTTCATCCTTGTCATCATTTAACATCTATGTCAGGGTAATGAAAATGTCCTGCTCTCCTGGTTATATCCACATTCAGGATCCTTCCAGACATCCAAAAACAGCGCACTGTGAAAAGCACAGAACTCTTGCAAGGTCCCTGCCGGTTGTCTGAAAAGCATCTGAGTTCCTGCAGGGACCTCAGACAATTTCTGTAACACCACTGGCTGGGCAGCGCTTGCCTTCTGTGAGCAACCCACTCCTTTTTATTAGTACTTCTGGCAAATGGAGAAAAGTTATTCGTGCAAGGCAGGAACTGGCCAGCAGATGGTGCTGCAGAAATTGTCCCGACAGTCTGTCTGAACAGCCTGTGAAACCCCACTAGCAAAGATGACACAAGCCTGTGGAAGTGTGTGGAGGGTAAGTAAGCTCTTTCTTCCAACTTGCACACAAGCTCTTCACATTGTGCAGTATTTTGTTGTCTGGAAGGAAACTTTTTTTTAAAAAAGCGTGAATAGTTAATATTATGTAGTTCAACACATATCTGCAGTCTCATCCAATCCAGTTTTTTGTACTAATATGTTTTAGCTTGGATCAACTCTTGGTCTCCACTCTGGACCAGCAGAAACTGCAATCAATTTTGTCTTCAGTGACAACAAAATGTGACATTTTTTCACTACTTCAGGAGGCCAAAGCACAAGCAGAGGTAAACCTGAGTACGGGTTTTTTGTTTTGTTTTTTAAAGCTGTGGCCAATATTCATAAATTAACAGTGGAAAATATCTGAAGGCAGATTAAGACCCTTGTTTAAAAATTCTACTTGGGGAAGAACAGTAGAATTTTGGGAGGCTCTGGTATATTTTGGAAGTTTTTTTATGCCAATGTGAATTCCCGCCCCCCTTGTTTAAAAAGCCATGAGATGGCCTTGACATGGATTGTACCATGGTGGGGCAAAGACTGAAGGCCCCACTCCCACAGTCCCAATCTGGATTCCCCACCACCCACCCACAGTTGCTATTTTTGAAAGGAAAGTTTTATGTATGACTTGGTCCCAAGCTGTTTATAAAGCAGGATCTGAAGCCAGTATGTAGCCAGTGTGGTTTTCTGGTAGCTGCTGATCGGCTGCTTAGCAGAGAGGAGGTGTGCCTGGTTTCTCCATCAGATTCTCCAAAGCCTAACCTCAGCCAGGAGCTAGGACAACCCTTTCAGCCTGAAAGCTGGCTTGGGGGAAGATGGGGAATTCTATCATTTATCGTAAATACCCAAATGCAAATACTAGACACAGACATGAAAATATGAAAGCCAGTTGCCATGTATGGTTTGCCATATGAACTCTGACCAACCAATCCATCCATGAAGGCCTGAACTCAGAAGAAAAGGATGTTCCAAACTGCAACTAGAGGCAAGCATGCTGCAGGGAAACAACTCCCTTCTAATCAGAGAATAAATCTGGCAGAGTATCTGGCTATCCTGCCTTCCTTCTGCAGAGTTGAGGCAGGCAGGCAGGCTGGCTGCTGGTGGGTTCTCTGAGACCACAAATGTTTGAAAAGTATTCATTTTCTGAGTACTGATTATGAATCATGGCTTCATCAAGAGCAATTGGAAGCCCTCCTGCGATGAAGTTTGCTTTTAGCCACAATTCCCTTTGTCATTACACACTTGCCCTGGGCACTCTTTTCAATTCACCATTCTAAAATCTCCTCAGATGTTCCATTCTTATGGACCATCTTGTACCATTAACAAATCTGTGACTTGTCCAAAACCTTGTGGATGTAAAATGTCTACTATGAATTCCTTTGGTTTATTTGAAGAGCTCTTTTATTCTCAGCAGTACTGTGGACCTGGTTCCCCACCCCTCCTTAAACGTGAATCTCATAATTAAATGAGCTGTTCTAGAAATCCATGTGGGAGATCTACCCCTTCCACCACTTGTAAGTGTTACTACACTTGTGAAATGCTCTGAGTTCTTTGAGAGCTGCTGATGAGCTGTTAAATCTTAGATTTTTAACCGGCCATCTGGCTCATATGAGTTTTTCAAAAATCCTCACCTAGACGGGAGAATCTCAGTGGCCACTTTATGTACAAATGTGTGTGTGATGGAGCCCTGAAAGGAGTCCCCCCACACACACACACACACACACAGATGATGAGTGGAGAAGAGGTGAGGTCACAGTTATGAGCTTGTGCAGCAAGCTAGGCTGAGAGGAAGTTCTTCCACTTGGTAAGATGTCAGGTTGCCAGATAATGAAAATATGTGCCCAACGCACAATTTTTAGGGCCTGTTAACTTGGAGGGGTAAAATTTCACAAGACCATTCCATATAGCTGAAAAGGAGTCATCCGAATGGTGCCTTTTGTCACTCAGTCACATAAAATGGCTATTTGTTTTGGTCAAGTACACAAACTTCTGAAAGCAATCACAATTGGCTCTCTCCTCCCTTCCCCTCAACCCCAGCACATCTGTATCTTTATGCAAGTCAAAGACCTATGTCTTATATTTAGGGGAGTTATAAGTCAGAACATTTGGGATGCTAGTAGAGGAAGATATTCCCAAACCTCTGAATTCTGCTCCAGTACCTGGTTCAAGCTTGTTACTTCCAGGAGTTTCATGAGCCAGGTGGGTTTGGCAGATTTTGCAGAAAGACTATGACTGGATTTTGTTCCCAGCCAAAAGTCATCAAATGCACTTTTAAGTATTTTCACATGGAATCTTAAGACAGATTATTTATTCATGCTGGTTTGTAAAACCCAAGAACTCAAATATTTATGAAACTGAATGCTTCTTGGAACACAGTGCATGTCTGCATACTTTCTCACATCTGCTCTTAAGTCCAAAGTGGCACAAGGGTTGGAAAACATTATGCAATTTGTACACTGGCTTTTAGTCCACAGTAGGATGATTCTCAGTCTTCTAAAATAGCTGAAAGCTAATATTTTTGTACTGGTGTGGTTAGGTAATACCAGTTTCTGGGGCCTACAGTTCCACACATCCAGCTTTGCAGGTGTCACAGAGTTCAACCTGGGAACTCTGGCTCCTTACTCTCTGCACCACCATGCTGACTGGCCACGGGAGGAACTGCAGCACCTTCCAACCACCAGACGGAAATCTCTAGGCAGAACCCTCCTCACCAGGGAGTCAGGTGATCAAGGGGAACTCACCATCTTCCTCTTCTAGAAATCCCAGGACCTACTTCTACTTTCCATACTGAGCAATGGGTTACGCACCCTCCCCTTGCCCCAGGGGAGCACTACTGTCCTTCCTAAGAGTTCCAGGACCACCATTCATTCCTCCCTCTCCTCTTCAGCTTACATGATTAGGAACCTAGGAAGTTGCCATATACGGAGTCAGACCATTGGTCTATCTAGCTCAGTTTTGTCTACACAGACTGGCAGCGGCTTCTCCAAGGTTGCAGGCAGGAATCTCTCTCAGCCCTATCTTGGAGAAGCCAGAAAGGGAACTTGAAACCTGCTCTTCCCAGAGTGGTTCCATCCCCTAAGGGGAATATCTTACAGTGCTCACATGTGGTCTCCCATTCAAAAGCAGCCAGGGCAGACCTAATGGGACAAGTCATGCTTGCTAATCAGCTAATGGGACAAGTCATGCTTGCTACCACAAGACCAGCTCTTCAGGATTCCAATTTGCCCCTTACACAACTGCTTCTAAGAGGCACACAAAACACTGAGTCATGGCACTGAAAATAAATTCTAGGGTTGTACTCTCAAAAGGCCTAGCTCAAACTTGTGCTCTGCTTGCCTCATCACTAAACCCAAAATGCCTTTCTCAACCTCTTCAGGATAAAAAAGCATTCTAAAACCTCCTTTAGAACCTCTGCACTAATATTCTGATATTTAAGCTATCTAAAAATTTTGCAATTTAATTTTTTTTTAATTAAGCAATTTTTGAAAACATGATTCTTTTCAACTTCCAGGCATGTTGTGAGTTTTATTAATATTCCATCTTGTTTTTTAACTCTTGAATATTCCTTTTCCTTTTTCCCATTTTTTGTCAGTGCAAAGAAGATGTTTACTTTGTAGTCTTGAATAAAGAGGAAGGATCTGGCCTGGGATTCAGCGTTGCTGGTGGAGTAGACCTGGAACAAAAATCAATCATCGTAAGTGGTGACTGCATCTTTCTCATAAGTGGGTTGCAGAGCCAGCTGGAAATTAGATCAAGTGCTCATTTATCAAGGCAGTCCCCAGCCATAAAGCCCTACTGCGAGTGGCTGCTTGCATCCTTTTGAATGCCATCTGCTAAAACAATCAGAGAGGGAAATGCCACAAGTGCCAAATTAACCCTGATGCATGATCGTGCCATAAAAGACTATCAGCAATAGCTGATATACATCTCGATGATTATGGCTCCTGTATCTACTAGGCTGGAGTCCCAATGAACATCCATCTTGCCTCTTTTTCTAGTTATTCCCAAACCATATGCCATGAGAAAACTGCATTCTCCTGAGTCAGGCCTTTGGTTTATCTATCTTAGTATTGCTTGCTACTTGATTGGCAGTGGCTCTCTAGAGGTCTCCCCCAACCCTACCTGGAAATTCCAGGGATTGAACCTGGAACCTTCTGCATGTGGAGGCACATGCTCTACCACTGAGATACGGTTCTATCTAAAAGCGTTCTGCAATAAATAAAGTCTCCAGTGAGCCCATCTATAAGGGAGGCTTCCTGCTGCATCTCTGTATGATCGGCTGTTTTGACCTTGCAGGTAATTTTGCTGCAGGTAATTTTGCTGCACCACATGTGATCAAAGCGTGGAGTCTCTCCTGATGCAGAGACCAAGCAGAATTCCCCAGCTTTGGAGGAGGCTACCCACTGCAGCTTGCATAAGTGCCTGTCCTGCATTTGCCACCTTCTGGTTTTCCTCATCATAAGGCATAGAGATGGTGCTCATATGAACAAAGCAAACCACATTTAGTACTTCTGTAGCTGTTCACGGTAGGGTGCACTACCTTACCACTCTGTTTGCATATCCTTCACAGACCTCAGGGACATATTTGTGGAAGCAAAAAGAGCTTTTTCAGAGAGAGGGGAGAAGCAAAAGTTGCTTCGCCATCCTCCTCTGCACGCAGTGGCCTGCGGAACAAGCCTTTGCTGAACTGCTCTATAGGAACATAGGGAGCTGCCTTCTACCAAATCAGACCATTGGTCCATCTAGCTCAGTACTGTCTACACAGACTAGCAGCAGCTTCTCCAAGGTTACAGGCAGGAGTCTCTCCCAGCCCTATCTGCAGATGCCAGAACTTTCTGCCTGCAAGCATGCAGGTGCTCTTCCCAGAGCGGCCCCATCCCCTAGGGGGAATATCTTCCAGTGTTCACACATGTACCCTCCCATTCAAATGCAAAGCAGGGTGGACCCTGCTTAGCAAAGGGAACAATTCATGCTTGCTACCACAAGACCAGCTCTCCTCTCTGATCTCTCTGTGAGAGTGGAGCCTTTCTTCTGCCCTCATCTCTCTGTGCAACAAGTGGACCATGGTTTTTTAAAGCTGTTGTTGTTATTTTTACATTTATATCCCGCTCTTCCTCCAAGGAGCCCAGAGCGGTGTACAACATACTTGAGTTTCTCTTTCACAACAACCCTGTGAAGTACGCTAGGCTGAGAGAGAAGTGACTGGCCCAGAGTCACCCAGCTAGTTTCATGGCTGAATGGGGATTTGAACTCGGGTCTCCCCAGTCCTAGTCCAGCACTCTAACCACTACACCACACTGGCTCTCAAAATTTGTCAAAATTTTGTCAAAATATATCTTCTCTTCAAATAACCCACAGTCAGTGTTTACCAGACCAAAGCCCAATTGAAGGAACTGTTCTTATTAGAATATATCAACAATATGAAGCTGTATATGCTATTAAGAAAATGAGAGGATAGATGCCCACACAGAACATGGGTCTCATGGCTATAGGGAGTGGCAACTAATAATACACCACTTGCAGCACAAATTCAGACTTCTCAGATTACACAGACTGAAGGTCCTGCCTTTGGGCAAGGGGTTAAGCTAGATGGTCTTTTGGTGCTTACCAAATCTGTGATTCCATAAATAGACTGGAATCCTTACCCATAAAAGCCTTGGGCGCGCGTCCGTGCCGCCCGTGTCTTTTTCGCTCGTTCTGGGCATGCGCGGAGATGGGCGGCCATGTTGGACCCGGCCGCCGGTGGGCGACTGGCCCCGATGGCGGCGGCGGCCGCCACGGGAGACCAGAAGGAGCAGAAGCGGCGGGCGGAGGGTGCGGCCGAGGCGGCGGCAGAGCCGCGGCCTCGGCCAAAGGAGTGCGGGCCAAGGAGGCGGTGGCCGTGGCGGGGCGACTGGCTCCGATGGCGGCGGCCGCCGCCACAAGAAACGGCGGGCGGAGAGAGCGCCCGAGGCGGCGGCAGAGGTGTCGGCCCAAGGAGTGCGCCCGAGGCGGGTGAGGCGGCAGCGGGAACCGCCCCCCCACTAGAGCCCGTTATTACAACGGGCTTACACATACTAGTCTATTCATACTTGGCTTATGAGCTTCCCAGAGCTGTATGACTGGTCAGTGCTGGAGACAGAATGCCAGACTAGATTTACCTTTGGTAAAATCCAGTGTGACAATCCATATATATGTATTATTAAGATTTTGTAAGATTTTGAAGGGCATCCTTGTTTGTTTCAAAGATGATTCATTTATTAATAGCATCCTATACAATACAATACATATTATATAATACATATTATATAATATATGATGCTATTAGTATCATTTGTTAGATATAATAGCATCATATAATCGTATATTTTAATAGAATCTAGCCATCTCTTTAGCTGTTGGGACAAATTGTAATCAGTGGAGCTGTGAATTGTGCACATCTGTTTATGTAGTGTGTGTGTTTTTAGCCTATTTTGAGTCTGGTGTGTTAGAAAAATATTAAAATTGTCCGTTCCTTCCAACAGTGAGCAATAAATTCTGTTTATTAAATTGTATGTTATTATATTCTTCCTCTGATGCATTAAAAAGGCACCAATAATGAATTTTTAACAATATGCAAACTCATTTAAATAGAATAGGTTCATTAATCAATCAAGTAATTCAGTGGATCCCAAATTTGGGTCCCCAAATGTTATTGTACTACACCTCCCCTAATCTCCAGCCACTATGGCCAAAGTTTGAGAATCCCGAGTTTGAGTGAGAATCCCTGAATACATTAGTTAAAAGTCAGATGTTTAATCAACTCAAAATTCTTTAGTCAACTCAAAATTATTTCGTCAGTTGATAACCTTCATCTCAGCCTCTATTTTTTTCCCCCTTTCTTTTTTTGGTAGGTCCATCGTGTGTTTTCAAAGGGGGTGGCATCCCAGGAAGGGATCATCCATCGCGGAGACCTCATCCTTTCCATCAATGGCGTTTGTCTTGCGGGTTCGGTGCACGGAGACGTGCTCAATGCTCTTCACCAGGCCCGGCTGCACAAATATGCCATTGTTGTCATCAAGAAGGAGAAAGATGGAGAAAATATCTCTTCTTCCAAGCCTGAAATATGTGCTCCTGGAAGACAAACTTTGGTGGCAGTGAAAGCTGCAGTGATGGGGAAAGGAGCAGGTACAGTGTTCAGTTCAACAGCAGCTGGAATGAATTCAAAGAATAACCAATGAGGGGAAAGGGCCCACATGGTTCCTATTATCACTGTCTGTGTATTTCTGCAACTGGATAGAGCAGGTGAAAATGTACTTGAGTTCTCATTTGGACTCCTTGGAACTCAACTAGTATGTCAAGGAGTCATCACAGGCAGGTAGATGCTTAGATATTCCAGGCACAGCCTAATCCATGTGGAATCAAGTTGGTAGGTTTCCACTCAGACCAACTGGAAATAAGATTAGGGCCTCTCAGGTGCTGGTATACGAATAATGTCATAAATATGAACATTTTAGAGCTTTGTTTCCAAAGACAAACGTATTTGGATTGACACACGTTCCTGCAGTCCAACATCAAACTATTCCTGCAGAGTAGTTGGAACTGTGGACCAGTAACTGAAAAGCAGAAAACCATCCCAAAATTATAATTGACTGCTTATTAATTCCAAGGAACAGGAGTAACACAGGGCAGAAAATGCTGTGAATGATAATTTGTACTTCCCAAGGGCTGGGAAACAGGAACATCTGTGATTCTCTGCTAAGAACAAAGAATCTCATGCTTTCTTTGGTATGACCGCCTAAATCTGGTAATCAGTGAGTGAGCTCTCTGTGTGTGTTTTTCCCCCCGAAGGTCCAAGCAGAGAGCTGAATGATGTCATTTGTGTGGAACTTTTGAAGACATCTGCTGGCTTGGGATTCAGTCTAGATGGAGGAAAAGCTTCAATCTGTGGAGACAGACCTTTACTTATCAAAAGAATATTCAAAGGTACTTGGGAAATGGCAAAGCATCCCTCTCAGTGGCCATTACTTGTGTCTCCCTGTGGTTCTTCTTAGATTGTGGGCCTATTTGGGACAAGGGACCATTTTCTCATTCCTTCTACTGTGTAAACCATTTTGAGAACTGAGCAAAGAGGCACTTTTTAAAATTGGCAATTCTCTTATATTATTTAGCAGTGGGAGAGCAACTGGCCCTATCCATCCCCAGCACAGCATCCCTCCAGTGGCTGTTGCTGGTGTCTGTCTTATGTTTCCTTTTTAGATTGTGATCCTTTTAGGGACAGGGAGCCATTTTATTTATTTATTTATTTATTTATTTATTTATTTATTTATTTATTTATATCTATGTAATCAGGTTTGGGAACTTTTGTTGAAAAGCGGTATATAAATATTTGTCGTATTCAAGAACATTTTGTTGCTGTTAAAAAGCAGTATGTAATAATAATAATAATAATAGTAGTAGTAGTAGTAGTAGTAGTAGTAGTAGTAGTAGTAGTAACTAGCTGGCCTGGGTGCAGAGCATCTGTGCCTCTAGTTCTCCCTCGTTCTCAGCCCCCCTCCGTCTTTCTCTCCCACCGGTCTGGCCACTACTTTCTCTCCCCACCCCTATGGCCAGCCTGGCCACTGCTCCCCCCACCACACCAGCCGGCCTGGCCACCGCTTTCTCTCACCTCCGGCCGGGCTGGCCACTGCTTTCTCTTCCCACCTGCCGGCTGGCCTGGCTTCCGCTTTCTCTCCCTGCCCGCCGGCCGGGCTGGCCTTTATCTCCCCGCCCGCTGGCCAGCCTGGCGTTTGCTTTTTCTCCCTGCCAGCCGGCCAGCCTGGCCACCACTTTCTCTCCCCTTCCGCCAGCCGGCCTGTCCTCCGCTTTCTCTCCCTGCCGATTTTTAAATTTTTTTATTTTTTTTAAATCTGTTGGTTTTAAAGAATTATTTTAGACCTGAACTGTGAATTCTTTCAGGCTGCAATCCTATGGATGCTTACCTAGGAGTAAGCTTCATTGAAAACAGAGAGACTTACTTCCAATTAAACAGACATAGGATCATACTGTTAATATGCTTTATTAAAAACCATCTTGTGAGTCATTAAATTGCTCTATAACTATTGTTAGTAAATATATGCACATCCCACTCTTAAATAATCTACTGGTCACAATCCAACACAGAGTTAAGTACTTCTTTCAGACAAGCGATAATATTTTTACCATTTTCCAAACACATTCCTAAACATATTGGGCTTCTTTATTCTCCTCAGCATATAGAAAATTGCATTATATTGAGTTGGACCATTGGTCCATCTAGCTCTGTACTGTCTATACCAAGGCTGCACATCTGCAGCTCTGCAGCTGTTGTTGGACTACAAATCCCATCATCCCTAGCCTCCATGGCAAATAGGGATGACACAAGTTGTAGCTAACTAAGCAAAGAGGCATATTTCAAAGTGGTGATTCTCTTCTATTTAGCAGGGGCAGAGCAACTGGCCCTATCCAACCCCAGCACAGCATCCCTCCAGTGGCTGTTGCTGGCATGTGCCTTATGTTTCTTTCTAGCTTGTGAGCCCTTTGGGGACAGGGGACCATCTTCTTGATGTATTATTTATTTTTCTATGTAAACCGCTTTGAGAACTTTGGCTGATGAGCGGTATATAAATATTGTAGTAGTAGTAGTCCAGCAAAGCTGCAAGGCCAAAGTTGTGCAGTTCTGATCTACACTGACTGGCAGCAGCTCTCTGGGTTTCAGACAGGGATCTTTCCCAGCCCTCTTTGGAGATACCAGGGATTGAAAATGGGACCTTCAGCGTGCAAAGCAGGTGCTCTGCCACTGAGCCATGGCCATTCCTTGATGTTTTTCAGTCACCAGGGAAAGCTTGTATTCCTTGTTTTGCGTATCTGACCTCAGTCAAGTCACTCTCACTCAGACTCAGCGCCCTTCTCTAAAATGGAAATTTTAGACCAGCTGCGCTAGCATGGTGTAGAGGTGAACATGATATAGATGCAGCATTTGGTAAATTTAAAAAACCATGGGTTGCTGTGCTGGTCCATTAGACCAATAAATTCAAAAGCCACAGTATGGTGATACACTAAAATGTCACAAAATGGTGAACAGGTTTTTGAGTTCCCTGAAATGCTTCTTCTAGAAGAAGACAAGTAGATGGGCGGGGATGGTGGGGGGAGAGAGACTACAGACTGAAGACTTTGGGACATGAAGTTAAAAACCCCAAAATCTACAATTCATAGTTTTTTTAAGATGGAATGCAGGAGACGAGACTGTAAGCCCTGTTCAGACATGATGTTGTATGACTGTGGAGCTGTCTGTACACTCCTATTTTTGTGTGAATGACTGCACCTGGGTTCATTTTAAAAGTGAATCTGGGTGCAGGTCCCTCAAACGCAGGGTACAGATGGGAAGTGTACTGTACCTGTGTTCAACATAATAAGTGAATAACTGTACCTGTGTGTACACTCGTACAAGTGCTGAACATCACATGTCAATAGGGTTTAGGTGTAAAATTGATTTCAGGTTGCATTGAGGACTGCTGGAACAAAGAAACCATAAGGACTGTTCCCCCAACATTGAACACATTGAAACAACATTTTATACTGGAAATATAAAACTTAGCAATTACCTGGTCCTGTCACCAGCCCTAAATGGAACTCATGGGCCCCTTGTAAGGCAGAGAACAGAAGTAAAAAGAAACAAAAGTTATTCTAGGAATACTAAATATAAAGTTAATTATAGTCTCAGTTGCCACAATAAGCTTGTACTCATGTGGATTGTAACAGAGTACATTTTAGAACTGTAATTACACTACAGTTCCCAGATAGCAAATATTGCCTTGACACCACCACATCATTTAGGACTGTTTTTGGTCTTCCTGTGTTGCCTCTGCCCTAACATTTCCTTTCTCAACAATAGGTGGCGCTGCAGAACAAGCTGGAAAGCTGGAAGCTGGAGATGAAATTCTTTCCATTGGAGGAAAATCCCTGCTCGGACTCATGCATTATGATGCCTGGAATATCATTAAATCTGTCGCAGAGGGGCCTGTGCAATTGCTTATCAGAAAGCATCAGCCTCCAGTATGATGGGTGTAGTCCCATCCAGCTAAACGTACCTTTTGAGCGGGCACTTCCAAGCAGTGTATACCGGAACTAGGACACATATTTCAGAAGTTGAGTCTCAGTGATTCAGTGGCATTGATCTACAGGAGAATGTTTCATTCAGCTAAGGAACGTCAAGATACATCAGCCAGGAATACATGCCTGCCAGTGTGCTATTGTTTTAAAAATGGCAAGGACATTGTTCCCCACCAGGATGGAAGAAATCAAAGTGCCACAGACTTTTCCAATAGGCTACATGAACTTCTGTTACCTGAATTTTCGCAGTCCTGGAGATTTCCTGAGGAATCACCTGTGTGGAGCTGCACCAAAGGCAGGTTATTTTGTTCAGGGCTGAACTCAAGTCAGGACTCAACCTTGGAATCTGTTTTCAGTACAAGGGCTCTGCTCCGTAATATGTGAAGAGAATACATTCGAGCACGTGCAGAGTGCACTTGACACATCACCTGGGCAACCCCAACCAAGCTCACATATCTGGAATTGTGGTGGCAGGGAAGGGTTTTAGGTCAGAGGGTGGGACTGCCAGGCAACTTGACTTCTCCCACCCCATTTTAGAAATCACTTACTGGCTATGTGTGACTTTGCACTTGCCATATAGATGGCACATTGATGGTACTTTGCATAGACAACATGGGAGAACTCAGTAGCACCTACAAAAAATAGTCTCTGGTTTCTTCCTGCTACAGTCAGAGGATTCAAGTGTCCTCTTTGGAGCCACCCAACTATTACATGACAAGATTGTTTCCAGTGTCTTGGAACAGAGCATAACTTGGTGGTAGAGTACTGTACATCCTTTGCATGAATGACCTCCCAGTTCCAGTCCCTGGCATCTCCAGTTAAAAGTTCTTAGGTACCAGAGCTAGGAAGAACCATTGCCTGAGACCATGGAATGCTGCTGATATTCAGAGTAGGCAGTTCTGGGCTAGACAGACCAATAGTCTGGCTTGTATATGGCGGATTCATATGGGGGCCTCAAAAGGAACCTCAGGTTTAGTGGCAACCTCGTCCTCATTCTCCCTGTTGCGAAATCACAGCATTTCAGTGCCCAAAGAAGAAGACGTGGCATAATTTTTATACCTGGGAACTATTTATTGGTACATTTATTGGGAAGTGTATGTTGGTGAATTTTTTAAAATCAATTTTTTTAGTTGTGTGTTCTTGACATTGTTACTCTTTGCAAGGTGAGAGAGGAAACTTGCCTTCTGTTTGTGAGAAGTGAGATTTTCTGGCCATATTGCATAGTTTTGTTTTCAGGTGACTTGTGGTCCTTCATTGATTTATTAAAAATAGGACAATCTTTGGAACATTTTTACTAAGGCTGCAACCTTAAACACACTTCCTAGGGAGTAAACCCCATTAAACACCATGGAACTTACTTCCAAATAGAATTACACTACACTTGGTTCCTTTGGCTTTTAAATAAAAATAAAAATAAAAATGGTATGAAACAAAGCTTGCACAACTTTGGGAAACCAGAACTGCAAATGCTTTTTACCATGGAATTCTGAACTCTGTTTAAATATATATGAATACACATCTAAATAAGCAACTTGTATTAAGTCACTAATAATTGAATATCAGACTGGAGGAAACCATGAAGAGAGAGATTTGTCCTAGTTGGATATTTTATTCCAAACAGTTGGAGCCTTTCTGCAAGGGGAGATACAAACTCTTTTGAGATACACAAGTGAATGATCAAAATTTTCAAGCTTGGAGGCCTATAGTTAAATAATTGGAAATTAGATGACCTGGCTTTCAGAAGAAATGGAGCTTACATCATTTCCTATAATGGCAAGGGAAATGTCTGCCTTTATCAAACTGGTCTGGTATCCAGTTATACTTCTGTATAATCAGAATGTTAAAATAACCGAAAAACTGTTTGCTTAAACTAAGTTGTAAGGGGTGAAAGGATAAAGACACAAGAAATTTGAATAATTGGGAGATTTCAAAAACCCAGACTGCTTGGAGAAAGATTCTGCACATGTAAATTCTGAGTGGCCATATTTTCTGCTGGTTCTATGCTAAAATCATGTTTTTGTAGTATATTGTGTGTGCATATACATATAGGCAATTACTGGGTTTGCTGATATGGATAGAGTGTTGTGACACTTACATGTTGTTGCCCCCGCCCCCACACCAAGGGGAATTCAGATATGGAAGGACACTTCCAGACATGTGGCCAGTGTGAAGGCAGCTGTACACCCACCACTGCAGCATGATGCTCAATGAGGTCAATCAAAGTGGCTAGATGTATCTTTCCAGGAAGTTGGGGAGATCCATGGCCCCCAGTTGTTCTTCATGGCTGGTTACCAGAGCCAGACTGAAGCCTTTGTGTGTAGTTCAGAGTTCATTTTTTAAAATGTGTGTGCATAATAATACGCTCCAGAGCATCACAAGCACTTACCTTTAATGTTGCACACAGAGTCAAATCACATATCTGACAAGTTGTTTTGATGTGTACGTTATTTTAGGCACAGAGATTTTTGTAGATAGAATAGTTATTTTTTTCTAAAGCAGGGGTGACTGAAAAATACACAGGTGTCAAAGTAAAATCACGATGCCTAAAAACAGAGGGGGAAACTAGTTTGTTCCTATTGCCTTAATTTGCCATCAGAGATAGCTACAAAATCCCAGGTCACGCCAATGCTGAATAACAAGTAGGTTTTTAAAATCCAAACTTTTGCAAATGGCTTCTGTATTTATGAGAGAGTCTTCCATTTCATTCCAGCCTTATATTGTGTGGTTGTATTTTATATGTTTGTTTGTCTGAATGTATAGTTTGCCTACCATAAAGGCGTGGCATGAGTAGTCTCCCTTCAAATGTTTCTTCCATTACCAGTCTTGAAATAGTGTAATTCCCCACCTCCAATCAGAAATTTCTTTTTAAAGCCCTCTTGAAGAAAGAAAGAAAGAAAGAAAGAAAGAAAGAAAGAAAGAAAGAAAGAAAGAAAGCATCCAGCCCAAGGAAGAGTTCTAAGCAACTTGAGAAATTTTTGCCTTTCTTTGTGAACATTGGGTGAGCCTGTTAACAGAATATTTTACTGATCCCACAACTCTAGAATGGCTCTAAATGGAACTTTTAAATGGCTCTAAACAAACTGGTAAAAGAAGAGAGCAATTCGGTAAAAAATAATGGCTTACATCCTGTGCAGTGTTATGGAGCCATGTTATGGGGCTTCTAAGGAAGCCCCAGTGCTTTTCTGAAACAACAGCCCAACAGTTTCCCCCGTTGTCATGAATGGGGAAAACTGGGGGACCACTGCCCCAGAAGACTGTCAGAGCTGCCTTAGAAATCTGCAGCAACCCCGGGGAACAGTGTTATGGGTCAATAACTCTGCACATCACGTATGTCAATGCCTGTAATCCAGTGCTTAATTACTTCTGATCTTTTAACCCGTTTTCCAAATTGCAGCCCGTTTATGATGTCCTAGGAAGCTCAGTTGGAGCCACTGAATCTCGTGCAAGTCCCTATCTGAATAGGTACCAACCAGCTTCCATCTGTGATGCAGAGGATTTTGCTTTTATGATGACTAGTTAAAGGCCTCTGACACTTCACAGGCAAAGGGAGGACTGCTGCTGAAATGCTGCAGCCTTCCTCCTCCTGTTGCCTTTCCTTTGTTCTCTGTCCCCTACCTTCAGCTCCTATCCCATATTCCAGCTGTTCTCAAACTTGGGTCCTCAGATGTTGTTGGTATTACAACTCCTACCATCCCCTGCCACAAGGGCAGCTGGGCAATGTGTCAGGGGCTGATGGGAGTTGTAGTCCAACAACAACTGGGGACCCAAGTCTGAGAGCGAACACCTCCTGTATTCCATTCAGCACTGCACTCCCCGATGTTAAGCACTTGACAAAGTGATGGAGTGCTGGGAACTGGCTGTTATATACACTGATATACAGTACCAATCATTAGCTAATTTAGATTTCTAAACTGTAACAGTGTGTTAGTTTTTCCTCCCAGAGACGGGGGAACCCCCCAGCTTCTCAATCCAATTTTTAAGGTTTATTAAAATGATGGCTGCCAGCAGCATACAAATGCTTTCATCCTGAATAAAGCAGGATTTAAAATAGGAAGATGTTTCATGTGAGCATTTGCCATCATTAACGTGAAGTGTGTCTGGAAAATGAGGCATAATACACCATGGTTTTGTAAACATTACAAGTCATTACAAGAGAATTTTTCAGAAGATATTCAAATTGTTTGCAGACAGTCTTGCAGTTCCCATCTGTTAGGTCTGTTTGTTAAACACAACGAGAGGAGATTATGTCATAAAATGCTGAATATAGTTTAAGAGGTATAATGAATTTAATGTCTATGCTGATCTGTAAACTTATTCTGGATATACATGATATTGTTCTCTATTACTGTTAAACCTTTTACTTAATTTAATAGTAACCCTTTGTGTGGTGATTCATTACCAAAAAACAAACATTTCTTTTGATTCAATTGAACTGAAATTGGCATATTCAAAATCTGTCTGTACTACATACAACAGGAAATCCACCTTCCAGGAAACCAGTTTAGTAAGGAGATGATTAGTCATATGCCACACATCTTCACCATATTTGATGTAAATGAAGTTTATTTGTACAGTATATGAACATAAGGATGAAAGTGGAGAGCACACTCAATAAGAAACCAGACTCACAGCCTCTAGTCACACAAGCAGTAGAAAAGATCATAAGTCTGTAGATTGTTCCACTTCAGGCTGCAGCTGAGGTGGTCACAGGATGGAACTTTATTCCACTAAAAAGAAAAAGGATTCCCTGTACCAAGAAAATGAACTGGTCAAGGAGAAGGCTTTTAGCCTATCCATTTCCCTGACATGCTAGTTTTCCACATGCAGAGAATTTTTTCTCACATGGAAGCATTCAACTATGTTATTCCTCACCAGCAATCTGAGTCATATAACATCCAAACACAGGTCATTTGCTGTTTGTATGTACTAGGCCACAATTTAGCTATGTGTGTGTGTTTTTTAAGTGTGACACACTACTTGTATGATATTGTATATTGACACCATTATTTATATAAATATATCCTTTGTGTTGAGATCATTTTAAAAATGCCTTGTTGTTATAAGAGAAGTGCAATAATAGGAATTAGACTGTACTTTTTCTAAAGGTTGCTTTGCCCCATTTGCATCTCAGTAAATCCTCCTCCTCCCCGATTCCCCCATTTTTTAGTGATTTTTTGAAAATAAACATGAGGCTTAGTACTGCTCTATGTGTTTTTCTCTCACGCTTTGTTTTTAAAATATGTGTTGAGATTTCATGTTTTGGATGTATGATTTTAGTCTGCTATGTGCCATTCAGACCACGGACCAGTCCAAATTCAGACCATGGTCCATGCACATCCCTAAAGGAAATTATGGATACGAATACGATGAATTTTAATATACCGCTCTTCAACAAAAGTTCCCAAAGCGGTTTACATAGATATAAATGAATGAATGAATGAATGAACAAACAAAATGGCTCCTCGTTCTTAAAGGGCTCACAATCTAAGAAAGAAATATAAGATAGACACCAACAACAGCCACTGGTGTACTACATACTTGAGTTTCTCTTTCACAACAACCCTGTGAAGTAGGTTAGGCTGAGAGAGAAGTGACTGGCCCAGAGTCACCCAGCTAGTTTCATGGCTGAGTGGGGATTTGAACTCGGGTCTCCCCAGTCCTAGTCCAGCACTCTCTTCCTCCAAGGAGCCCAGAGCTGTGTACTACATACTTAGGTTTCTCTTCACAACAACCCTGTGAAGTAGGTTAGGCAATTGTGTGAAACCTGACATTTCCCTGCAACTCTGATTGGCATGAAGCCCACTATCTAGGACTGAGCGAAAAGAAAGTGGCCAGCTGGTTTTAAAAAGAGGCGAGTTACAAACCCAGTCATTGACTTAGGGAATTACTGGGGCATCGTTCTGGATCCTGGTACTACATTTGCACGCATACAGTCTAACTGGGGTTTCTGGTTCAGGGGCGTAGCTATAATTGAGCAAAACGGTTCAAAGAACACAGGCCTCCAGCTCCTGAGGGCCCTTCAGTTCCATCCCTCCCTATTTTCTCCATTGTCTCCCTCACTCTGAGGGGCCGCCAGAGAGAGAGATGAACATGGGCCCCCTCTCCCCTAGCTACACCCCTGTTCTGGTTGTTTCCAACATTTTTAAAATGCAGATAGGCATTTTTACACGCTAAATATGCATATAATTGCCATGTCAATGCATTACATATCGAGGTGGCAGACAGAACTCACAGCTAAGAGGAAGAAAAACGTAATTTCCTACCTAATTAAGAGCCTGACTATCAACTTTGACTCTGGGAAACGGAATCAGATAGATATGCTTTATTTCAGTCTTTGACTAGCATAAAGTACAACACATTTAGATACAGTTTAAATGTGTTAACATTCAGCAGCAAATTAAAAATTGTACTAAGACCTGTAACACTGAAGCATAGAGTGTTAAAATATTAGCAATACTAAATAGCTTAAACTATTGCAGTAAACCAACCCCTTAACGAACCCCAAATAATGTGCCCTACATCAATCAAATTAGAGTTAGCTGGCAGTCAACTCATGACGTATTTTATACGCTGCCGCACAGGATCAAGCAACGTTATATGTAATGGAAGGGTTCCAATCAGAGAGCAATAAAGAAACATAAAATTGAGCAACTTGATTAAAATTGGGAAAATACTGTTAAAACATTACCAATATTCCTATAAAACTGGAAGTATAGGAGGAGGACATGCCCCATTGTTTCTACTGCCCCCAAACCACAGGGGCACAAATGTTCTGTAAGAGGAATTTTCTTGTATCTTCACACCGAGCCAATGTGAAAATCCTCCTGTGTCTAATGACAATTAGTTGGGTTAGATAAACAGCAGGCAGAGTGAAATTGTAGGGACTACCCCAACCACATCAGCCCATTATCTCCTGTTTGCTTCCAATTTCGTTTTCCTATACAGAATGGTGAGAGGAAGATGTCGAATGCTGTGGACTGATGACTCATTCTGTGGTCAGGTCACGAGCTTCAACAGCCAGTCTAACCTCTTTCTGTTCATCTTCTCTGTAATCTAGCTATATATTGCATAGCAACACTTTCTGAACTATCACTTCACACTCTGGGGACAGGACGTGAAGGCTGCATGGTTGAATGCCCTAATCACCATTCATAAAACCTCCTAAACCTCGTAAACCTTCTAAACCTTGTAAACCTTGCAAACCTCCTAAATACCCTGAGCTGGGTCTCTCTCCGTGACAGAGCCGGTGGGGGCTGGGGAGTTTCGGGGCTGCGCGGGCCCCCCGGAAGCTCCAGTATGCCCTGTGCGAGCGCGCAGGGCATACTGGGGAGACCCCCGAGCCAGAAGGCTGCTTTTCAGCCTCCCACTGGGGGGCTACTCGTGAGTAGCCACAGTGCGGAGCTGCAGCGTGGCTACTCACGATTTTTAAAACCGGGTTTGCAGAGTACTCGCTCTGCAAACCTGGTTTCAGGGGCGGGTTACTTTGGTGGGTTAACCGCCGGGAGGCAACTGGGCTTGCCTGCGAGCCCGGTGGCTCCCACGATTCACCGAAAGCGGGCTAGGCTCCCCTAGCCCGATTTTGGCTGATCGTGGGAATAGCCTCCCTGGGTATTTAAGAGAGTGCCTTCTTCGCTATGATCCCCACCGCCCATTGAGGTCACTTGAGGAGGTCCGTCTCCAGTTGGCGCCAATGCGTTTGGTGGCTACACAGAGACGGACCTTCTCAGTTGCTGCCCCGAGATTGTGAAATGCGCTCCCTGCTGGGATACGAGCCTCCCCATCTCTGGCAAAAAAAAATTCTGAAAAAACATCTCTTCAACCAAGCTTTCTCAGCTTTTTAAAATTTGTTTTTAAATTGTTCTTTCTGGTTATTTAATTGTTGCTTTATGATGTTTTAATTGTTAATTATTGTTGTATGCTGTTTTATAATTTCTGTTTTAATTGTTAATTGATTTTAATGGTGTTTTAATGTAAACTGTCCTGAGCCTTTTGGAAGGGTGGTATAAAAATTTAAATAAATAAGAAAGAAAGAAAGAAAGAAAGAAAGAAAGAAAGAAAGAAAGAAAGAAAGAAAGCCACAGTAGGGTAATGCCATTATTAGGACCAACTACAATGTCACAAAGCAGGGAGCCATCTCCGGGTTTGCCATCATTCTTTCCCCCACTTTCAGGCTGGATGCTAAGCAAAAGGACTGTAGCTCAGTGGTAGAGCATCTGCCTTGCATGCAGCTGGTTGCTGGTTCAATCCCTGTCATCTCCAGGGTGTTTTTCAAACAGCACTCTTGACCACGAGGCTTTACTGTAAGTTTGAAGTTGCCCCAAAAAACCAATACAAAAAATGGATTTTTTAAAACCCTGGATATAAATTGGGCTACACTCTTAATGCACAATGAAAAACTCAAATTGTGTGTGAAGTGCTTCTCAATAGCTTGCAGGGACTTTGGAGTAAATCTGGCTGATATGTGAATGCATACCCTCCATTCCAGAGGAGATGTGAGCAAAAGCCCCGTGTGAAAAATGGACAGGTAGAGCTGAGAAAGACTCCTGTCTGCAGTATGTAATATGGACTGTATGTAATATGGACCAAGGGTCTGACTCAGTGGGAGGCAACTTCCTATGTTCCTAAAATAACAGTGAAAGGAGCGGGGGGAGTTGGACAGATGAGTGATTCTAGGGTGGTAAGTAATGGGCAGCAGGGAAATGACTAGCAAGCCAGAGGCTGCCAGTTCAAATCCCTGCTGGTATGTTTTCCAGACTATGGGAAACACCTATATCAGTCAGTAGCAATATAGGAAGATGCTGAAAGGCATCATCTCAACCTGCGCAGGAGAAGGCAATGGTAAACCCGCTCCTGTATTCTACCAAAGACAACCACATGGCTCTGTGGTCATCAGGAGTCAACACTGACTCGACAGCACACTCTAAGGGGAGGCAAATGTCCCACAGACAACAAGCTCAGCCCCCCCACCTCCACCCGCTTGCTGAATTTGAAGGAAAAGCACTATTAACATATTTGAAGTGCTTCTCTTTATTAGTATTATCAAACGATATTAAAACATTGCTATATAAGGAGCAGTTCTCCATGAGCACAGTTCTGTTTTATGTTTGGAATGGGAACATTAATACAAGAAGCAGTTCAGGTAAGACCTAATTCACCAACTTTCTGTGCAGCCACCAGCTGATGCCATGGTGTACATGACCCTATGGAATGATGCCATTATTAACTGAAATGCCCTGAGGCGATTGGTGAACACCCCTAAATTTGTGTTCGGGCTTGCATGCTCAGAAAAGAACAGTTCCACGTCAGACTAAATTTACACAGAGTTGTGGACCTGGGAAATAATTGGATGGAGGCAAGGTTGAAGTTTCAAAAATCAAAAGAAAGTTTTTATTGGAGGGAGGGGTATAGCAGAAAGAAATGTAGTTAAAGCACTATTACTAAGATACAATCCTATTAAAGATACATCCAACTGCAAAGAGGCATTTTAGCTTAAAGTCCTAATTGTATACATTCCCAGGCAGGCAAAAGAAAGAGGCTTTGAAGCACGAGGCAGTTGTGTTTAAGAAAAAGGACTAGGGATAGAGTTGGGCCCATATAACCTGATCTGGCCAAAGAAACCTCAGGGCTCCTGGAACAACTGATGGACCTCGTTCCTCAGGGACTGCTCGGTCAGAGGCAGGGGTGAGAAGATTGGAGGGGTTAGGTGATAGAGGTGAATCCATGAGGGTGCTTCCTCCATGGAACCAACCAGGGGCGTAACTATAATAGGGCAAGGGGAGACAGTTGTCTGGGCGCACACTACCTTGGGTAGCCCCCCAGAGGCATGTCACATGACTGACTCCCCCAGCCACATACCCGCCTGGGCTTCCTTCAGTTGTATTCATCCTCCGAAATTGATGTGAGTGTTAAGACCTGGAGCTACCGAACAGCATGTCTTTCTCTAGTACCATTAAATGACTTGCATCATCCACAATTTACAAAACCTTTAAAAAAATAATTTAGGATGATGTTCTATTGTGGCATATGCTTTTTGTTACCACTATTATTCAGCCTCATTTAAGATTTATTTACTTCATGAGCTGAACTTCAGTGGGGCGGGGGGGGCATTTTAAGATTTTTGTCTTTGGGCCCACTCCAACCTTGCTATGCCCCTGGAACCAGCTTCTTATTTGGCCCATTGGATACTACATTTGGCCCATTAGACATTACTAGGGTCAAAATTTAATTTACAACAAAATTTAAGTAGCCAAGGGCTACAGGGAAAAAGCAACAGCAGTGGCCGTTTCCTCCATTAAAACGATGTTAGCAGGTCAGCGAGAAGGCTTCTCTAAAGCTGCCAACACTTCATTGCCCGCATAAGGGACATGATGGGGAGAATATGCGGTGAGGAAATCAGGAGCAGTGCTGAATGTGTTTTAACCACTCTCCCCTTAAACTAGCTACAACTTAGATTGCTTTTCCTCTGCTTATTGGTATAAGCATTGTTAACTGGGTGTGACGTAATTTTGTTTTCTAGAAATAGAAGCATTGTTAATGATATAATTCACACATGAGCACTATCTAGAAGAGAGGAGAGGAGATCTGGTCTTGTGGAGGCAAGCATGACTTGTCCCCTTAGCTAAGTAGGGTCTGCTCTGGTTGCATATGAATGGGAGACTTGATGTGTGAGTACTGTGAGATATTCCCTTCAGGGGATGGAACCGCTCTGGGAAGAGCAGAAGGTTCCAAGTTCCCTCCCTGGCAGCATCTCCAAGATAGGGCTGAGAGAGATTCCTGCCTGCAACCTTGGAGAAGCCACTGCCTGTCTGTGTAGACAATACTGAGCTAAATGGACCAAGGGTCTGACTCAATATATGGCAGCTTCCTATGTTCCTAGCAGTTATTGCTTGCATGATTTTCATTATCCTGATCAGGGGTATAGCTATAACTGAGTGGATGGGTTCAAAGAACCCGGGCCCCCTAGCTCCTGAGGACCTCCCAGCTCCACCCCCTTCCTATTTTCTTCATTATCTCCCTCACTCTGAGGGGCCACTGGGGAGAGGGTGAACATGGGCCCTCTATCCCTTAGCTATGCCCTGATCCTGATACTGGGAGAATGGTAAGCTGGCCAGTCATTGATGGCTGTTAATGTTTTTGCTAATGTTCCTAATACAGGACTGTTGGCATCCCTACTGCTACTGTACACATTTCAACTCCTTTCCCTTCTCCCTCCCTACCCAAAGTACTCGGGGATACTGGTGGGCTGCACACCCACAGTTTCCATGTGCAGAGAGGAGGGGGGGTTTGCTTGTTTTTTCAGAGGGGAGCACGAGCATCCCATCATGCAAGCCCCCACATGCAGCCTGAGGATGATTTCTTATTTAATAATATATATTCCACTTTTTTTAAAGAACCAACATGGCACTCAAGAGAGGTGCAATCCAGGAACAGATCTGCAATCTTGCAATGTGACTGACTGTTGATGTGACCATGTTGTCTTTCCTACCATCTGGACCTAGTGAGAATGGTAAATAAACAGCATTAGATGCAAGTGATGACAGTCACATCCATCAATCCCCTCCTACAAGAGGCGTTCAGGATCGAAAATCCAGAGACACACCCAAGCAGCCAAGGCAATACTAGTTTAATATATCTATTCTGCCTTCTGGCTACCACTGCGTATTTGGGGACTCTACAAAGATCGCAAGGCTCAGAGTGTGGTATAATCATCAGGTGCAATTAACAGGCCATATACCAACTGAAAGGAGTCAAACAGAGACATATCCTTGACCCCTTGCTATTTAACTATTAGATTAACTCATTAGAGAGGCAGGATCTCCATCTCCCCATAATAGCAGCCAAATCAGCTGGAGGGCTCCTCTAGCTGGATGACATTACAATTTGTACCAGGACTTCTATTGGAATGAGGAGAGCTTTGGGAGCATTAACATGATGGAGCACTGAGGAGAAGCTTTTGATTAATTACCGGAAGACCAAGGCTTTAGCATTTGCAAGAAGACCTAAAATACATAAATGGGTGGAGATGGAGCAAGTCAGATGTTTTAAATATCTGGGAGTCGTGTTCCACTCCTCGGGGAAATGGAATGCTCAAATGAAATAGGTTGTCCAAGATGCACAGATAAATGCTACAGTAATTTTAATCTCCCCCTCCCCACCACCCTACTCCAAAGGAGGTAATTATATTCCAGCAGCAATAAAGGTGTTTGAATGAAAGGCTTGGGCTCAGCTCCTATATGGCTCCCAACTTGGCCCTTACTCTAACTTCTCTTTTGAGAGAGTGCAGTCTATATTTTTGAGGGCCACTTTTCGGATAGCGAGATGCGTGCCTAATGTAATCTTGAGATTAGAAGCCAGTTAATTCAAGGTGGAGACTAGATCGGGCTCTCTACAATAAATTTATAGATAAAGCTAAATGTATTGCCAATTGGTTTGACACTTTTGTTTTTAAAAGATCTATATAAATCAACAGACAGAGAATAAGATATTATCGTGTGGCTTTTCTCCAGAGGTGCTATTGTCTCTAAGTTACAACTGGGCTAAAGAGGCAATTAAACAAAGAATAATCGATATGGAGCATCAAAAAGATTTGAGTATGGGTCCTAGAACTTATAAACTGGAGAGAATAAACATTCATCTTAAACCAGCACAATGCCTCTATGAATTACAGTGTGCAGCCATAGAAGAGCCTTCTGTATGGCTCGATGTAATGCCCAACCATGAGCGGTTTTGACAGGTAAATATTGCAATACACCACACGAGGAGAGAAGTTGTCCATGTAGGCCAGAATCAATCAGGCACATTCTTTTAAACTATAAATTTTTATTAAGAGACTCGGAAGCAGTTCATCAACCCTTATTTGTCACTTTATCCAGGATGCACTGCGTCACTGTATGCCTCTTATTTAGTAGCAGGCCAAGATCCTGAGATAACCTCTATGACCGCTAAATTTTGTGCAGCTGCCTGTTTGAGTAGACAGTCTCTATTAACATATGAGCTATAAACAGGAAAGATGTAAAGGCTGACAATGGTACAGATTAGACATGTGTGGATTAATGTATGTGTCTAATTCGATATTAACCCCAATATTGATATGGATTGTTTTTGGTTTGGTTAATTAGACTGTATTGCTTGTGATTACTGATCACAGACCAAAATAAACTGCATCCATTCGTTCTTCTATTCTGCCTTGGAGGAAGAGTCTGACAAGTCTTTTTCCCTCCAGTCTGTCACTGTGGGTTGCACTTCGAGGTCACAGTCAAGCAGTGGTTGAGGAAGGAAGGAAGAGAGGCTGTGCACTCAACTGGCACAATCTCACATATGCCGACCATGCGGTATTCATTCCAGGAAGTCAGACACTCCTGATGTGTAAGAGCAGCAGGGCACACTGGACTTCCTCTAATAATGCAGCTGCTTATTGCTTACAAATAACCTGGAAGGCCGAGCGCAGGGGAAAATGGGTGCAATAAGAAGTGATATTATCTGGGAGCTGCCTCTGGTTACTGCATACTGAGTCAGACCCTTGGTCCAAGTAGCTCAGTGCTGTCATCACTTACTGGCAGCAGCTTTTCAAAGGTCTCTCTCACCCCTACCTGCAAATGCTGGGGGTGGGACCTGGGGACTTCTGCATACCAAGCTCTACCTCTGAACTACGGAATCTCCCTATATGGAGCTGCCATATACTGACTCAGTATATCTAGATCAGGACTGCCATCTCTGACCGGCAGCAGCTCTCCGGGGTTCCAGACAGGGGTTTTCTCAGGCTCTACCTGGAAATGCTAAGGATTCAACCTGGGATCATATGCATACAAAGTGATGCTCTATCACTAAGCTACTGCAGGCCTCCTAGGAGATCACACAGGCTGAAGCTGCCGTGCTTTGGAAGAGTGTGCTCTGCTACCCATCACCATGCAGAAGGCATCCTCCCCCCTGGGCATTCCCCCTGCCCAGCTTCCCTTGGCAAGATTCTCCCCAGATCTCACCAGGCAATGGTGGACAGCAAGCAACAGTAGCAGCAAATACTGCTCCAGTGCCTCTGCCTGCAGTGAGCGCAGCAGGGCAGAAGATGGAATGCCTGCCCGCTCCCTGATTAGCTAAACCAGCCAGGCACACTCTCATAGGAAGCTGCCGGCTACCGAGTCAGACCATGGGTCTGTATAGCTCAGTATTATCTACTCAGACTTGCAGCGGTGTCTCCAAGGTTACAGGCCGGCGTCTCTCTCAGCCCTATCTGGAGAGGCCAGGGAGGGAACTTGGAACCTTCTGCCTGCAAGTAGGCAGGTGCTCTTGCCAGAGTGGTCCCAACCCCTAAGGGGAATATCTTACAGTGCTCACCTGTAGTGTCCCATTCAAATGCAAACCAGCTGCTTAGAAAGGGAACTATTTGTGCTAGTTATCACAAGACTACCTACCCTAGTGTAAGGGCCTGGTGCAGATCTTTGTACTAGGACAGGAAAGGGTTAAATACCCCACCCACCCACCCACCCGTCCCATACACCACAGCCCTTAGCCTGATCATGTCCTCCCATAGCTGCGGTTCATTTGTGTGTGTGTTTTTTAAAGAACACACAGGGCGAGATGATGAGCTTAAAAGAATGTGTGATTTGGCCCTTAGTCCGATTAATTTCAGTGTGAGAGCTTTAAGCATCCTGCTTTACACCAGGGGGACTTCTAATTTGGGTCCCCAGATGCTGTTTGGCCAGGGCTGCTCAACTTCGGCCCGCCTGCAGATGTTGGCCTACAACTCCCATAATCCCTGGCTATTGGCCACTGTGGCTGGGGATTATGGAAGTTGTAGTCCAAAAACAGCTGGGGGGTGGTGGTGGCTAACGTGAGCCGGCCTGTGTGAGACTATGAGGCTGTTCTCAGGACCAGCCTAAACCTGCCTGGGCTGCCCCAAGCAGGGTTAGGCTGGTTGTGTGCGAAGTGATGGGACCCTCGTGGATCCTTCTGCTCCCCACCCATCTAACCCTCTTAAGAAACCCAGCTTTTAGCCGAGGTTAAGGGTGCTCTTACACCCTTACCCCTGCTATCAGGAGATGGGCACATAGAGGGCCCATCTGATGCCGCGCGTTGCACTGATGGATGTCCGGAGGCTGGAACCTGGATCCCTCTGCCCTGCCCCGTGCTTCATGGGGCTGCCCTGCTTAGGCGCGCTGAGGATGGACCATTGGGTTGTCTAGGGCAGGGTTTCTTAACCTTGGGCCCCCAGATGTTTTCGGACTACAACTTCCATCATCCTCAGCCACAAAGGCCTTGTCTGGGGGTGATGGGAGTTGTAGTCCAACAACATCTGGGGGCCCAAGGTTAAGAAACCCTGGTCTAGTGCGAAGGTAGGTTAAGTGCAGCCTGCCTGGGACAGTCGTGTGAAATGCCCCTATAATTACTACTACTACTACTACTACTACTACGACTTATATTTATATACCACCCTTCAACCAAAGTTCTCAAAGCAGTTTACATAGGAAACTAAATAATACATAAATAAGATGGTGCCCTGTCCCAAAGGGCTCCCAAGCTAAAAAGAAATATACTGTAAGGTTGACACCAGCAACAGCCACTGGAGGGATGCTGTGCTGGGGTTGGATAGGGCCAGTTGCTCTCCCCTTGCTAAATAAAGAGAACTGCCACTTTAAAAAGATGCCTCTTTGCTCAGTTAGCAGGTGTCCCATCATCCCCAGCCACGGTGGCTGGTTGTGACAGGGGATGATGGAAACCGTGGTCCAACAAAAGCTGGGGACTCAAGTTGAGAACCCCCCACTTTTCTCTCCCATTGAAATCAAAGGAATTTAAAAGTGCCAGTTTTGGCTGGACTGAGCAGCTGATACTTCTGAAATGGCTTTTTTGGAACCACAGGTAACTCTTGAAGCTGTTTACCTTGTAAGGAACGAAACAGCCACTTCCCTTTTTACAGAACTGTAAGGGCTTGGTTCTCCAAAGCACATGATGAACCTGAATCATACCAGGAGCCGGTTTCCTCAGACGCTCAGGGGTGCCCTCCTGAGATGCAATCACACGCTCTGTGTTGCCAGGGAGAGAGTGAGGTTGGTTTCCTGGCCAGCGTCAAGGAACTACTGTTTGAAATCCCTACTGTGTGTAACACCAGCTGCTTGATGGATCTGCCCCAGCACCAGTTGAGATGGAGGACTTGAGTTGGCTAATGTTTTGCCAGTCCGTGTTTTGGGTTGCTGTGTTATCTGAAATGGGATTCTGTGTTTGCCAAGGGAGGGAAAACAGATTACCTACCTGTGCCCATTTATCAGATTAAGATAAGAAGTTTAAACTGTGATTGGCATTAAAGCAGAGCTCAGAGCTATTAAAAAAAATGTGAACTTCTATGTAGAGGTAATCCAAATCCTTTGCCAATAAAAAGCTAAATTATGGGATCTTTACAAATCATATATTTTCTTTCTTGGTGCATTTATTCTACTGGCTGAGGTATGCCTCATACCAAAGAGCAATGCAGAACTCTGAAACTGTGTCCCCTGGCAGTCATGGTCAGTGCCCTCTGCTAATTTCATCAAGCTGTGCCCCCTTATTATCAGCTAGCTTCACAGGCTCATGAGGACTAGAAACTTCGTGTGAGGTTCAGATCATCATATTACTGGCTGACATCCAGGCTAATGAAGCATGGTGCTGTAGGAGAAGCAGCAGCGCTTCTGCAGTGTTCCAGACTAATGCTGCACCAGTGCTTGTGTTGTGGGGAAGGAATATTGACATTCTTTTCTTTACTTAGAGGCACGCTGTGCCACCTGAAAATATGTCCCTGAGAGCTATGCAACTCTCAGGGACATATTTTGGGTGGCACAGAGCACTTCTGGGGAAAGGGAAGGTCACTGAAATTTCTCCATCCTGCTTCATGAGTGATGGAGTTGAGTTAGTTGAACTCTTCAGAAGCACCCAGGGTAGATCTATAATTGAGCACTCGTCTACTCTGCACACAGCCTGCCTGTGCACCCTCCACTGTGCACATCCAGTACTGCCCCCCCTAACTGCGCTGGCCTCTATTGTGGCCCCCTGCTCAAACCTCTCTGCCCCCCGGCCCTCTGCTGGTAGCCTCACTGCTGCCTACCCACCTGCCACTGGTCTCCCATTATACCGCCATGATGCAATATCATGATGACACCACCAGGGCAGTGACATCATCATGTTGTGTTGCAACAACATAATGAGAGGCCAGTGGCAAGTGGGGGGGGGGGGCGGCAGGCGAGGCCAGCAGTGAGCCACTGTGGTGGCCCGCAGTAAATGGGTGGGTGGGCAGGTGAGCAGCGAATCACAGAGAGATGATATTCTCAGCCATAGATCTGTTTTGAAGTGGACTAAATGCTGGATCTTGAAATAATTACATGGGAAGGCAAGGAGTGTGTTACCACAGTTAACGCCACTGATGAAGACTGTATCGGTTGAAACGGGTCTGGCCCAGGACAATCCAGGTCATGGACTGTCAAAGCATCTCCCTGCACTGCACCACATCAAGGGTGTACAAACTGCAAGTGCTACAGTATACTTCATATACCTTATATAAACAGTGGTTAACTCCTTTGAAGCTTAGGACTCACATTTGAGTATCCCTTTGGGGGACTTTTTTTGGTATATATTTTATATGCTTACAGATTTTTCTATATGTATGATACACACACATACAAACACACACTATGGAGTTATACACATTTTATTTGGATTACGTTTATGGCCATATACTACCTATCTTTTATAAAGAGACTGTGGTTCCAGACTGTCAATATATTTATATTTGGGGTTTATATTGATATAGATAAAGGCATAGACTATATATCTCTTTTTAGGGAGGGCACTTTTTTGTTCACCACCAAAAAAACCTAGACATGCGCCACTGTTATGACTCTAATGTAAGTACCAGTCTTCATTAGCCTGGATGTCAGCTGCTAAGTAGCCCTCTCCAGATGTTATTTTAAAAGGGACCGTGTCCCGCAAGTGTTCCGGCAAGCCTCACCCCAGCACTGACACTCTCAAAAAGATCGAAACCACTTTGCTGTCTGGTCCTGTGGTAAGTAAAGTAAAGTTGTGCCGTCGAGTCGGTGTCAACTCCTGCAACCACAGAGCCCTATAGTTGTCTTTGGTAGAATACAGGAGGGGTTTACCATTGCCATCTCCCACGCAGTATGAGATGATGCCTTTCAGCACCTTCCTATATTGCTGCTGCCTGATATACGTGTTTCCCTTAGTCTGAGAAACATACCAGTGGGGATTCGAACCAGCAACCTCATGCTCCCTAGGCAAGTTACTTCCCTGCTGCATGTCCTGTGGCAGCAAACATGAATTGTCCCCTTTGCTAACCACCCTGGTTTGCATTCAAATGGGAGACCACATGTGAGCACTGTCTGCAAGATATTTCCCATGGAGCCACTCTGGGAAGAGCATCTGCATGAAGAAGGTTCCAAGTTCCCTCTGTGGCATCTCCAAGATAGGGTGAGAGAGACTCCTGCCTGCAACCTTGGAGGAGCCGCTGCCAGTCTGGGTAGAGCTAGATGGAGTAAGGGTCTGACTCGGTAAAAGGCAGTTTCCTATATCCATATGTTCCTCTGAAGAGGCAAATGGTGTAAGAATGATGGCACTTGTGGTTTCCAGGACTGAAAGGCTTGGGTGCCCCAGCCTTCCAATCACAGAGACAAACTCCATCACTTAATGAGGTTTGCCTCTCCAGGCAAACATTGTAAGTGTGGACCACACAAGATGCACTCAGGGGACACTGTAAATGAGTACAGCATCCCTTTTAAAAATAGCATCTGAAGGTGATCAACATTAATACTGCTGCTCTTCCCAGAGCGGATGGAGTGGCTCTGGGAAGAGCATCAGAAGGTTTCAGGTTCCCTCCCTGGCTTCTCCAAGATAGGGCTGAGAGAGATTCCTGCCTGCAATCTTGGAGAAGCCCTAGCCAGTCTATGAAGATAATACTGAGCTAGATTGACCAGTGGTCTGACTCAGTATATGGCCGCTTCCTACGTTCCTAATACATGTTTCTGTAAATGGTGGCACTGCCATTCTAACCAGGCTGATGGAGGCAGCTGCTGCACCTGCAGCGGGAATGAATTCAGGTCCTATTGCCCCAGAATGGACTTCCCGAAAGCCAGTTGTAAACATGGCAGCAGATCATGGACAATTGGCATATTTGTTTCATTGGGTTCAATGGGATAAACAACTTGGTATCAGTTCCGGTATATTTGCACGCAGCACTGATGCAATGTCCCTGAAATAACAGCTTGATATTACTGGCAGCAATATCACTGCTGCGACGGCTTATTCTACTCCTCATGATTTCCAGTGGACCGGGACAAAGTTCCAACCAGTACAGCAGTTCCATGACTTAATGGCTCCTCATAAAACCTTGGGCTTAGCCATAAAATATATTAAATCTATCAGGTTTGAGAGCTGTGTGTGCTCCCGATTCTCCGGTTGTTGGGTGCAAACAACTAGGTAGGAGGAGGGAGAAGTGATTGTGTGGAAGCAAGGTAAGAGGAAAAGCTACCCAGGTTTTGCTCCTACCTTGCTTCCACACAATCACTTCTCCCTCCTCCTACCTAGTTGTTTGCACCCCACCCAGAAATCTGGGAGCACACACAGCTCCCAAACCTGGGTAGAACACAGTTTTCACTTCTGTGAATGACCTCTATAGGACTATTCACATGACCAGGCGGGTGGACGGAGAAGAAGGAGGGGGGAAGCTGGTTAGGAAGCCAACACAAATCTCACCTTTCCCCCAGACGATCACATATATGTTGCTGGTTGCACGGACCGTGCTCCCAGATGAGCAGCGCTTTGCCGAGTAGCACGCAGCTCCAGAGGCTGGAATGATGTGTCCTGGCCTCCGGGTATCCCACAATGCACCACACGCCAAGCACAGGGCATTGGGGGATTCCCCGAGGAGACGGACACTCTAGGCCAGTCCGGCTGTGTATGCAGCAGGACAGGAAGCAACCCTGACTCACACATGACCAGGGAGCCGAGGTTAATGGTGCGCTGGTGTCTTTAACCCGGGCTAGAAAGCCGGGCTAGGCATTGCTGCCCTGATGGGATCAGGCCTGATCCTGGCGGTTCTCATGCACAGCCTAACCCAAGCTGGGCTTCCCTAGCCTGGGTTAGGCTGCAGGTGAGAACAGCCTCTCTATCTTTTTCATTTGATTTGGCTTATTTATTTACATTTCTGGCCTTTCCTTCTAATAGAATATTACCAGAATATTCTACCAGAGGTGGCAAAAAATATTATCAAGACACAGAGAGGCACACCCTAGATAATTTCAAGGTCTGGGCCTAATGGAGTTATGCGGGGTGGGGCTAGTTACAGAGCTTGGGGCAGACTTGAGGGTGTACATGCTGCTGCTTCCGTTAAGAAGTCTTTGCTCATGCTCAGAGGCTCTATTGTCCTTGGCATTTGTTCATGCCTTCCCTCTTATTCTTCCTTCCCTTCCAAGCTGGAGAAAACTTCATCTGATTAACTTCACCTAATTAAACCACTACCCTCAACAGCAATTGCATGACTTCAAAGCTCCTCTTAAATATATATGGCAAGATAAAATTAGGGGGGAAAGATCTGTTTTTACAATAAACTGAAGATCAGTACCCCTCACTCACAAGACCATCCAGAATTAAAAATACAAGCAACTTTGCAAGTCCTGCCGCATACATGGCTCATTGTTGGCTTAAGGAGGTGAACAACCTTTGACAAGGAAAACAGTTCATGTGCTTTTAAGATGCAGGGAGGACAAAGGAGCTGCTCTGCAAATGGCTGGCAAGCCATTTGTGAGAGCCAGCATGGTGGTGTAGTGGTTAGAGTGCTGGACTAGGATCGGGGAGACCCGAGTTCAAATCCCCATTCAGCCATGATACTTTGTGGGTGACTCTGGGCCAGTCACTTCTCTCTCAGCCTAGCCTACTTCACAGGGTTTTTGTGAGGAGAAACTTAAGTATGTAGTACACCGCTCTGGGCTTCTTGGAGGAAGAGCGGGATATAAAATGTAAATAATAATTAAAATAATAATAAGCAAATGGCTCTTTTGTGTGGCTGAATACAGTCATCCCTCGCTAACCACTAGGGTTCCATTCTGGCAAAACCTCGCCGTTGGCAAATTCATGGTTGGTGAGGCATTAAAGTCTATGGGAAACAGGGGGTTAGGGGAACCATGCCCACAAAAAGACCTAAAAATAAAGGAAAATATAACCCCCCAAAAGCTAAAAAAAAAAATCACAAAAAATCCTGTAATATCGCCAAGAAGAATGAGCAGATCTTCTTGTACCCCCAAACTGGAATTTTTTTTTTAAAAACCCCATCACTCAAAGGCATTTTTAAATTGGCAAAGGACAGCAAGGGTCACCAAGAGGAATGAGCACATCGAACCTCTGAACCTCCCCAAATCACTGAAACATAGCCCCTCCAAATCACTAAAAAAAACAACCCTTGCCAACTGCAGATACTCGGGTTGCAGTTGGCAAGGCCTGTCACAGTTTCCCATTCGCATATACTCAAAACTCTGGTTGACAAGGGATGACTGTAATCTTGTTTCTTTCATATTCATTGAGAACGTTGATTTTAAACAGCAGGCTCCTGACTCCTAAGGGTAACACTGATGACACACTGTGGCACACTAACAGCTCAGCAAACTGCATGCCTCAGTGAGAGGCAAGCTTGCTGCTTCCAGGCCTTATTTAAACCCCACTGGCACAGCCTGCAAAAGTGGAGAGGCTGCGTTTCGGCTGCTCAGGAGTGCATTCTCACACTCTCACTTCTTCCTCCCCGCAAGGATGCACCCCTAAGTAGGCACCAGCCCTTTCTGCCAGGGGCTCATTAGGGGTGGCCCATGGAGGCACAGGCCCCCAATGAATTGCTCAGAGCCTTGAATCTCATCAGCCACCTCCCTCCTCCATGATCTTTTCCAGAAAGGAGGTTCAGCAGTGCATGTACCTGCCCAGAGCAGGGGAGAGAGCTCCTAGCCTCACCTAGCTGCTGCTTCCACCTTCATAGGTGCTGTATTATGATATTAGAGACTTGGCAGAGGACCAAAATTATTCTTCGTGGGGGCATGCTTCAGTTTAATTATCAAAAGGAGGCTGTAGGAGTGGGTCCCAGATTTTTTAAGTACCTAGCAACAACCCTGCTGGCTGCCTTTGCTAGCCACGTCGGCAGGGTTTCAAGAAGACCTGGAAGCAGCGAGCACACCTGTTGCTTACAGGTGATTTGCCGCACAGTATATGAGCCAGTAACAACACAAAGTGGGATTTTTAAAAATGGTGATATGGGTATCACATAAAAACAATCAGCTGGTAAAGACAGAATGGACTCATAAGTGAATAAAATAAAATAAAATAAAATAAAATAAAATAAAATAAAATCATGCTCCTTCACCTGACATTGCCATCAAAACAGAATCAACAATGCATGTGTTGATTCAGCTCTCTATGTTAACAGCACGTCTGTGTGTTATCACTGCAACAAGCAAGGTGAAATGCTGCTTAAAAATACACCAGGAATATTTATACTACCTGGGAGTGGCTCACTGCCCCAAAGAAGTTGCTCATGTGCTCATGAGGAGTCCCACCTCTCTAAGAAAACCTCCTCTGTTCAGCAGCATGCCTTCCTTCCACCCGCCGCTGAGTCATCCTGGAAAGCACCACAACAAACAAGCAGGTGTTCTGGAGCAGCAAAGAAAACTGACTCAAACGAAACCCGGTTTTTTTAATACAAGGAAGCAGGGAATTCCAAGCACTGCTGCCACAACAGGTCAACAACCCTGCTGTTTCAGAATCAGCAGGAGATTAGCAGAGAGCAAGATAGGCCCTGAATTTGTAGGTTGTTGCAACTGGCCAGAAAAAAAACAAAACACTGGTGCGTGGGCATTGCTAGGCACTTAAAAGATCCGGGCCTTGGGGCCACCCAAGCTTTCTGTGAGTTAAACTGAATCATCCCCCCCAAGATTAATTATGTGTGTTTTTAAGGTCCCTAATGTTATAATACAACATCTTTGGAAGCAGCCAAGCGCTAGGTGAAGCTAGGAACTCATTCCCCTGCTCTGGGCAGGTGCATGCACTGCTAAACCTCCTCTCTCAAAGGAGTCATGGAGGAGGGAGGTGGCTGAGGAGATTCAAGGCTCTGACCGATTCATGGGGGCTTGTACCCCCCACCCCTTAATGACACCCCTGCACTTAGGGTTGCCAACATTTCATTGGCAGAATGAGGGACACAAATTTGGGGGGAGGGGCTGGGGGACTGTCTGGGGGGGACTGTCTGGGGGTGGTGGGAGGTGTATGCAGTGGTAATCAAGAGCCTGAGTATCACTGACATATATGAAATTGAATTATATGCTCTTGAATAATACCAGCATTGTTATTATTTAGAACATATTCAAGTTATACCACTTTTCAACCAAAAATTTCTCAAAATAAGAAGCTGCTCACCCAACCACCAAAATGAAGGGACAAATGACACCCTATTGATTGATTGATTGATTAAGTGCCATCAAGTTGGTGTCGACTCTTAGCAACCACATAGATAGATTCTCTCTAGGATGATCTGTCCTCAACTTGGCCTTTAAGGTCTCTCAGTGGTACATTCATTGCTGTTGTGATCGAGTCCACCCACCTCACTGCTGGTTGTCTTTTCTTCTCTTTCCTTCAACTTTCCCCAGCATTATGGACTTCTCAATGGATCTGGATCTTCGCATAATGTGTCTGAAGTAAGTATGATAGTTTGAGCCTGTCCCTATAGGGACTAACATTTCATCCCTGAAATTAGGGACATCCTGCGTAATAAGGGACAGTTGGCAACCCTACACTGGTGCCATTTTCTGAGTCAGTTCCTTGGCTTTTCCAGCCTCTCCACCCCCTTAGGTGACTGAATAGCTTTTGTGCTCAGCTCTGCCCCCAGTCCTGCTAAAAAACAGTCAGGCTCCATCTTGAATCCGCTGAAAAGCTGTGAGTTTCTTGCCCCCTAGTTCAACCACTGCATTTACTCTGAGACCTGTCCTCAGACCCCACTCAGGTACTGAACCTTTTCTTTCTTTCAGAGGTTTTCTTTCTTTCAGGGGTTGACAACCCTACTAATGGTACGGTGGGAGCCAGGAATGGGCTCCTTCCACTCAGCCAAAACTCTAGAGTGGCTTGGAATATCAGCAATGGCTTCTGCACACCCAACTGGGCCTGTGTGTAGATATGCAAAGCACAGCCTGGAGGCATCACAAAACAAGCTTTGCTGCTCGGCAGGAGGCTACTTTCACAGGCTCCTTCCAGCCTGAGGGCAGTTTGGGGCTGGTTTCTGAAATCACCCTGTTTCAGTGGGAAGCCATTTTCTCACTCAATTCCAGCTGGGAGCAGAAGGAACCTGGGGGATTCTCTGCCATTGCTGCTTACTGAGTTTGGGGCACTGAGTTCTGTATAGGCCGGGATTGGCTTATGCAGCCCTTCCAAAATTCCAGGAGCAGTACTCATCCCCACCCCACTCCAGTGGACTTTGGCTTACTGGGAGATGGTGGGCGGCGGAAGCAGACACTCCTCTCAGCAGCACCATTTTAAATGTTCTATGCCCCGTCCTCCTTGATCCATGTTGTCCTGCTTGTCCTGCTGGATGCAGAAAAGGTAAAATGGCACCACTGTTGGAGGGAGTTGAATGGAGTGTCAGCTGCTGTCCACCATTGCCTGGGAATCAAGACCCAGTTGGGAGGTGTCATGGATGATGGTGTGGAGCATCAGATGTTCTCCTTCAGTGCCACCACCCTTGTGGCATCTGCCTGCACCCCTTCCTCCCCCGCCCATGCCAGTTTTCTTTTACTTTTCCCTGGAAGCCAGGCACAATTGGGGAAGGGAACACTGTGTGTGCACCCACCCACATCATGGGGGTGGGGGCACCATGGGGCCCCAGCTCAGGGCTTTGCCCCAGGGACCCTGGATGCTGGTGCTGACCTTGCAATGTCCAGTTCTCACCCACCCCCAATTAATATACTTATTACTTAGCATATTATATAGTTAGTTTTAGTATCCAGCATTCAGATCCATGATTACATGAATGGCTGCGACAGCCCTGCAAGGAAGGTTAGTCTCATTATCTCCACATTGCAGACGAGGGCCAAAGTCCAGGGATTTGCCCTATAGCCATCTGGAAACTTGGTGGCTGAGGTGAGGTTTGACCCTGGGGATTTCCTCCCACCCAGCTTGCATCTTGCACCAGCTCTGTGTAACCTACATCAAAGTAAGCACTGGCTGTTCTGTTCATGCTAGGCAGGTAACTGGTATCTTATCATGCTCCAGGGATCATGGCCAAGATGCATAGCTTCAGAAAAGATTCAACATTGCTGGAATCTGCTCGTTTTGGATCTTGGATCTGAACTCCCAGATGGCTCTTTTAAAAAAAAACATTTTATGATGGGGCAGGATGGACTTCTGAAGGAGGGTGCTGGTGAACACGTTTGAGATTCCCAGTTGAACTGATGTCAGTACAGACCTGCACAAATATCTTTGGTTCAGGATTAGACAGCAAAGGTGAAAAAAGAAGCATTCATGATGGCTGCCTATCAATTTTGGTGCTTCCCTGCCGCCTTTGGAGAGTGGCCAAAGTACAAGCCTGAGCCCATTTTTGGAAAACCAACCTGCTTTGCTTGGCCTTTGGGATCATGTTTAACCTGGGCGAGGCTAAGGAAATATCAACATATGCCATTCAAATTTAGTCTTTCCTGCTGAGGGTTTTTCTTCTTTTGGTTTTGCTGGCAGTACCTCCCTCAGGCCTTTGGAGCAGGGTGGGATGTCAATCTAAAGGCACCCATATATATACACAAAGGTGCTGTGCACTTCTTATATTCGGCATGCTCTAGCAAGAGATTAATTAGTGTTTGGAACAGTGAGACACAACGCCTTGTCTATGCAGCTACCTGTGCGGCTAGATAGAATTGCCGTGTGTGTGTGTGTATAAAGAGAGGCTGAAAAAGAAGTGAAGAAGAGTGGGCCAAATACACTTTCTGCATTTGTTAAGTTGGTTGATTCATTAGTAACAACTCTGTCAATTTAATAATATTCTTGATGCATACTTTAAGAACATAAGAACAGCCCTGCTGGGTCAGGCCCAAGGCCTACTGTATCTAGTCCAGCAGATGCCTGTGAGAAGCCCACAGGCAAGAGGTGAGGGCATGCCCTCTCTCCTGCTGTTGCTCCCCTGCAACTGGTATTTGGAGGCATCCAAAGGCTTGAGGTGGCCTACACCAACCAGACTAGTAGCCTTTATTTGCTCTTTAGCAATTGATTTACAGTAATAGCACTGGTCTACCCAGATTTTGAGGCCAAATACATCTAATCTGCTGTTGAAAGCATCCAGCATACTTTTTAGTTGGGTGCGGATGGAGGCAATTCTTCCCACTCATTCCCCAGCCCATAATGAAAAAAGTGTATTTCCCCCCATATTGGGTGGCCAGACCATTTATGTGGAAAGTAATATCTCATGTATGTCATACATTTTTAAAATGTATAAGATTGCAGGAATTTTTCGTTTAATTCCATTTTAAACAGGTACAATGTACCTGGTGTTGCTCGGGCTTTTGTGGCTCTACCCACTGTATATCCATCTGTCTGTGCGGGATGGTTGATGGGGTCCCCGGATACCCGGTTACTTACCGGGTCCTAGGAAGTCACTTTGCCAAGTTTGGTCCTGATAGCTCAAAGGGTGTAGGAATGTATAGGGAACAGACGGACAAACATTCAACTTGATTTATATAGATGGGCTTTCTTTGAATCCACTCCCCTTGGCTCTGTGTACCAGAATAAACTATTAGAACGATTCCTTCAGCTGCCTAGGTGACAGCCTAGGAATTCTTCCATCCCTGACCCATGGGCTAAACCAGAGATTCCTAACTTTGAGTCCCCAGATATTGCTTGACTACAACTACTGCTATTCTTCATGACCCATCCCTGGGGCCATTGTGACTAGGAATGATGAGGGTTGTGGCCCAACAGCATCTGGGGACCCAGTGCTGGGGATTCCTGTACTAGACCTTTCCCAGGTTACTACGCTTCAGTGGGACAGACAGTGGAGACAGAACCTGGGGTGTAGCTATAAGTGAGCGGATGGGTTCAAAGAACCCAGGGCCCCCAGCTCCTGAGGGCCCCCCAGCTCCATGCCTCCCTATATTCTTCATTATCTCCCTGACTCCAAGGGGCCACCAGGGAGAGGAGTGAACAGAAGCCCCCTATCCCCTAGCTACACGCCTCGACAGGACAGACATTTGCTCAGAAGAAACTGGGAAGATCTGTTGCCTCACCCAAATATCTATTTTCCATTGCATTCTCCCTGCCCTCAAAAAGATGTCTAGACTAGGGGGGGGGGTTTGTGGGAGATGGTGGCAGCCACTTTGAGTACCTTGCTGAGGAAATGGTTTATACACTTAATAATAAATAAATATGGAGCTCGAGTGTGCCTGTACTGGCAAGACCCTGGTGTCAAGGATTTGTGGCCCTGGAAATAACTTCATTGTGTGGACTGCCACAAGAATGCTGAGGGCCTTATACCACAAAAGGCCTTACACCACAAAAGGTCCCAAGTCCTTTTGCTGGCCCCATCTGCCCCAGTTTGTAATGAAATGTTGCTGACTTGACTGCAGAAATCACTCGCCTTGCAAAGATCTAAAACTGTACCACACTCTCTTCAACTACAAAAGAGACAGTTTTCGTGTACAGAAATTCAATTCCAAACGGATGTTTTGCAAACACATCACATTTATTATGTTAGCAAGATGGCAGCACAAAACAACATTTGTAGGATGCAAGACAAAAACAAAAACGGATGGAAATCCTTTGAAAAGCAACTCTTGAATTCCATTTGCAAAGAAGCATATGCGCATAAACCGGAACCCCACAGGGATAGCCCTTAAATACTCTAAGCAACCTGCTCCCACCCACCCCACCCCCGACCCTGCTTCTTTCTTTCTTTCTTTCTTTGCTGTAAACTGTCTTTCTGACATAAACACATATGCTTGGCACAGCAACATATTCCAAAATAAAACAAAGACACCTGCCATTAACAAAAATATTAAGTACTATAAATAAGTATTATTACCACACATTTGAAATGACACTTCATAATTTCACAGGTATTTGGTTGCCCGAACTTCTGGCATATATACTGGATGGAAGTGGTGTTAGCTGACCAGAGTAACCAAGAAAGGGTTTCGACCCAGGATGCCAACTTCTAAGTGATCTGAACTATTTTAAGAAGGCACTAAGCAAAAGGCAGAAAACCAAAGCAGGTGCCCAGGCTTTGAAATCTGGTGTGGTAATGTAAAACAATTACATATTCAAATTAGTTGAATAATTTCATTATTCAAGGGTTTTTAAAAAGTTTATTGAATTATTGAAGCTTTTTGTGTTTCAGTTGGCAAAAGGAAACTTTACCAAAAAAAGTCTCTCTTTTCAGACTCTTTTCAAATTATCTGTTGCATCTTTTAATCAGGGGTAATTAACATACAATTCATTAATCTGTCCAATACAATGAAGACGTCTTTCTAATTTATAGCATTAAGACTGTTGCAGAGAAAAAATGCTAAGGTTTGTTTGATTCAATCCAAATCTCTGGACTGGGAAATATGTTCTGAATGCCAAAGACCTGCAGCACTTCTAGACTTGAAAGTCTTCAGGGTTCATTTCAGCAGTTGCAGCCTATGCTCGTAGCCATTCTTTGGCATAAGTGAGCAGAAATTCAGTGTAGGAAAGCAATCCATGTGTGCATCTAATCTCTCTGGGCTAGAGCAAAGGTCTATATTTGAAATCCCTTCTCCCAATTGAAAAAGTGCCTGTAACATTCCATCCTGTTGACATCTTTTGAATATTTTGGCCTTCAGTGAAATAGAAAATATTTCTCCCTCCACCCTTGCAAGTTTCTATCTTAATGTAACTTTTAATCTGCTCTTCCTTTCTAAAGCTTGTTCTGTTCAAGCACTTTTAACACTGTGAGAAACTGTTGCCTTCCAGACAGGCAGAGACATATACTGATAACTAAAGTTCTGTAATGTAAAGCTGAGAATACTGACACTTTCACTTCCTCGTATATTGCTTCATAACCTGTTCTGGTGAAGTTTTTGCTACATATGTTGTTGAACACTCTGAAGCCATTCTCACAATCAAAAACTGTGTTCTACCCAGGATTGGGAGCTGTGTGTGCTCCCAATTTTCAGTGGTGTAGAAGCAAGGAAGGAGGAAAACCTGGGTAGAAGTGATTGTGTGGAAGTAAGGTAGGAGGAAAAACTGGGTAGCTTTTCCTCCTACCTTGCTTCCACACAATCACTTCTATCCAGGTTTTACCTTGTTTCTACACAACCGAAAATTGGAAGCACACATAGCTCCAAAACCCAGGTAGAACACAGTTTTTGATTGTGTGAATGACCTCTCTAATTCATAATGAAAAAAGTTCTAACAAAAATAAATATCCATATAACTCCCTACCCATAGGGCATATAGTGACATAGCTGACCTGTACTGTATCAGCTTCAGCCTTACAATTAATAGCGTTACAGTTCAATTCATTAGAAAATAACCTATTAATATAACATCATACTTCACTTCAACAAAGTCAATACTCAAGCAAAACATTCCTTTGCCTCATTTACAAGCCCTGAGTTTTCATTCTAGAAAATGATAATTATGAAGGGCTAAGGAACTGATTTGCATAGAAGTCCAAAGTTTACAAGAAATGGTGTGCATGAAACTCCATGAACTCCCAACGTCATATAACGGCTGATGTTTGGATTCTAGAACTATGGAAATCAGAGTGTTGAACTTGGAGTTAGATCACCTCTCCCACATTCTTTCTTTTCCAAAGCCTTTTGTAAATCAACATTGTTGGTAAACAGTAAGCCGCCCTTTCCCCCTCTCTGTTTGCATTTGCTCACAACTGTCAGAAATGTTATCTGAAGAAATCCTATTGCTGTAGCCTCTCTTGGCGACAGGGAACAGGCAGCAGAAATTCACAGGAGACATTCCATCTCCTCCAGCTCACCGAAGTCTCTTCATGACTCAAGATTGGATCTTCCAAATAATTCTAGTTTTCTTTCCATATTTCCTTTGCTCTTGCCTGGAACATGTTCATGTTCCTGGGCAGAACAACTTTGAGATCAGGTTCAAAATCCTTTGCTGAAGGTCCCATTTGTCACCCATTTTGCGCAGCTGCACAGCACATTCTCTCGCTGCCGCTGACTCTGTAAAACATACAAGCACATCATTGGTCACCTCCATTGATTAAGGCAATGGAAACTTCAAGCCCATCTTGGTTCTTCTGGTAGACCCCCCAACCCAGGACAACTGGCAATATACAACAAAGTTCCTGTACATGCTGGATTCACTTGTACATTCCTGTACATTCACTTCAGTGGAAGGGGCAGTACCATTGTGCAATGGAATCTGCTTCCTCCCATAAAAGTAAGGGGAAAGCCTCTAGGAAGGCACTTGCAAACATTTCCTAAATATGCAGATAAAATGCAAAGCTGCTAAAAAAAAAATGACCACGCCAGTTTTAAAGATGTGATTTTTAAAAAACAAATGCATTTTTGTTGTTAATATGTGGACATTTTGCACACCTGAAGTTATTTGGCAACATTATACTCCACCCACTTCTGCTGCTTTGGACTGGAAGTTTTTATTTAACACAGTGAGACAGAAGTTGTGGCCAGGAAATAACACCCACACCCACCCCAACTTGGTGAATGTCCAAAACATTCACAGAATCAGAAGTTCAAACAAAACACTATTTACACCATGTTCATATTGGCTACATATGTGATGAGTACCTGATTTGCTATAACAGGTATGAATCCACAAGCATCCACACTTTCAGCAGCACTTAGCTGCTACAACAACAATAATAATCGTGCAATAAATCCCCTAATTTTACAACATTCTATATGTTAATGTTATATTTATTAAGCACCCCACCCCACCCTGCAAAAATAACAAAGATCAATATGCATGTATCCAACGCCCAGGGCTACCATTAAAAAAAAAGAGAAATGAAGCAAAAGTAATACAAAGTTCCAAAACACAATATAAGTGGAAGATTCCCCAGGATGGCATAATAAATAAATAGATAGATAGATAGATAGATAGATAGATAGCAAGCAGATTTTTAAAAGGGATTGGGCTAGAGATGTGAAGGCCTGGGGGGGAAATGGGGAGAAACTGAGAAGAAGAAGAAACCAAACCCCAATTTCTTCCTGGAAATTTTTTTTCCTCCCCCCCTCCCTGCAGTATTTCACATCTCTAGGTTAGGCTACCTTTAAAAAAAAAAAAGGTTTGGGTTCCTTTTTCATTTTTTTCTTTTTGGCAATTCTTTGAGGTGGTAAATTTCAAATGATAAACTATTAAATGATAAATGATAAAGTATGATGTTTGTAGATTATGCAACTTGTACTGTACTTGTGTCTGCATAGTGTCTGTACTGTACATCACCATAATGATGAGATTGTGCTTAACATTCAAAATACTTGGGTGCCATTGAGTTCATTTCAATGAAATTCTTACGGGAGTGCTGGATGTAGGCAATAGGCTGTTATACCAACTGCATGTGGTACCCTGAGAGTAAAACCCAAGCAGATAATTGTGCTTCGAATATACTGTACTTGCTACTGCATTGTGTCTGTACGTGTTTAACCTGATGACCAGAAACAAATTCTAACATGTTTGCTGGTTGTGAATAACACTGGAGTGGTTTGACCTAAAGTCCATGTCATCTGCAGTGCCGTGGCATATTTGGAGAGAGAGAGAGAGAGAGAGAGAGAGAGAGAGAGAGAGAGAGAGATGGGATGTAATGATGGCCACCAGCTTGGGTTGCTTTAGAAGGGGCTTAGACAAATTCATGGAGGGTGGGTTTATCAATGGTCACTAGTCTGGTGGCTATAGGCCACCTCCATCCTCAGCGAAAAGCTGCCTCTAAACAGCAGATGCAGGGGACCAACAGCAGGAGATATGGCTTCACCTTTTGCCTGTGGGCTTTTCAGAGGCATCTGAGACGCTACTGTAGGAAACTAGGATGTCGGGTTAGGGTTAGAGTTAGGGTTAAGCCTTGGGCCTGATCCAGCAAGGCTGTTCTTATGGAGAAAGCCACACCAACATTGACAAACAGAGCACTACCACAACTGAGGAGAAGACAGGTACCTAACAAGGGGGAGATCAGGACAAATAGTTGGAGGAAAGATAGAAGGAGCTGAGATAGCCATAGCCCTGTCTTTCTGAGGAGAGCTCAAATCAATATTCAGTCCTCCCCCGGCCTCTCAGGTGGCGATTCCTTGCACACCGACCTGGAATGAAGTTTCACTGATTCCCATGAGGCTTTTGACTGAGAATGCCTAGGAGGATTGCGCTGTCAAAAGAGTCGTAGTCCTGGGACAGTGACAGATTTAGATTAGGCGGTTAAGTTGTCGAGAAAGAAACATAAAGGGGAATCTCAGGTTATACATTAGAACAAATGACCCAAGGATTGGGCCACCATCCCAAAACACATCGGCTATGTTCCTAACAAGGGGGAGATTGGGAGAAATTGCTCGGGGAAGGGAGAACCCGGAGAGACCCGATAGGGAGGGGCGAGTGCGAGAGGAGCTGGCTGGGGGTCCCTCCGAATTCTCCGATCCTCTGCCACGGACTTCTTCCAGTGGCGCGCCTCCCCTCTCCCCTCGCCAGGAAGCCGCTTCCTCTCTGCCGGCTAAAGAACGAGCAACTGACCAGGTTTCGATTTCCCCGTCCATCCGCCTCCTCCGCAGCCTCTCTCTGGCCCAGGCCACGGGGAAGTGAAGGCGATCGCCGGCGGACGACGACCCTCTGGGCTGCGGGGGAGTCGAGGGAGGGTGCGGGGAAGGAGCCGGAGCGTGACGATGGGACGGAGCGTGCCCTACCTGCAGGCGCCGCCGCCGGCGGGTTCTGGGGCGCGGGTTTGCGCTGAGTTTTACCCGGCATCATCTCGAGCGGTGGAGCGAGCGGGGCTGTCCTTGTCTCGCCGGCTTCAGAGGGCCTCGGGACGCGGGGGATGTATGGAGCCGCGGCAGCCTGGCGCTTCGCCTCCCTCTCGGGTTGTGCTGCCAGCCTCTTGGCCAGGGCGGGCGCGCTTAGCCAAAGCAAGTGCCGGGGGTTCCCCCAGTGACGCGTTCGGGAGGAATCCCCGCCCCGCTCCTTTTTGCTCGAGCTCTGCGAGCCAATCAGAGGACACAGGCTAGCCGGGCAAGCGAGGGCAGGTTGCCCCCGCGGGCGCAGGCGGAGGGAGGAGGCTGGGCATGTTGGAGCCCGTCCCAAGGCAGCTGCCCCCCCCCGCCCGCCCGCCCCCAGCAGGCCGGCGATCGGGCGGAGGAGGAGGCCTCCTGAGAGACTGGCGACAACCGCAGGCAGGCCACTGGTGGTGGTGGCTCTGAGCGCGGGGGGTTGGAATTTGCTTCGGGCGCCGAGATGGGCCGTTGCGGCAGCCCCAGAAGCAGCAGAAGTGCTTCAAACATCACTTTCTGAATGATTTAGATTTCCGATTCCATGCCCAGACTTCTTCCTACTTCACACCGAGTAGATCTGCCTTGCGTAGAAGTAGATTTCCTGCTTCGTACTTAGAAAGAAGCTGTGCGTGTTCATTTGTTTGGTTTTTTTTTAACCTGAAGCTGTGTGTTTTTATTTCGGTTTTGATTTCATTACGGGGGGAAACAGCAGAGTGGTGATGATGAAATGGGTCTCCCCCCCCCCCGCATTACCAGGAGAGACAGCTGTGGTTGTGTCCCTGCCCCGTGTGTGGTTGTGTGTGTGTGATGTGCTGCTCCCCTTTCATTGAAGTGATCCATCCTACACACATTGCAGGCCACAATAGCCTGCCTCTGGCCAACATCCCTTCACTAAATGTGATCCAGACATTAGCTTGTCATGCACATGTGTTTGTGTGAATGACTGTATCTGCGTTCATTTTAAAAGAACCTGACTACAGGCCCCTTCAAATACAGGATATATATAGAAGTATACCACAGTACGTGCACTGCACATTATATCTGAATAGCTATACATAATCTACGTGTGTACACTGCGTGTTGAACATAATATGTGAACAGGGCTTATGTTAAAATTAGACATCTGCATTGTTTTCCCTCCTTGCGTTTGCAAACATTTTATTTAAATAGTACTTTGAGTTGTTTGCTTTAAGAAAAAGGCCAGCAATCCTATGATCACTTAAATCTGGAATATTTCAATCGGACCAAAGTAGGGCATTTTTACATGTGGTACTAAAATATGCTTCATCTATCTATCTATCTATCTATCTATCTATCTATCTATCTATCTATCTATCATTTATATAAAGGTAAAGTGTGCTGTCAAGTCGATTTGAACTCCTGGCACCCACAGAGTCCTGTGGTTTTCTTTGGTAGAACACAGGAGGGGTTTACCATTGCCATCTCCCGCGCAGTGTGAGATGATGCCTTTCAGCATCTTTCTGTATTGCTGCAGCCTGATATAGGTGTTTCCCTTAGTCTGTGGGGATACCAGTGGGGATTCAAAACAGCAACATTCTGCTTGTTAATCAAGCATTTCCTTGCTGCGCCAGTTAAGGTGGATATTGTTTATATACCACATGATATAAACATCTCTAGGCAGTGTACACAATCCAAATTACAATATAAAAATAAAAACAATCAATTAAAACACTTTCACAGAAGTAAAAACAATTCACAGAGCAAAACAGGAAAAACAATTCGCAGAGTAAAACAGGAATTTTTAACAATTGTTTTTACTCTGTTTCTGTAAAACAGAGTAAAACAGAATTAAAATAATTTCACAGGATAAAAACAAACAGTTTAAAATAATTTTAATCAAACACCTGAGAAAACAGGTGTGTCTTAAGGGTCTTATTAAAAGTAATCAGAGATTGAGTGTTTGCTATTTATATGCATATGTCATTGACAGAAAACAATAACACAGACACCAGAAGAGAGCCATCTTTAAAACAAATGTAAATTCTTCTAGGGCCCCAATCCAGTTATAACATGCACATAGCCTTCACCAGATCACTGAGGATAGCATAATACCAAGAATCTGTTCATGGGGAAAGGTGACTCCAGCCTCTTGTAACCATTCCAAGAAGTGACTGGTGCTATCCCTTAACATTCTGAACTCAGTTATGAATGTGCAGCAGCCTACTGTTGGATAAGAGTCAGAAATTGCATGTACACCACCTGTATATGTATGTGTTTGTGTGCATAGTACCTTGTCCAGTTAGGAAAATGCATATGGAACAAGCCTGCTTCTGGCAACATATCGCTCCATGTGAATCACATTAAAAGTATATTTTACATTCGGAAATGTAAAAATACTGTTAGTAAAAAGTGAAAACATCCACCTTTATTAAGTGCTGAAGGTCACCAGAACTTAGCCCTGGAACATGTGAAGTAGTAAAATCAACACAGTGCCTCTGAACAGGAGCACTAGCAATGCTAACACTGAACCGCATCTGCCATTTTGTTGCACACACACCCAGTTTGTAGAGATCCTTTTAGAGTTCCTTGCAATCTGTTTTGGATTTCACTACCCTAAATATTTTGGTGTCATCTGCAAATCTGGCTACCTTACTGCTTACCCCAACTTCTAGACCATTTATAAACAAGTTAAAGAGCACCGGTCCCAGGACAGATCCCTAGGGGAGACCACTTCTTACTTCTCTCCATTTAGAGAACTGTCCATTTATTCCTACTCTCTGTTTCCTGTCCTTCAACCAGTTGATTGATTGATTAAGTGCCGTCAAGTCAATGTTGGCACTTAGCGACCATATAGATAGATTCTGAGGCGTTTCACACAACATGTGAAGCACCTGACTGGGTTCTGTGAGGAAAGCCGGCTTAGCCTCTTCCAAATTTTTTGGCCACTGTGTCGTTCTCCAGATTTGCTGGCATAGTTTGGTTAGAGCCTTGACTGATTCTTCTTTTGTTGCCTGCCATATTTCTGTAGCTATTCCATCCATTCCTGTAGCCTTCCGACTTGGTAAAGACCGGAGTGCTGATCTAACTTCATTTTCCCATGCTAGAGGTTCCTGCAAGTAGGGAATATCTTCTAGAGTATCTTGGATGTTGACATTGCTGCTGTACAGATTTTCAGTATACTCCTTCCATCTCTGTTTGATCTCCTCTGACTCACTTACTATCTGTCCTATGGCATCCCTTAACATAGTAATTTGAGGTTGGAACCTCTTTCTGAGTTCAGAGATCTTTTGGAAAACGATTTCCACCCTCAAGGTCTTTACAGATGTTATTGTGGTACTGCTCCTTGTCTCTCCAAAAAGCTTTCTGAAATTCCCTATTAAGTTCCTTCCTGAGGTCTTTATCTTTCTTGACTTTGGCTTCTCTCCTCTTCTTGGCTATTTCCACCGTCTGTTCTGCAGAGGCATAACTAGGGAAAATAGCGCCTAGGGCAAGCACGAAAATTGCGCCCCTGTCCAAACAGGAATGATGGGACTTGTAGTCAACAATATCTGGAAATCCTTGTTAAAAGGAACACTGTACCATCTAGACATGGTTGTTGATAAAAACCTGAAAACATGAGCCATCTCTGTAAAAGACTTAGAACAACAGTCAGGAGTTATGCGAGGATTCCAAGTGTCATTTTCTCTGTCTCATCTCATTCTTTTTTTAAAAATATGACTTTGTCCTAGAGGATCACCTGCCCAAATAGCTACTAGCAAAATAGGGGAAGAAGGTGGTGGTGGTGGTGGGTGGGTGGGGGTCTATAAACCAGTGAATGATTCCTGCCAGCCTTTGTCTTATGATGACTGTAGGCTCATGATGGGGTATATGTGCATTCACCACACCAGTGCTTACTTTGACACCAAGAGGGAGGAGGATACATTAGTTTGCCACACTAGACAGAGGCATTTGCAACAGGAGCAGACAGCCAAGTTCTGCCAGGGCCAAAACCAGCCCCTGCCAGACTAAGAAATCATTGTAATTTGCCCCTTCCTGTCACAAGCAGTGTGCTGTTCATTTGTTATTGACTCTAACTCTCAGATATCCCAGTCATGGATGGAAAATTCAGGGTCAATTTACAAGAGACACATTTTCTACATGGAAGTTTCTTCTGTGCAGGTGTTGTGCAGAAACCCATGCATAGTGACCGCCAGGGGCATAGCAAGGTTGAAATGGGCCAAGATGAGATTTTAAAATGGGCCCCCAGCCCCTCAAAGTCCAGGGCCTCCACACATCCCAGGCCCCCAAGGATTTAAGTCTGATATTTCAAAATAAGTATGCTGCCTGGAAATACATTTCATTGAATACACACATGCACACTTCACAGTATATAGTGATATACATTGAGTACTATATATTTGTGCTACTTTTAATGCCTAGAACACACTAGCAATGCTAATTATTAAAATGGCCCCCTCGCTGCAGATTAGCAAAGGAGACTTTCAACCATGCAGGGTGAGCCTATGTTTGTTTTCTCAGAATTCTGAACAAATTCAGTAAAGTTTGATTCCAGGAGGTTTTTCACACGAGGCTTTTAAAGCCCTTTAACACACATCTCCTCTGGAATGGAGGTGCTGCATTCACATGTTGGCCAGATTTACCCTGAAGTCCCTGCAAGTTATTGGGGAGAAGTTCACACCCAAGAAAAATAAAATAAAATAAAAGCACAACACATGCTTCACAGTTCTCACTCAGACCTTCTGGGTTGCAAAACAACTTGAACATAAGTGCATTTATAAATGAATGAAAGAATGAATGAATAAATAAATATTTGTTCCAGAAATGTTTGTAATTTTCTGACATGAAACAAGCCACTTATAGGCCTTAGATAGTTTTTGTTTTTAAAGCCAGCACATTTTCCAGTCTGTTTTAAATTAAATATTCAGAGACTTTTCAGTCTCGCCCCACCCCCCCATATCAAAGCCCTATGGCAAGCAGATTCCTATGGGGGGGACCACAAAAAGGAATTCACAGCCTACCTAGCGATAGCTGTTCTGGATGGTCTGGTCTGGGCAGAGGGCCTCTGCCTGCTTCCTCCTTCCTTGCTTGGGGCCTACTCGAGCTCAGGCTTCAGGGAGGCCTACTCGGAGGCCTCTCTGGAAGCCCCGCCCACCTGCCGATCAGCTGAGAGGCGGGGAGAGAAGAGCTCTGCAGTTTGCAGGCTGCTCCGATATAGGCCTCGCCGATCCTAGGCCGGAGCTGGAGGCCCCGGGGGCCCTGGGGCTGGGCAGGTGGGCAATGGGGTGGGGGTGGCAGGAACTGGAGTGGCACCCCCACCTCAGTGGCTCCTAGGGCACCTGCCCTGCCTGCCCCCCCCCCAGTTCCACCTATGCTGTTCTGCCATCCATTCTGCTTTCTTCTGTTTCTTGGTCTTTGGCAGACTCTTTTCACATTCGTCCTTAACAACTTCTTTGATTTCATTCCACAGCTCCTCTGGTTCCCTGTCATTGAGGTTCAGAACTTCAAAGTGGTTCCTGATGTTCTCCTTGAAAATGGTGGGTACATTCTCAAGATCATATAGTGGAAACTGGATAGCTGTTTTTCCACTTTAGCTTGACTTGGAACTTGCACATGAGCAGTTCGTGATCTGTTCCACAATCTGCCCCCGGCCACGTCTTTCCTGTTATATCTGAGCTCTTCCACCTCCTTGCACCAATAATGTAATCAATTTGATTTCTGTGTATTCCATCTGGTGATGTCCATGCGTATAGACACAGCTTTGGTTGTTTGAAGAATGTGTTAGCAATGAAGAGCTCATTGGCTTGGCAGAAACCAATAAGTCATTCTCCTGCTTCATTTCTGTTTCCTAGGCCATACAGTCCGACTGTGTTTTCCTCCTTACCATTTCCAATTTTGGCATTCCAGTCTCCAGCCACCAGCAGGACATCTTGCTTGCTTGTTCTGTCAGTTTCAGTCTGAACATGAGCAAAAAACTCATAAACTTCCTCTTTTTCTGCATCAGTCGTTGGGGTATAGACTAGGAAAACTGTCATGTTAAAGGGTTGTCCACGAAATCCAATTGATATTAGTCAGTCACTGACCGCATTGTCCCCAGGTCTTCCAATTTCTAAAGGAAGTCTTCTTCCCCTTTAGAACTTCATTGATTTTACTGGGTGCTTTCCAGACTAGACTCTACAACAGGGTCAGGAAGAATCTCGGAAGTGTGCTTAAGAACATCAGAACAGCCCTGCTGGATCAGGCCCACGGAAGCCCATCTAGTCCAGCATCCTGTTTCACACAGTGGCCCACCAGATGCCACCGGAAGCCTACAGCAGGAGCTGTGGGCATGCCCTCCCCCCCCACTGCTACTCCCCTGCAACCGGTACTCAGAGGCACAGGAAGTGCTTCCACACTTCCTGTGTCATGACACCGCAGTCCCTATGCAGACAGCAGGGTGCCATTCACATTTCCAATGTCTTCTTGTGAATTTAATTGCTGCATAGAGCAAGGACATTGCGAAAAAGTTGTTTTTTTTCCTTGTTGTTAGTTGCTGCGAGATTGCTCTCCCTGCTGTTTATGGCCGAATGTGACTTGCCCAAATGGAGGCATTTTGCTGCTAATTAGCAGCTAGTTTGGAAAGCACCCTTGTTAGTCATACTGTCATCCTCCTGGACCTGATGGTACCTTTCCTCCTTTTTGGTATACATTTTAACTGGGCTTCTATTACTGTGGTTTTTAAATAAACTCCATGCATTCTGGAGCAGTGACTCTCTTGATTTTCCCTTTCAGTTTTTTCCCCACCAAACTCCTCATTTTAGAGAAGTTTCCTCTTCTGGAATTCAAAGTGTTAGACTTCCTTGGTGATTCTCTCCTCACATATATGCTGAATTTGATCACACTGTGGCCACTGTTCCCTAAAGTAGTAGTAGTAGTAGTAGTAGTAGTAGTAGTAGTAGTAGTTCTTTTATGGCAGCCATAGGCCAAACATACTGTTCCCTAAAGATTCCACAACACTGACATGTCGCACCAGATCCTGTGCACCACTCAGGATTAAGTCCAAGGTAACTTTCTCTCTGGTTGATTCCCTGACCAAATGTGCTAGGGCACAGTCATGCAGTGTCTAGAAATGTGGTCTCTTTCATTACCTGATTGTGAATTTACATATGTGTAGGTAGACAGGATAAATTCACAACCAGGTAATAAAGCGACCACATTTCTAGACACTGAATGACTGTGCCCTAGTCAGGGAATCAACCAGAGAGAAGGTTACCCTGGACTTAATCCTGAGTGGTGCACAGGATCTGATGCAACGTATCGGTGTTGTGGAACCTTTAGGGAACAGTGACCATAGTGGGATCAAATTCAGTGTGGGTAGAGCCACCTAATAGTGCAGCAGGGAAGCAACCTGCCTAGAGAGCAGGAGGCTATTGGTTCAAATCCCTGCTGGTGTGTTTCCCAGAGTATGGGAAACTCCTGTATAGGGCAGCACTGATATAGGATGGTGCTGATAGGCATCATCTCATACTGTTAGGGAGATCGCAATGGTAAACCACTCCTGTATTCTACCAAGAAAACCACATGGCTCTGTGGTGACCAGGAGTCAACAATGACTCGATAGCACAACCTTCCCCCCCCCATGTGTGGGTGATTAAAGTCACCCATTATTACAGCTCTGTTTCTCTTTGACACCTCCCTGATTTCCTTCTGCAACTCCCAGTCACTGTCAACGTTTTGATCAGGAGGGTGATAACACATTCCTAGTAGCACTTTTCCTTTCGGGCCTTGTATTGTCACCCTAGGTTTTCGAGCTTGTGAAATTCTATCCCTTCTTTGACATACAGTGCTATTCCAACCCCAATTTGCCCCTCCCTGTCCTTTCAATAGAATTTATATCCAGGAATGTGTCCCACTGGTTCTCACTGGTCCACCATGTTTCCGTTATGCCCACTATATCTATGTTTTCATTAGCAACCAAGCACTCCAGCTTGCCCATCTTGGCTTGGAGGCTTCTGGCACTGGTATATAAGCACCTAAACATGGAATCTGTTATCTGGTGTGCGCTTTCTTTCTTTTGGCCATTTGGTCTCTTTGGCCAGCTAGCACATCCTTCTGTCAGCTTTTTATCTGCCTTATACTGAGTCAGACAGCGGCATAGCAAGCGGGGGAGTGCAGCCAGACCCCCCTCCCATTTTCCCATCAAGCACGAGCCCCAAGCCACCCTCCTGTGTCCAATGCCAGATCCAAGGGAGTGGGACAATTAGCTTCTGTACTCACATTGGGGGACCTTCCGCCGCCTCCCCACTGGCATGGTCAGGCTCTTCAGGCCCCGCTTTGGCCACTCTGCACCCAGCCCAGCAGCCTGCCCAGAGCCTGCCTTCTGCTGCAGCAACAGCTCTGCACGGCCAAACTGAACATGGTCGCCACCACCAGGCAGGCAGGAAGAACTGCCCCTAAATCTTCCTGCCCAGATCACCTGATCTCACTGCCAAAATGAAACCCTGCCGGGTTTCTCAGCATTGGCCCTGCCCCTTGCCTCTGATATCAGGTGCAGGGACAGGACCAATGCCCAGGAGAGGAGAGGAGAGGAGAGGAGAGGAGAGGAGAGAGGCTTCACACTCCCAGCCTGCGAGCGTTTTGCTGAAGGAGCAAGGTAGCACCCTGAGCAAGGGAGAGCCTTATGGGGGCTCTTGCCCTCTGGGCCTGGGGACAATTGTCCCCTCTTGCTCAACGGACACTACGCCCTTGGAGTCACACCATTGGTTCATCCAGCTCAGTATTATCTTCATAGACTGGCAGTGGCTTCTCCAAGATTGCATGCAGGAGTCCTTATAGGACAGAGAGGTGAGCTGGTCTTGTGGTAGCAAGCATGAATAGTCCCCTTTGCTAAGCAGGGTCCACCCTGGTTTGCATGTGGGTGGGTCATTACACGTGAGCACTGTAAGATGTCCCCCTTAGGGGGTGGGGCTGCCATGGGAAGAGCATGTTCCAAGTTCCTTCCCTGACATCTCCAGATAGGATGAGAGAGACTCCTGCCTTCAACCTTGGAGGAGCTGCTGCCTTTCTGTGTAGACAATATTGAGCTAGATGGTCCAATGGTCTGACTCAGTATGGTAGATTCCTATGGATGCACAAAATTATCAGTTAGGAAAGGGATTGGAAATAAAACTGCCAGCATAGAAATGCCCTTTCATAAATCTATGGTGCACCTGCACTTGAAATACTATTGACAGTTCTGGTCACCACACATTAAAAAGGATACTGTAGAGCTAGAAAAGGCATAGAAAAGGACAACCAAAATGATCAGAGGGTTGAAGTGACTCTGCTGTAAGGAAAGACTGCAACATTTGGGCCTTTGGGGTTTAGAAAGAAGGTGGGTAAGGGGCGGCATTATAGAGGTAGATACAGCAGGGTTTCTCAGGTTTGGGTCCCCAGTTGTTGGACTACAGCTCCCATCATCCCCTGCCACAACGGCCAAAGGCTTGCGAAAATCACAACTGTGCAGGCACATGTCGCAGTTGCTTAAAGATGCTGGCCCGAATGATCAGTGTTTCTCCTGCTCCCACCCCACTGCCGCCAGGGGAGGGGGGAGAAGGGGAAGGTGCTTCTCTGCTCCACCCCTGCAGCCACCCCTTGGCTGTGGTAAGACTTTTTTTCAAAAACGGAGCTTTGGGGGGAGGGGCGTGGGGTAGCTCAGCTGCCAGAGGCTCCCGCCACAGCCATTTGGAGTTTCCCCTTGACCTTGGAGGACCGGATCGGGTCCCCAAGGTCCAGGGGTTAGTGCATCTCTGTGCTTTAGGCCTGATCTGGCAGGGCCAAATGTCCTTGTGGCTCTGGGAAGAGCACCTTCATACTTGAATGCAGAAGGTTCCACGTTCCCTCCCTGGCATCTCCAAGAGAGGGCTTAGAGAGACTCCTTCCTGCAACTGTGGAGAAGCTGCTGCCAGTCTGTGTAGACAATACTGAACTAGATGGACCAATAGTCTGACTCTGTAGATGGCAGCTTCCTACGTCCCTGTGTTCCTATGAAGTCCATGAATGCAAAAATCCTCTGGTCCCCCCCGCCCCACCCACCATGCTTTCTTTGTTTCAGCCACCTGACTGAGGGGGAAAGCACTTTTTGTGTTGTTGCCTTTGATAAACAATTAGGAGCTGGAAACATAGTTGCTGATCCATTATTATTTCTTGTTTACACAGTCAGACAGGTGTTATTGACTGGTTTGTTTTATCCAGACATCGAGTCCTTCCCAAGGACCTGGGACCCTCGTGAGGCACTACCTTGGCCTGGTTGTGGGGCTTGCGTGCTCTGAGGAAGGTGAGAGCTATGCCAGAGGTCCAACCTTACTGGACAGGTCTTACCAGAGGAGCCAGACAAAGAGTGCCTCTCCCATCAACAATACGGTGAGACGTAACTTTAATAAATCTATACCGGATCGGTCGCCACCCGGGTCAACAAGGACCGCGCCAGGTGCTGGAGTCCCTGGACATCTGGTGGCAAGTGGGCAACAGGACTCAGGATCTTCAGTTGAGCAACCAGGGCTGGAGACTGCAAGGTTACTGGAAGAAACGTTGCTTAACCGGAAAAAATATATGAAAAATGCCAAGAAGGAAATAATGATCGGCTATTACAAGTCTAGTCCAACTAGAAGAGGTTATTTAAAAAGAATGCACCAAATTTGGAAAGAGAAGCATCCAGATACAGAAATAACAGAACAAAGGCTAGCAGACCAGAGAAGATTCATAATAAGAAATAAAGTATCCATTATTATTATTATTATTATTATTATTATTATTATTTTATTTTATTTTATTAGACATGATGAGCAGCATTACAGAGCTGGAGTTCCACAATGCTGCCCCCTGGGGTTTCTGCAGACTCCAAAGGCATCCCCAAGACTGTTGAGACAAGAAGGTTAAGTACAGGCAAGAGTGGAAGCAGCATCTGTGACTATGGCAGGGGGGACTGCGGTCGTGTGGCTTGTGTTACTGTCTGATCCTAACTGCATCCAGGGCTAGCTCCAGCATTACGGTGCCCTGGGTGAAGTTTGGCTGTGGTGCCCACCAGCTGAGAGGTGAGGAGTCCTGGCTTTAACTTGATCCATGCAAGCGTCTTCTTCTCTTGGTTGAATGACCAGCCTGCACGGACCGATGACCAGCAAATGACTAGCCTGTACTGTTTTGGGGATATGGTGGGAGTGAGTTCCCAGTTTATTATGGTCACAGTGCCTGTGCCACCCAAGAACTGGTGCCCTAAAACAACCTCCTAGATCTGCCTAATGCGTCCTAGATCTTCCCCTGCTAACTGAACAAAGAGGCACCCTTTTAAAGTAGTGATTCTCTTTATTGAGCCGGGGGAGAGCAACTGGCCCTGTCCATCCCCAGCACAACATCCCTCCAGTGGCTGTTGCTGGTGTCTGTCTTAGGTTTCCTTTTTTAAGATTTTGAGCAAGTTTGGGAACAGGGAGCCATTTTTAAAATTTATATCTATGTAATCCGCGTTGGGGAACGTCTGTTGAAAAGCGGTATACAAATATTCATCATATTCTTTTAGTGGACATGGCAGCCTGATAGCATCTGGGTTGCCATTTATTTATTTATTTATTTATTTATTTATTTATTTATTTATTTATTTATTTATTTATTAAACTTCTATACCACCCAAACTCTCGTCTCTGGGCGGTTAGGAGAGACTCCTTAGGAGTCTACAACAGCCTCAGGACATAGTTTTACGGCTCTGTAATTCTGTGCATCACGTCAGCCACTGGTACTGATATTTATATGCTGCTTTTCCACAAAAAAAGAGCTCAAAGTGGTTTACATAGCACAAGATAGGAAAATACACTTCTTTGCCCAGTTAGTAGCGGAAAGTGAAAATCACATAGAAACCTATCAGTGGATGCCAGTCTGTCTTCTGTCTCCCCTCTTTAGGACGTTGTAGACAGCACAGGGCTCCTGGCTCTTCTCTTCTTCTGCAGTTCTTCTCCTTTTTCTGAGAAATGCTTGCAGAGATTTTGTATAGGCCAATGCAAATACTTACAAAGATGCACAAATGTTTCATCCTGTAACACACAATATGTCCTGCGTGCTGTGTGTGTATGCATCTCACCATATATAGGGGATTTCCAGCCACACAACTGGCAGTTCTTAAATGATACAATGCATACATTTCAGCAGAAAATTTGGTTTCTTCTAGATGCCTGTGTTTTATTTTGACTCGAGAGTTCAGTTCCCAGAAATGTTTTCTTAACAAGACGGTTTGCGCTGCAAAATTGGTGGCTTCGAGTTTCCCGTCATCAAGAGTGACTGTGGGCTGTATACAAATTTTCCTTTGGGCTGGTGCTAGCCCCCAGCACCTGATTGACAATGGGCTTGCCTCTCTAGGTCTCTCAGTGGGGCAGGAGGAGGAGAAGAAACTAAACCAGGGAGTGTATGTAGCCTTGACGGGAGAAGGGGAAGGAGGAGGAGCGGGGAGAGAGCGAGAGCAGGGAATCCAAGTGCTGCCTGTAATGGCATCAGAAAGGGGAAGGGCAGGAAGGGAGAGAAAGAGAGAAAGCACTTGAAGTTAGTCCCCTGCTAACTGAGAATGGTGATTCTCTTTATTGAGCAGGGGTAGAGCAACTGGCCCTATCCACGCCCAGCACAGCATCCCTCCAGTGGCTGTTGCTGGTGTCTGTCTTAGGTTTCTTTTTTAGATTGTGAGCCCTTTGGGGACAGGGAGCCATTTTATTTATTTAGTTATTTAGTTATTTAGTTATTTATTTAGTTATTTACTAGACATTAAGCCCGTTACATTAACGGGCGCTAGAAGAGTTGTGTAGAGAACAGTCGTTCTTCAAGGGCAAGGGACGTGGACCTCCTTGTGCTTGTTGCCTCAGGTTTAACGGGTTGCTACACGGACCTACGACGCAGAGACGGTAACTACGCGCACACGCAGTTGTGTGCGTAGTTTCCGTTGGTGCGTCCGCGCACGCCACGCATGCGCAGAACACCTGCAAGAGACACGGACGCAGATTTGCCTCCGGTTTAACGGGTTGCTATGCAGACCTACGACGCAGAGACGGTAACTACGCACGCATGCAGTTGTGTGCATAGTTTCCGTTGCTGCGTCCACGCCCGCCACGCATGCGCAGAACACCTGCAAGAGACACAGATGCAGGTACCTTAGGGTTTTATTATACAGGATTCATTCCTATGTAAACAGCTTTGGGGACTTTGTTGAAAAGTGGCATATAAATATTCATCATATTTGTACTGAGGTGGCCGTGGCAGCAGGAGAGGGAAGCTTTGCGGAGCACTTCACCGCTCCGCTCACATTCAACGCGCCAAAAAAATGATTGGTTTTGTTTGCTCTACTTTTAGGGCAGATTTAGGGGCCAGTTGTGGCAGAAGCATGCAGATATCTACATCCGTCATCCACACAGGCAGCACCACCCTCCGTTGAAATCAGCACAGAACATGCTTCAAACAGCCGTTATTGTGCCAGCCACACATGCAACATTTCATAAAGTAGCACTTAAAGATTCTTATCCATAATAATACATTTAAAAATTATTTCTAAAGCATTTTCCTTTTTTCAGAATTATTAAAATGTCATCCTTTGTCCAGGCATTGCTGTGTCAGCTCTGAAATCCCCTGACACCAAGCCCCAAAGATACTCTCTCTCTCTCTCTCTCTCTCCCCCCCCCTCCACCTTGTATAGCAATCTTGTTGCAAATGGGCAGGGTCAGTGTTTCCTAGTGGGCTACTGTCTGAGGTGAAGCTGGATATGTAACAGGGGACTTCAAAATGCTACTATTATATGGCCAGTTTTATTCAGTTTGGTGATGAACACTTGAACAGCACTGATCACTGAAGGAGGGATCTGAATCAAGGCATCGGAAGTGGCCTTTTATGGAGTCAGCCCATGGGTCCACCTAGCTCCATATTATCTATATCAGAAGTTCCAAATGGTCTCCAGATGTTGGTGGACTACGATTCCCATCATGCCCAGCTGCAATGGCCGAGCACGATGGATCGCAGTGGCAAGAATCTACAGACCCTTACAGCCATTACTTGGTGAAAGGGCTGAGAGACGCATGCTTGGTACAGTCAGGGCTTCAAGTGTAATTCCATTTATCTTCAGTTAAACATTGCAGCTGAAGGGACAGAACCCTGCCAGAGACTCTGTGATTTTCTGCTTCCGGTCAGAGTAGCTAATTGGACCGGCCTCTTCTAACTGGGCTAAGAGGCATCTTTCACAGTGGTGGCTCTCTTATATTGGGGGGGGGGGACCATCCCTCTGAAACCCCAAAACCGTGTCCCTCCCAGTGGCTGTTGCTGGTATTTCCCATGTGTTTCCTTTTGGACTGTGAGCCCCTTTGGAGACAAGGGACCATTTTCTGGTTTTTAGTCATTTTGCTGTGTAACACACTTTGAGAGCTTCTTTGCTGAAAAGTGGGGTAGTAGTAGTAGAAGAAGAAGAATAGATAGATAGATAGATAGATAGATAGATAGATAGATAGATAGATAGATAGATAGATAGACACACAGACGGACCAATTTTCAGAACTCTGTAGAAAGCTGTTTCCACATGTTCCTAACTAGTTTCTCCAGCAGGTCACTTGATAAGGGAATTGCTAGGAGGGCCCGGGAATGCCCAGATCCCTAGGGCCTGATTCAGGCTTGCAGCCCACCCTGATTTTGATAATTAAATATTTTGATGCTTTCTAAAGGTATCCAACATTCTCCTCCAGTTTTGGAAGCCAAATATTTTCAGGGAGAGCAAGTCGAAGACTCTTATAAAGGCTGATATGATGTGCAGCCTACCATATTTGTAATGCGCCGCCCATGGGCTGCTGCGGACCCCAAGCAGACCCAATGCCAGGGGCATCATTAGAGGGTGGCCCATGGGGCACAGGCCCCCAGTGGATTGCTCAGAGCCCCGAATCTCACCAGCCGCCTCCCTCCTCCATGGCCTCTTCCAGAAAGGAAAGTGCAGCCATGGAGGCACCTGCACAGAGCATGAAAGAAAGCTTCTAGCCTCACCTGGGTCTCTGCTGCTTCCACCTTCACAGGTGCTATATTATAATATTAGAGACTTTGAAACGTATATGTAATTATTCTTGGTTGGTATGATTGTGTTTGATTATCAGAAGAGGGACTATGGGCACAGGCCCTGGGTCTTTTTAAGAACCTAGCAACAACCCTGCCCAAACGCTGTTGGGAATAAGCAGTTGCACTAGCAGCGCTACCACCGTTTTTGCAATTGTGGCAAATGGGGGCAAGTGTGGTAGTACCAATGGCAGAGATGCTCACGGGCAGCCCTCCTGTGGTGGCAGTGGCATGCTCCTCACCTCGGTGGCAGTCTCCCTCTGGTGAAGACAGTGGCAGAGGCATAGTGCGGTGGTGGCCTCCCCGCCTCGAGCAATGGAGGAGGTATGCTCCTACAGCCCCGTGCTCCAGCTGGATCTGACCACGAGGCAGCTACGAATGAAGAGCACATGTGCCCATCTTCCCAGCCACCTCGGGGTCAGAACCCCTGGAGTTCCACTGGGGACAGGCAGCATGGGATGCTGCAGAGAGAAGCATGGTAGAAGGCAGCAGCAGGGGTCGCTGGTGAGCAGGCCAGCAGAGGAAGGGAGGTGGGGGAGGCGAGTGAGGTGGCTCCGGAGGCAGGGTGGCCTGTGTTCTTTGGCCCCATCCGCCCTCTTGTGACTCCACCCTTGGGGAGTGCCGCTTGTACAACCGCTCATAAGTCTGCAGCAGCCTAGGTGTGAAGCGTTGTGGAGACAGTCGGATGCACATTTTGCCAGCCCCCATGTTTTAAAGCAGACAGGTCCTCACTCCATTGCCCTCCACCAAGGGCTGTCTTGGCCCTGCCTCCTCTGCCCTCCTCCGTATGTAAGCTGTGGCAACAGCAAGCTCAGCACACTTTCTCCATGCTCGTACCAATTGTTTCATGGTGGTTGGAGTAGATGGACCTGGCCTTCAGTGGCATATGCCAGCACTGCAGGAACTTCCTTCTTGAACTGGGAGCACATGCACTGCACAGAAAGGAGAATCCTGCTTGCAGCCATCAAACTGTGGAAATGTAGATTTGGGGTGTGCACGGCAGGGGACTGCCTGACTGGGAACCTCCCTTCCTCCAAGTGCCTGACCTTTACCACCTGCAGGCACTGATTGATTAGATCAGCCTTGCCCAAAGTCCTTCGTGAGATGAAGGACTCTGGAGGCTTTTAAAGGAAGGGGACTGCAGCAGGTGGTGCAGCCAGCGGCACGGCCAGCCTGCAGGTGGCTGCCAAAGGGAGCCGCCAAAGCCAGCAGCCAAAGGGGGCCGGCCTTTGGTGTAGGACTGAGGGTTGGGGTACACTATATTCAGTTTGGCTGTTTGAGGAGTTGCAGCAGTAAGTGTGCCAGCTTTGTTACTGAGATTGGGCTGAAGGAGTTGTAATGTGTCTGGGTTTGTCTGGAGATGGGGAGACAGGGGGTGCCTTCGTTGACTATGGGGCAGCTATCCTGGTAGTGGTGGGGGATAGAAGAAGTAACGTTGGCAGGTCAGCAGGCCATTCCAGGGGAAGGGTAGTCAGAAATCTAATAGCTGTCTCCCCTTCCGGCTGTCTTGCCAGCTCTTTGACCTCGGGGAGCATTGCCAACAACCCACATAGCCTTACCTTGCTCCTCTGCAATGCCAGGTTGGTCCAAAATAAACCCAAACTCATCCATGATTTGATTATGGATGAAAGGGCTGACCTGGTTTGCATAACCGAGACTTGGTTGGGGGAGGCTAGTCGCCCAGTCTGGTCCCAGCTTCTTCCTCCAGGATATTCTGTAGAGGAGCAGGTGAGGGGACGTGGGCAGGGAGGTGGAGTGGCTGTGGTCTATAAGGATAACATCTCCCTTACCAAGGTCCCTGTTAGGGTATCAGACCATATTGAATACTTAAGTTTGGGGACCAGGTATAGATTGAGACTTCTGTTGGTGTACCGATTGCCCTGCTGCCCAACGGAATCCGTTACTGAGCTCATGGACTTGGTCACAGAACTTGCGTTGGAGTCTCAAAGACTTTTGGTGCTGGGGGACTTTAATGTTCATCTCAGGACCAATTTGTCTGGGGCAGCTCAGGAATTCATAGCAGTCATGACAACTATGGGCCTATCCCAAGTGGTCTCTGGACCGATGCACATTGCAGGTCACACACTTGATTTGATCTTTTACTCTGATCAGGGTGGTGTTCCGTGGGTGGGAACTCCTACGATCTCCCCATTGTCATGGATAGACCACCATCTGGTTAAGGTTAGGCTTTCAACCACTTTCTGCCTCTGCAGGGGCGAGGGGCCTATTAGAATGGTCTGCCCAAAGAGGTTATTGGATCCAATAGGATTCCAAGAAGCCTTGGGGGGATTTAACGTTGGCTTTGCTAGTGATCCTGTTGAGGAGTTGAGAATTGGAACAACTTGCTCACCAGGGCAGTAGACACAATTGCTCCTAAGCGTCCCCTCCGATCCACTTCAAAACTGGCCCCTTGGTATACAGAAGATCTATGGGGGCAGAAGCGGCAAGGTAGGCAAATGGAGCGCAAGTGGAGAAAGACTCTACTCAAATCCGACAGATTACAACATAGATCACATTTAAAGATTTATGCTCAGGCAATATATGTGGCAAAGAAGTGGTTCTTTTCTGCCCGTATTACATCTGCGAGTTCACATCCAGCGGAGTTGTTCAGGGTTGTGAAGGGCCTAGTATGTGCCTCCCTTCCTTGAATCACAATTTGGAGCCATCAGTTACCTGCTGTGATATGTTTAAACAATTTTTTGCAGATAATGTATCTCGGATTTGGGCCGACTTAGATGGAGACTCCACAATTAATTTGATGTCTGAATTGGAGGTGTCCAGCAACTCCTCTTATGTGGTTCGACTGGATCGGTTTCTGTTTGTGACTCCTGAGGATGTGGACAAGCTGCTTGGAACAGTGAGGCCTACCACTTGTTCTCTTGACCCTTGTCCAACAAGGCTTGTTCTATCTAGCAGGGAGGCTGTTGTAGGAGGCCTGGTAGAAATAATAAATGCTTTTCTGAGGGAGGGCAGGATGCCTCCTTGTCTTAAGGAGATAATTATTAGAGCTCTTCTAAAGATGCCTGCTTTAGGTCCCTCAGAGTTGAGCAACTATAGGTCTGTCTCCAACCTCCCATGGCTGGACAAGGTAATTGAGAGGGTGGTGGTCTCTCAGCTCCAGGCGGTCTTGGAGGAAACTGATTATCTAGACCCATTTCAAACTGGCTTTCAGGCAGGCTATGGGGTGGAGACTGCCTTGGTCGGCCTGATGGATGATCTCCAATTGGGAATTGACAGAGGAAATGTGACTCTGTTGGTCCTTTTGGACCTCTTGGCGGCTTTTGATACTATGGACCATAGTATCCTTCTGGAATGTCTGAGAGTGTTGGGCGTGGGAGGCACTGTTCTACAGTGGTTCTGCTCCTATCTCTTGGACAGATTCCAGATGGTGTCGATTTGAGACTGTTTCTCTTCGAAATCTGAGCTTAGGTATGGTGCCCCTCAAGGCTCCATACTATCTCCAGTGCTCTTTAACATCTACATGAAACCACTGGGCGAGATGATCAGGGGATTTGGAGCGGGGTGTTATCAGTATGCTGATGACACCCAGACCTACATCTCCATGTCAACTTCTTCAGGAGATTGCATAACCTCCATAAATGCCTGGCTGGAAGCAATAATGGGCTGGATGAGGGAGAATAAACTGAGACTGAATCCAGATAAGACGGAGGTACTTATTGTGCAGGGTCAGAACTCCAGAGATGATTTAGATCTCCCTTTTCTAGTTGGGGCTCACACTTCCCCAAAAGGAACAGGTCCGCAGTCTGGGAGTACTTCTGGATCCACACCTCTCCCTGGTTTCTCAGGTTGAGGTGGTGGCCAGAGGGGCTTTCTATCAGCTTCGGCTGATACGCCAGCTGCGTCCATTTCTTGAGATGAACTACCTCAAAACAGTGGTATATCTGTTGATAACCTCCAGACTTGACTTCTGCAATGCGGTCTATGTGGGGCTGCCTTTGTACGTAGTCCGGAAACTCCAGTTGGTACAGAATGCGGCAGACAGGTTGGTCTCCAGGTCATCTCGGAGAGACCACATCAAGTCATTGCTGATAGAGCTACATTGGCTGCCAATAGGTTTCCGGGCAAAATACAAAGTGCTAGTTTATAGCCCTAAACGGCTTAGGCCCTGGGTATTTGAGAACGTCTTCTTCATTATGAGCCCCACTGCCCATTGAGGCCATCTGGAGAGGTCCATCTCCAGTTGCCGCCAGCTCGGCTAGTGGCCACACGGGGACGGGCCATCTTGGTTGCTGCCCCGAGACTGTGGAATGTGTTCCCTACTGAGATATGATCCTCCCCATCTCTGATGATTTTTAAAAAGCATTTTAAAAACAACCTCTTCGCCCAAGCTTTTTCAGCTTTTTAAAATTTTTAGGTTTTAATCTGTGGTTCATTTTTAAATTGTTAAATTGTTTTAATCTTTTGCATATGTTTTTAAATTGTTGTATGCTATTGTTAACTGCCCAGAGATGAACGTTTGGGGCGGTGTACAAATTAGATAGACAGACAGACAGACAGACAGACAGACAGACAGACAGACAGACAGATAGATTAGATAGATAGATAGATAGATAGATAGATAGATAGATAGATAGATAGATAGATAGATAGATAGATAGATAGATGTGTGATGCTGCCTCTCAGGCTTCTAAGGTATTAGCAAGCCCCACATCTCAGGCCGTACAGAGGAAATCTGCGATCCTAGAGAACTGATCTGGGTGGCCCAGTGCAGTCAGTACCCTGCTGCTAGGGAAGCTGCTCAGTCCAAGATCTTCAGCCTTTATCTCTTAAGATAAAGTCATAGGATCTGTTGCCACAGAGGTCACTTTCTACACATCGCTTGTGCACAGATCAGTTAGCACTTAGATCAGCAACTGGGAGGCTGGTCCGTCTCCCTTAGGGGGCTGTATCTAACCAAAGGGGCCTCCAGTTTTTTGATCCCTTGCTTTAAGTTCTGTTGAATAAGTTCTGTTGAACAAGTTCTGTAGAACTGGACAAGTTCAACCTAGTCTAGAATGCCTCTGTGAGTCATGTGCTTTCTTGACGCTCATCTTTCCTGCCACCAGAGACTTGGAGCTGACAGTGACCTCATGATGAGAAAATTCTCCCTTTTCATTAGGCCTACAGAGGCAGGTGTAAATGTTGCTGCATTTTTCTGCCATTAGGCAGCCAGCTGTGATGAGAGTGCTTTCAGTCAGTGCTGCTGTCCAAATATCAGTCTGTTTTGTGTGGCATTGCTCTGTGTGTCTGCCTCCACCCAGCACCTTTTGTCCACCTGCTCTCATTTCCCTTTTTTCTCCATACGCGACAAATTTCCATGTACATCTCCTCCTCATCACCCCATGTCTAGGACTCTAGACAGGAAGAACGTGGGTTGCTCTTCTTTCCTGCTCTTCCTCCCAGGTTACATGTGGTTTGCAAGTCACTTGCTGTCCAAGCAGTACTCGGGGTTAGGCTTACTTAACCTCAGAATATGCCTTTAGACCAGAGTTCTCATCATCCCCTCTAGCACAGCTTCTTTGCTAGATAGCGAAGCTCTTCTCATGATACATGAGAAGAGCTTCTGCTGGGTCTGTGGGAAGAGCGGGCTTAGCCCACTCTCTCAGCAGATTATCAAAGTCCAGCCCTGGGCAGCTGGATCGGCCACCCACACGACTACCGGCTCTGTCATGGAGTCGGTGGGGGCTGCAGGGATCGCGGGCCAGCCAGGGATTGCGGGGCATCCTGGAGAGCCTCCTAGCCAGGGGTCTACTCATATGTCGCCATGTGCTGCAGTGACACACGAGCAATGAAATGAGGTTAATGGAGTGCTCACTCCGTTAATCTCATTTAAAGGGAGGGTGTTTTAGGCGGGCTAGCTGCTTTGGGGGCACCGGGCTCGCCCACGGGTCTGGTGGTCCCCACAAGCACTGGAAAGCGGGCTAAGCTCTCTTAGCATGCTTTCCAGTGATTGTGGGAATAGCCTCAGTATAAGCCATGTTGGGCAAGGATCAAGGGGGCAGGTGGTAGGCCACACCATTCCAAACAAATTGTCCACATCCTCAGTGAGAGCCAGAGTGATGTAGTGGTTAGAGTGCTGGACTAGGACCGGGGAGACCTGAGTTGAAATCCCCATTCAGCCATGAAACTGGCTGGGTGACTCTGGGCCAGTCCTTCTCTCTCAGCCTAACCTACTTCACAGAGTTGTTGTAAAAGAGAAACTCAAGTATGTAGTACACCGCTCTGGGCTCCTTGGAGGAAGAGTGGGATATAAATGTAATAACAACAACAACAACAACAATAATAGTCACAAACTGAAAGTGATCCATAGTCACCACATAAGAGGAGCTGTTGGACACCTTGGCATCAGACATTGTAACAATTGTGGGATTTGAATCGAAGTCTTTAGCATGAAAGAGACTTGACTGGTCATAGTTTTCTGTTGAACAACCTCTTTCAGTCTCTCCCACATTCTTCTTGCAGTTTTCTTATCTTCCATATGATATATCAGTTGCAGTTGAGGAGATATGCCCCATGGCCTGTTTATTTTCAGCATCCCATGCCTGCTGCTCTTGTCCTCTCTCTAATGGTCTTTGTTCTTTCATTACAAAAGACAGTCCAAGAGTATTTAGCCGCATCTTTACTTTAAATGACCAACTTCTATAGTTTGTATCACTCAGCATCTCTACAGCTGGATGAGTTTTACTAGACCTCGAAGTAGCCATTTCTTGTTCAGAAACATCTCGTTGCCTATTTTATTATTTCCAGCACTCTGCCCATAACCCTGGCTAGCAGAGTTAAGTTTATTGAACAAAGTTACTAAGCTTTATTACTTAATTATAACCAAATTATAAACAACAGTCCTACTCTGAGTGAAAGATCATCTTAACAGGAAAAAACCAGCCTCAAGCACCCAGTAAGAAATAAAACTGGCTGATCAGTCCATAGAACTGATGACACAAACGTTATAAACTCTACCACAAGCCTGTATACAAATATGCATAAAATAAATCAGTGGCAAAAACAAAGACAATGTATATACACATAAATCCCAACAGCGGTGGCCTGCCCAGCAGCCGTGGCGCAAGGTTTTGCGCACCTCTGGCCTAGATTAACTAACACTGATTGATTGATTAAGTGCCATCAAGTCGGTGTCGACTCTTAGCAACCACATAAATAGATTATCTCCAGGATGATCTGTCTTCAACTTGGCCTTTAAGGTCCCTCAGTGGTGCATTCATTGCTGTCGTAATCAAGTCCATCCACCTTGCTGCTGGTCGTCCTCTTCTTCTCTTTCGTTCAGCTTTTCCCAGCATTATGGACTTCTCAAGGGAGCTGGGTTTTCACATAATGTGTCCCAAGTATGATAGTTTGAGCCTGGTCATTTGTGCCTCGAGTGACAATTCTGGATGGATTTGTTCTATAATCCATTTGTTTGTTTTCCTGGCTGTCCATGTGATCCTCAAAAGTCTTTTCCAACACCAAAGTTCAAAAGCGTCAATACTTTTTCTATCTTGCTTCTTCAAAGTCCAGCTTTCGTATCCATAGAGTGTCTAATCAGCACTAAATCAGCAAGCATTAATAACTGGGAGGATCCAGTGCAGCAGACTCCTCCAGGAGTCTTGGTCTGAAAAACAAGGCCAGGTTCTAAGTGCATAGGGTAATTAGAGGACTTAAGAATAAGGTAAACAGAAAGAGGGCAAGAAAGCACAGGGTTTCCTGTGTATTGACCTTCAGGGGCTTAGCATGATATTACTGTTTTTATTATTTGAATTGGCAAACTGCCCAGTGTTACATGCATTGGAAATAATGGCTGTACTGTTGTGCAACTGCAATTTTTGCACTTGTGCCACTGCATGAACATTACGTTGCACAGGCCTGCACAACACAAGGCCCGGGGGCCGGATTTGGCCTGCAGGGACTATTTTACTGGCCCCCAGGTATCCTGCAGCAACACAGGAGCTGGAAACTGCCTCATAGCGCCATCCTGTGATGCTTTCTCAGAAATATGCTCCATGGTGTGCCCAGTGAGGCTTACTCCCATGTAAGCATGCCTAACATTGCAGCCTGAAAGCAACAATAATTTAGGGAGAGGCGAGGACTTGGTATTTGTTTGGGGCTGGCATGCACTCTAGGGGCCCCACTGATTGAGCAGGGACGGGACCTATTCTCTGGCCACTATCCTTGGTTAAAACTATGGGGCCATTGACAGGGGGAATAGATCTACAAGCAACTAATAATATTTTAAATGTTAATGTGCTAAAAATCTGACCTCGGCCCCTGCACACCAAGTTATGGATGGTTCTGACCCACTAGGGCATTTGAGTTGTGCAGCCCTGACGTTGCATGTAACATTGCACAACAAGAAATCAAGTGTACTGGGATCCATGTATCACAAATATCTAACAAGAAAGATCCATAATAATGTACATGCGTGTATTTAAGGCCAATGAAAGAAGGCACTTGCTTGAAAGGATATGTGAATTTGGAAGATATGTGGACTTGTTGCTCATGAATAGGTGTATGCAGAACCGGTTCGATTTGAACCCAGCTCAGTTTGATTTGAGTCGTTCGAGCTCGAATTGCCCCACCCGCACAAAGGGGCTAGTTCAAGTTTGAACTGAACCTGGCCTAGTGCAGATCGAACTGGTTTAGTGCAGTTTGACCTGTTCAGGTGCCTTTGTTTGTAAAGGGGAATTCAGCTGGGCGGTGGAAGGGGGGGGAGGCGAGAAGGCACCTTACTGGCAATGGTGCGGCAGGAGCTCTACAGTGGTGGTGGCTCCACTGTGGCAGCCCCTCTAGGGGTAGCTGATTGTGTGCTGCCGGGTTTTCTGCTCGTGTGCTGCCATGCTGCGGCTCCGCACTATGTCGACACATGAGGAGACCCCCGCCGGTAGGCTGCAAGCAGCCTCCCAGGTTCAGAGGTCTTTCCAGGATGCCCTGTGCGCTCACACGGGGCATCCTGGAACTTCCGGTGTCCGCTCGGCCCCTGATCCCCGCTGCCCCTGTCGGCTCCGTGACAGAGCCGGCAGTCTTGTGGGCGGCCGATCCAGCCTCCCAGCTACAAACAGCTGTTCGTCTGCAAAGAGAGTGGGCTAAGCCTGCTCTCCCCGCAGAAGTGCCTCATAGTGGAGTAAGATGATGGAGGTCTGCTTGGCTCTTTGGGATGCCCGTTAACCCTTGATGTCCCTTGTCAAGGCCAATCTGGCCAATGGCTTGAACCGGCCCTGCACATCTCTAAGCTAATGCTGAACTCATCAAGCAAGTGATGAACTCACATGTGTGTGAATCATATGTAGAAACAGAAAGTAACAGTACTGGCCCAGGGTTAGAAGAATATGGTATGCAATGTATAGAAGACATAATCCATTGAAAGGAGCTTTGTTTTTTTTAATTAACTATTTCAAACTGAAATGTAGTCCAAACTGGGCTACAACTCCCATCATCCCCTGCTACAGTGGCCTTGGGACCCAAAGATAGGAACCTGTTGCTTTGTCTATGCAGCGCCTAGGTAAACAGCCTCCATAAAAAGTGCCCCCAAGAACAGAGGGCAGGAGATAAAGGAGGTTAGGGCTTCACCTCCATTAGGCTGTAGTGCCCAACTGCTCTCTCCTCTCTACAGCGGCTCCAAGTCCAGGGGTGTTGGGGGCATTGGGGGTGGTCCATGGGGCATGATCCCCCAATGAATTGCTCAGAGCCTCGAATCTCATCAGCCCCCTCCCTCTTCCATGACTTCTTCCAGAAAGGAAGTGCAGCCATGGAGGCACCAGCACAGATCGTGGGAGGGAGTTCTTACCCTCACCTAGCTCTTGGCAGCTTCCACTTTCATACATAGTGTATTATTATACTAAGGACCTGAAATAAACAAACAAACATAATTGTTCTGGGGGGGTATATGATTGAGTTTAATTATCAAAAGGGGGGTTCCATGTAAAAAAAAATTTTTTTTAAGTCTCTAGCAATGTCCCTACCCAAGTGGCAGAAAGGGCTCGGGGTTTAAGGTGGCAACAGGCCTCATTCCAACATGTGCTTGGGTTGCTGCTGCAGCCTGTGGCAGACCTGAGCACAATAGCCGCTGCCCACCGCCCCTGCCCCCCCCCCCAAATGATCAGGAAAATCTAACAATAAATGACTTAAGTCAGGGATTCTAAACCTTGGGTCTCCAGATGCTGTTGGACTACAACTCCCATCATCCCTAGCCACACTGTAGCCTGGGCTGATGGGAGTTTCAGTCTAATGACATCTGGGGATCTAAGGTTGGGAACGCCCACCTGAAGAGATTACCGTTACCAAACACTTGACATTACCAAACAAGGTATGAAAATGAACTTTGTTTATAAACATTACCTCATATTGTCCAATCTCCCTTAACACAGTCGTCATCTCAGACCCGCAGTATGACTCATCCCTTTGCCAATAATGAAAGAATTTCCCTATCTCATGCTCTAATACCTTAGCGTTTTGAGGAACTGAAAAGTCCTAGTATGTCACCTTGAAAGTCACAAGGGGGAGGGGGAGGGGCCAACTGTCAGCAGTGTTGAAATAACCATGGTGTGCAAGAAGTATTCTGCATGAATCGGACTTTATTTGGGTATTGTGTTCAGTTCTGCAGTTTAAAAATAATGTAGGCAAACTGGGATGGGTTTGGAAGAGGGCAATGAAGATGGTGAGGGGTCTACTAGGCAAGTCCTGTAAGGAAAAGTTGGAGGAACTGGGTGTATTTAGCCCAGAGAAGAAATGAGTGTGTGGGGACCCGATAGCATCTTCAAATATCTGAAGCACTGATGCACAAAAGAGGGCAAGGGCTTGCAGCCCCAGGGGGCAAGACAAAGGGCCAATTTGGATGATACTTCCCCAACTAATGCAATTAAAAGGGGAATGCATTGAAGGCGTGCCAGTTGTGACATTTTTTTTTGATGTCCCAATGCCTTCCTAGTCCAGCTCTTTATTGCTGTCAGGGTTCTGCCTGTCTCCTCAGAGGATAAACCTACAGACTCAGAGCCTGAGCGGGAGGTCACCCTGAGGCAGAACCCACAATGGAGATCATGGGTTTTGATATGGACCCCCCACGCGCACACACACACACACACACACACACACACAATAGGGAATCAGATGCACCCACCTGTCAAGATTTAATTTAATATTCAGATTTAAATTAATATTTAATTGGTTTTAAATAGTTTTTAAAATGAGTTTTATTTTATTTTATATTTTATTTTATATTTTATTTTATTTATATACCACCCTTCCAAAAATGACCCAGGGTGGTTTTAATTTTTTTAACATTTTAGTTTTCTTAGTGTTATATCTCTATATATAATTCTCTAAGGCATACCAGTGGCTAATCCTGTGCATGGCAGATCTCGCGAGAGTTTGCAAGCAGAAGCACCATGGTGATTGGGCAGTGGAGATTCCATATGCAGATAGGGAGAAGGACCCTGTGAGAGCAGAAGCACCATGGTGATTGGGCGGTGGAGATTCCATATGCAGATAGTGAGGAGGAGCCTGTGGTGGTTAAGGTCAGTTGGAATGCAACTGTTACTGGTTGGAAGACTGATTGTGGAGGAGAGGAATCTATATATTTAATTCTCCTGCGTGCACCTTGGAACGTGTGTCCCAGCACCCAGATGATTGGCTGGGCGGCAGAGGTGCCTGATTGGCTGAGGTGTACCCAGGAGGATTGGTCACTGCGGTGGGCCTGGCCACGGAGGCAAGCAGTGGTGTTGGGCCCGGCCACGGAGGCAAGGCCCAGGAGGGGGGAAAGAAAGTGAGGGGCGGGGCAGAAGTGGCGGTGGGGATGAGCGGCAGCTGGGCTCAGCATGGGCCGGCCGTGGTCAGGAAGCGGAGACTGGGGCAGAAGTTGGGGGGGAACAGGTAACTGCCGGTCCCAAAGAGCGCACAGATGCTCTGTGTGGGGTCAGCTAGTCTATATATAAAAAAGGATAGTGGGCAGGGGTCTGCAAAGAGAGGGGCAGTGAGGGAGGAAAGAGCCTCTTCAGGAGTAGGAGACTGCTGTTGTGTGGATTAGATGAGGAAACAAGATGAACAAGGGTGGGGTGGTCTCTGGGGATAGGTTATGCCTTCTCCCGATGATGTTGACATGGAGAAATAGATTTGGGTGTCATCAGCATACTGATAACACCCTGCACTAAATCCCCTGATGATTTCTCCCAGCACTTTCATGTAGATGTTAAACAACATCGGAGACAATATGGAGCCCTGAGGGACAACATACAAAAGTTCAGATTGTGAAGAACAACAGTTCTTCACAACAAGGGACACCATCTGGAACCTGCCAAAGAGCTAGGAAAAGAACCACTGCAATGCAGTGCCTCTCACCCCCAACCCCCTCTGACACTCCAGAAGGATACTATGGTCGATAGTATCGAAAGCCTCTGAGATATCCGAAATGCTGAGAGAAATAAATTTAAACAAATAGATTTGTGCAGAACATTTCAGTATTGGAATGTTCCGCCTCAAAATGGGGTGTTTCAAGTGTTCTGAGCTTGGGGTAGTATGCCCTTAAGGGCTTTTCTGAGCTTGGAATGGAATGAACCTATTCTGATTGGAATGTTCTGATCATTCTGGCTGCCATTTTGGATTCCAAAATGGCACTCTTTCTGCCCTCTGCACATGCATGGAAACCACAAAGAGCACCATTTTTGAATCCAAAATGGGGGATGGGACAGTCCAGCAGAATGGGCTCGTTCCATCAGAACAATTGGCCCAATCAGTTGTTCCAGTGGAGCAGTTTGCACATTTTGTGTTCCATTCCGAACTTGGAGCAGAACACAAAAAGCGTTTCCTGAACCCCGCTACAAACAAGCACATGCCAGAAACCCACCCCTCATGACATCCAGGATTCTATCTCCTAGGACACAGCAGAGGAGGTGATCTCATATCTGCTTATATACACAAGCTTTGAGCAATGGTAGATCAGTTTTTCCAGCAGCATCTTTCAGTGCTCTCGTCTCTTTTCACTGCTGAGTGCTGATCTCCCCTCCCCAACTTCTTTCACCTAAGCAAGCTCGGCAGGTTGCCTTATAGTTGCTTGGGAAAGCTGCCGAGTCTTTCACATGCCAGCAAACTGTAACAGGCGGCTTGTAATAACGTATTCTGTTATGTCACTCCATCTCTTGAAGATGCTAGTATATGTGACAATAGAAAAACATCTCATCAACATTCATGTATATGCATTAGCGACATTAATAAACAGTATTTCATTCTGATTCTTCTTCCAATGGCACAGCTTCCTCATTGGTACTGCCAAATCCAGGCAATGAGCCCATTTGATACTAGTGCCATGTAATAAGCTGCCTGTATGTTGAGATCATCTTGGGGGTAGAGTCTCTCCTGTGTGGCCTTGCTTTCAGAAGTTAGATGGTTACTGGGAAAAGACCTTTTGGCACCCCATCTATGGGATACCTTCCCCCAGAGAAGTCCATCTGGCGGCAACTCTGCCTCGCTTTAGGTGAAAGATCAAAACAATTCTTTTTTATCCAAGTATTTAACTGAACCGTAATGATATTTTGACTGCTGTTTCTTTGTATGCTGTAGGATTTTATTATTACATAGGAACATAGGAAGTTGCCATATACTGAGTCAGACCCTTGGTCTATCTAGCTCAGTGTTGTCTTCACAGACTGGCAGTGGCTTCTGCAAGGTTGCAGGCAGGCATCTCTCTCAGCCCTGTCTTGGAGAAGCCAGGGAGGGAACTCGGAACCTTCTGCTTTTCCCAGAGCAGCTCCATCCCCTGAGGGGAATACCTTGCAGTCCTCACACTTCTAGTCTCCCTTTCATATGCAACCAGGGCAGACCTTGCTTAGCTAAGGGGACAAGCCATGCTTGCTACCACAAGACCAGCTCTCCTCTCATTGCTTTATCTGGTTTGGTGCTCTCCCCCCTTTGCTGTTGTTGGTTGTTTCATTATTTCTTATCTTGTATTTTAACAACCTTAGTTTTTGTGGGAAAGCTGCCTTGTGAATTTTGTATTTATCAAAAGATGGGATACAAATATCTTAATTAATAAATAGCCCCTGGGCTGGACTAGTGGTTTGGGCCATAAGATCTGAGTGTTCCTAAAGAGTGGAAGATATGTTTGATGCTACTCACTGATGCTGGTGTTAGTGGGCGTTTTTCTAGTGCTGGCAAAGGAAACTGATATAGCATCCTGCCAACGGATACTGGGGGTAGTGGATGTTCGAGTCCTGCCAGAAATAGCATCCTGCCAGAAGTAGCATCCTGCCAGCGGATAGACTAGATCAGGGCTCCCCAACCCATGCTGCTGAATTACAATCCAGTTGCTGCTGAATTACAACTCCCATCATCTCCAGCCACAATCAATTGTGACTGGGGACGATGGGAGTTGTTTTTCATCAACATCTGGAGTGCCGCAGCTTGGGAACCCCTGGACTAGATGGGTCTGATACTGATAGCCTGTACTGTATTTCTGCTACTAACTGATACTGGTGGGAGTAGCACTGGTGCAGCCAGTGGGTGGGCCTGTGTTTTGCCCCGTTTACCGGCCCTGCCACTGCTACTTCCTGTGTGGTGGAAATGTATCTCACCACCCACACTCCCTCTTGCCGCCCGCTGCGCCGCTCTGCATCCCACCAGCTCCCTGGAGGTGAGAAGGCAGAAAGTCCTGAACGGGAGCTTCCTCCTACCACCTGGTCCACAACTGGCTGCCAATGAAGGATGCACGTGTATATTTTTCATTTACAGCCAGTTCTGGGCTGGACGAAAGGAGGAAGCTCCCATTTGAGGCTTCCTTCCTTCCCACTGCCTGGGAGCTGGTGGGATGCAGTGGTGCAGCAGACAGCAAGAGGCAGACGTGAGAGAGCAGCTGGGGTGGCATCAGGAGCAGGCAGCTGGCTAGCAGGGAGAGGGACGAGGCATGAGGTGGCTCCCAGATGCTGGGCAGCTTGTGCTCTTTTAGCAGAGGGAGAGCAACTGGCCCGATCCATTCCTAGCACATCATACTTCCAGTGGCTGTTGCTGGGGTCTATCTATGTATAGAAAGATTTTTCGACAAAGTTCCCAGAGTGGCTTACATGTCTCCAAAGGGCTCAAAACCTAAAAAGAAACTTAAGATAGACACCAGCAACAGCCGCTGGAAGTATGATGTGCTTGGAATGGATCGGCCAGTTGCTCTCCCCCTACTAAATGAAGGGAGATCTATCTATCTATCTATCTATCTATCTATCTGTCTGTCTGTCTGTCTGTCTGTCTGTCTGTCTATCTATCTATCAGTTTCTATACCACCCAAAACTTGAGTCTCTGAGCAGGTTCCAATTAAAATAATTTAAACATTAAAATCATTAATATTAAAATTTAATTTTTCCCCATACTGGGTTTTTAATTTTTTTTTAATGTTTTAAATTGTTAAGTGATTTGATGTTTTAAATGATTTTAATTGTAAACCGCCCAGAGATGCAAGTTTTGGGTGGTATAGAAATGTAATAAATAAATGCAATCAATCAATCAATCAATCAATCAATTCTGTTGAAACCCAACATTAAAAGTATTAAAACTATAAATCTAATTAAAAGTCTGGGTGAATAAATGTGTCTTCAGTGCCTTTTAAAAAGTTTCCACAGATGAGGAGGCTCTTATTTCAACAGGGAGTGCATTCCAAAGTCCAGGGGCAGCAATGGAAAAGGCCTGTCCCCAAGTAGCTGCCAGACAAGCTGGTATATAATGAAATGTTATATAAATATACATCGTAGTAGTAGTAGCATAGCCACCTTAAGTGGCGCAGTGGGGGGGAAATGCTTGAGTGGTTTGAATGCTTAAGTGGTTTGAATCCCCACTGGTACTATATTGGGCAGCAGCAATATAGGAAGATGCTGAAAGGCATCATCTCATACAGCATGGGAGGAGGCAATGATAAACCCCTCCTGGATTCTACCATTACTGCCTCTAAGCAGGCATTTAGGGAAAATATGCCATTTCCTGATGAGGTCAGCATAAAGAAGTAGATCTGGGTGTCATCAGCATTTTGATAACAACACCCAGCACCAAACCTCCTGATGATCTCTCCCAGAGGTTTCATGTAGATGTTAAAGAGCATTGGAGACAGTATTGAACCTTGTGGAACTCCAGTTCTCACTTAGCAGAACAACATTCTCCAAGTGACACCATTTGGAATCTGCCAGAGAGGCAGAATCGGAACCACGGTAGAACAGTGCCACCCAATCCCACTTCCCTCAGACGGTCCAGAAGGATACCATGGCCAATGGTATCGAAAGCTGCAGAGAGATCCCAGAGGTGTAACTAGGGAAAATAGTGCCTAGGGCAAGCACTGAAATTGCGCCCCTGTCCAAACAGGAATGATGGGACTTGTAGTCAACAATATCTGGAAATCCCTGTTAAAAGGAACACTGTACCATCTAGACATGGTTGTTGATCAAAACCTGAAAATCTTGAGCCATCTCTGTAAAAGACTTAGAACAACAGTCAGGAGTTATGCGAGGATTCCAAGTGTCATTTTCTTTGTCTCATCTCATTCTTTAAAAAACATGACTTTGTCCTAGAGGATCACCTGCCCAAATAGCCACTAGCAAAATAGGGGAAGAAGAAGGTGGTGGGGTGTGTGTGTGTGTCTATAAACCAGTGAATGATTCCTGCCAGCCTTTGTCTTATGATGACTGTTGGCTCATGATGGGGTATATGTGCATTCACCACACCAGTGCTTACTTTGACACCAAGAGGGAGGAGGATACATTAGTTTGCCACACTAGCCAGAGGAATTTGCAATAGGAGCAGACAGCCAAGTTCTGCCAGGGCCAAAACCAGCCCCTGCCAGACTAAGAAATCATTGTAATTTGCCCCTTCCTGTCACAAGCAGTGGGCTGTTCTTGTATTATTGACTCTAACTCTCAGATATCCCAGTCATGGATGGAAAATTCAGGGTCAATTTACAAGAGACACATTTTCTACATGGAAGTTTCTTCTGTGCAGGTGTTGTGCAGAAACCCATGCGTAGTGACCGCCAGGGGCATAGCAAGGTTGGAATGGGCCAAGATGAGATTTTAAAATGGGCCCCCAGCCCCTCAAAGTCCAGGGCCTCCACACAACCCAGGGCCCCAAGGATTTAAGTCTGATATTTCAAAATAAGTATGCTGCCTGGAAATACATTTCACTGAATACACACATGAACACTTCACAGTATATAGTGATATACATTGAGTACTATATATTTGTGCTACTTTTAATGCCTAGAACACACTAGCAATGCTAATTATTAAAATGACCCCCTCGCTGCAGATTAGCAAAGGAGACTTTCAACCATGTAGGGTGAGCCTATGTTCGTTTTCTCAGAATTCTGAACAAATTCAGTAAAGTTTGATTCCAGGAGGTTTTTCACATGAGGCTTTTAAAGCCCTATAACACACATCTCTGGAATGGAGGTGCTGCATTCACATGTTGGCCAGATTTACCCTGAAGTCCCTGCAAGTTATTGGAGAGTAGTTCACACACAAGAAAAAGAAAAGAAAAGAAAAGCACAACACATGCTTCACAGTTCTCACTCAGACTTTCTGGGTTGCAAAACAACTTGAACATAAGTGCATTTATGAATGAATGAATGAAAATAAATAAAATATACTTGTTCCAGAAGTTTTTGTAATTTTCTGCCCTGAAACAAGCCACTTATAGGCCTTTTTAGATAGTTTTTGTTTTTAAAGCCAGCACATTTTCCAGTCTGTTTTAAATTAAATATTCAGAGACTTCTCAGTCTCACCCCACCCCCCATATCAAAGCCCTATGGCAAGCAGATTCCTATGGGGGGGGACCACAAAAAGGAATTCACAGCCTACCTGGCAAAAGCTGTGCCGGATGGTCTGGACCAGTGATTCTCAAACTTGGGTCCTCAGGTGTTATTGGACTTCAACTCCCATAATCCCCAACCAAAGGCCACTGAGGCTGGGGATTATGGGAGCTGAAGTCCAATAACACCTGAGGACCCAAGTTTGAGAATCCCTGGTCTGGACAGAGGGTCTGCTGCTGCAGCAGAGAACTCTGCCTGCTTCCTCCTTCCTGGCTTGCTTGGCCTGCCGAGTACAGGCTTCAGGGTGTCCTACTCGGAGGCCTCTCTGGAAGCCCCACCCACCTGCCGATCAGCTGAGAGGTGGGGAGAGAAGAGCTCTGCAGTCTGCAGGCCTTGCCGATCCTAGGCCTCGCCGATCAGCTGGAGCTGGAGGCAAGTTGCTGAGGGGCCCTGGGGCTGGGCAAGTGGGTAATGGGGTGGCAGGAACTGTGTGGCGCCCCCACCTCAGTGGCGCCTAGGGCATGTGCCCTGCCTGTTCCCCACAGTTCTGCCTATGAGAGATCCAAAAGGTTCAGCAGAATAACACTCCCACTGTCGATAGCCAGTTGAAGACCATCCTTCAGGCTGACCAAGGCAGTCTCAACCCCATAGTCCACATGAAAGCCAGTTTGAAATGGGTCTAGATATTCTGCATCATCCAAAACTTCCTGGAGCTGAAAGGCCACCACCCACTCAACCACCTTGCCCAACCATGTATACACGTTCATCTTTTAAAATGAATGTGGATACAGTCATTCACACAAACATGTACTAGGGATGTGCATGAAGTAGTTCAGAGGCCCTTTTACAGATCTCCAAATCGGTTTGAAGGTCAGGTGGTTTGGCCGGTTCGATGGTGGGGGGTTTCCTTTAAGGAGCAGGGAAGCTGCTCTTACCCCTTGTGCCCCTCCACACACTGCATTTCCCCTGCTGGGGCTGCTTAAAAACAGTCCTGTGGGGCAGCAGCGTACCTCCTTGCGGCCCCGGTGTGCGTCGGATCAAAAGTGCCCAGTGCACATGTGCACATCACACATGTCATGCCTGTGCGCGCACACTGGGCACTTCTGGTCTGATGCATACTGGGGCGGCAAGGAGGTATGGTGCCGCCCCGTGGGCCTATTTTTAAGCACAGCGCCGGCGGGGCAAATGTGGCAGCGGGGGAATAAGAGTACCTTCCCTGCTCCTTAAAGGTAACCCCGCCCCACCATCGAAACAGCCATTGCCGGTCCCATGCACATCCCTAACATGTACATGTGTACAGACATCTGAACACTGATACAACATACTGTCTGATCCAGGTTTTGTTTTGAACTGGTTACTGGTTCAGTTTATGTTGGAGTTCAGGAAAATGAAGATTTGCTATACAAGTGCAATTCTCGTTCCTTAAGGAAGACCTCTCTGAACCATTTCCAGACTTGGGTTCGGCTTCAGTTTGACTCCCTTCTTTGAGAGAAGATGGGCCTCTTGTATAAAACATATATTAAACTGGTCTCATGTTCTCTTTACTGGGAACAAAAATGTGGTTTAGGAATGTGTGAAAACATAACTGCAATATGTGAAAACCTCAAGTATGTGTGAAGTCGCTATGGTAATCTCTAGTCTGTTCATGATATATGGAGAGCAACTTCTGAACACAGAGTGCTGTGAACAGCAGTGTTCTCAGACACAACAAAGCCAATCTGAATTTCCTTTAGCAGGCTTGCTTTTACTTCTTGTTCAGATACTATGGGAGGTGCCCTCTACAGCTTGCCTAGTATGCTTAACTCTTTCCGGTTGCCTTGACTGGAGTTTTGGCCCATAATTGTTTTAAGTTTAGCCTCAAAAGTAAATTAATACATGTGTTGTGATCTTAACTACAGTATTTCTAGGAGCACTGGTTGACATACCACACAAGGGTATGGCAGCCCAGTAATTAGAGGTGCACCTAGGTAATTTTGGAGCTTGGATCTAAAGGCCTTTGGAACCACCCACAGTATTTTTAACACATGTTTAATGTGATCACACCACCCGGGACAGACTACAAAGGATTTGGATGACCCCAGGGGATGTGGAGGCCCTGGACTTATGACCGGACAGCCAGGGGTAAGAATGCCTCTGCCAGTAGTGTTGCGTGCCTGTAAATGATACCCAAGAGTAAACCCATTAAAAACAATGGATGTACACTTTTGTAACATCATTTGTGCAGTTTATATAACTTGTGCAATGTGCATGCACGCAACATTACTGGGCTGACATATGCTTACATGGCATGTTAGCTCCGCCTTGGAACTGTAGAGCTCGTATAGATTGCTACCCAAATCCTAGTGCACTCATTGCAGGGTAGCTTTGCCATCTGTATTATCTTCAAGTAGTAAGGAGAAATTTGCTACACATCAGCTGTTAGAAAGGGGTTTATAGTCAACTGTCAAGATTATAAGAAGTGGGGGAAGAACAACTGCCTGGGCCTTGTCAGAGTTAGAAAAATATGCAGGAACATTTTAGTAGTAGTGCATCTTAGCACCAGTTGTGTATGTTTTATTATTTGTTTGTTTGTTTGTTTATTTGATTTTTATACAGCCCTTCTAAAATGGCTCATTTTTTGATATGATAAACATTTTAGCGGTTGCATATTTTAATTTTGTATGTAAACCTTGTTGACATTTAACCCCTGCTAACTTGGCAAAGAGGCACCTTTTAACGTGGCGATTCTCTTTATTTAGCAGGGGGAGAGTAACTGGTCCTATCCACCCCCAGCACAGTACCTCCAGTGGCTGTTCCTGAGGTCTATCTTATGTTTCTTTTTAGATTGTGAGCCCTTTGGGGACAGGGATCCATTTTATTTATTTATTATTTCTCTGTGTAAATCACCCTGAGCCATTTTTGGAAGGGTGGTATATAAGTCGAATCAACAACAACAACAACAACAACCTCCTGGGCCTCAGTTACCTGACACAATAAATGTGCAGTGGCCATTATGTCTTCCTGTGATACTAACCCATTCATCTACCACAGAGAACTAACTGTGAAAAGTTCTTGATATTAATATGAGTGCTATATCAATCTCATTCTGCTGCTGATGGAACACAAAGTATTTGGTCGTAATGGTTTTCTTGAAATGGAAAGTGTTTTCTGGAAACAGGATGCTGTGGCAATGATAAATGACCAAAAGATCATCTCAGGATAAACAAGGGTGAGGGTCTGGTTGCAATGTTCTCAAGTTTTTATTCATAGTTGTAATATTCTTGAAGTGGAAAATCTTTCTTTCATCTTTTGGAAAAAACCAATCACATTGTATATTCTTTCTTACCCACTGTGGGAAATATCACCTCAAATGTTTCTGCTGCATATTTTCAAAATGCCTCCTAGACTTCTAGAACTGTTTCGCCTCCAAGTTTTAAAGACAAAAACCATGTTCAGACATTTGGCCTGAATGAGGGGCTGTGGGGGGAGGAATGTTCTGGCCAGCCACACATCCTTCCCACGTCCAGTCCCCAAGTTCAGTCTGCAGAGGGCTGGTTTATTTATTTATTTATTTAACATATTTTTATACTGTCCAAAACTTAGATCTCTATTTCTCTATTTCTCATTATTTATTTAACCCCCATGCAGATTTGGGGGTAGATTTCTACCCCTGGCTAGCTGTATGAACAAGCAAATCACACCAGTTATATTTGTTGTTTATAAAAATATAACATAGGGTAGAAAGCCACTGCAAAATGAATGGTGGGTTGGTTTCTAGCCCATTCCCATGTTGAGTCAATTGGAAGAAAAACCACCCCACAACTGAATGGGCTTTCTATGGTGGGGTAGTTTCTGTCCCATTCCCATGTTAAGCCTCTTGGGATAGGAGAGGATATCCTGTTTCTCTTTGGAAACTTCAGTTTTGTTTCCCCATGCAAGCTCAATTGATCTCAAAAGATGATAGTGTCCGAAAAATAATTGGAGGTGCTGCATAGTTCTGTGCTTCTTAGACAGGGCAGATGAAACCAGCCCCTCCTATATTGTCAGACCTAGTGTTTGGAACAAGTAAATCATTCAGAAACATCTGACCTCAGAGAAGCAGGGATTTTAGTCACCAGAACAAAGCCAAAAGGGTCACAACAGCGGCAACCACAACATATAAGCTTCAGTAAACCTAGCATCAGTGCATCAACCATCCAGGCAGTATGTCTCTAGCTTTTTCATGTTTCTCCTAGTTGGACATGGTGCAAATAAAGAAATAAATAAAATGCTATGGTCCTGACATTATTGTGAATGTGTCCTCAGAGGATTGTGATGGGGCGTACCTGTTTTCCCAGTGTATAGCTGGTAGAGGTTCTCCTGAGCAAGGACAAGGAATTAACCTGGGTAGGCACTATGAGACACAAGAAGTCAGACACACCATGCAGAGATGCAACCACATCTATCTATCTATCTATCTATCTATCTATCTATCTATCTATCTATCTATCTATTTAATTTATATACCACCTAATTTCGAAATCTCTAGGTGGTTTACAGAATTAAAACAGAATATAAAATATAAAATGTTTAAAATACATAAAAAGATAAAATAGATAAAAACATTAAAATTTAAAAAATTGGTATAAGTTGAAGACCTGGGAAAACAGGTACGTCTTCAGGGTCCTCCTAAAAACAAACAGAGAAGAGGATGCTTTTATTTCAGCAGGGAGTAAGTTCCAAAGTGCTGGGGCAGCCACAGAGAAGGCCCAGTCCCTAGTTGCCACTAAACAAGTCGGTGGCAACCATAACCAGACCTCTCCAGATGATCTTAATAGGCAGCAGGGTTCATGACAGAGAAGGCGCTCTCTTAAGTACCCTGGACCAAAGCCATTAAGGGCTTTATAGGTAATAACCAGTACTTTGTTCTTTGTTTTTTGTTCGGAAACACATTCACAAAGGGAATCATTGCCATCTGTGTATGGATCAGATGGACCGAAGATGTAGACTTTGTATGTTTACTAAGTGTGTGCCTAAAGATAGCTGACAAGAAACCAAAGAAAATAAGATATGATTGTGGGAAGCTGTCCTGTTGAATGCACTTGACTGGCTCCCAGACCTGCGGTGATTGCCTTTAGGTCAGCCACTGTGTGTCCTTTCAGCTGAACTGCTGAGAACTGAGATCCTGAAGCATGGATTCTCATTGGTGTAGGGTTTTAAATGTTCCTTTTTCTTATTTAACAACTTATATTCTCAGTGAGTTGGGCAGTCACACAGGGCACCAGGCTTGGGTTGTGGAGGTCACCACTGCAGCCCCCTGAAATGAAATATTAAATTATTGTCGGTTCTGTGGTCTGGAAAACGTTGGGGGGCATCCCATGTAATGAATTGGACAATTTGGGCATAGGAAGTTCTACTCCATGAGTAAAATGGCCTCAGTTGCCAGAAGCCTTGTAGGGAGGAGGCTGAGGCTGTAACATCTGCTTCCCAGAGACAGTGGCTGCCTAGTGGTGAGAGCCTGAGTGGTTAGTCTGCTGTTGTCAGCTTGCCAGCCTGGGTGCCCCCTAGTTTGTGGGGTTGTGGCTGCCCTGCAGGTAAGTCTGTGTGGGATCGGGGCCAGAGGGTGTGAGTCAGCAGTTCCTGAGGGTCAGCTGCTCAGAGTAGCCATCTTTCTGGGCTTATAAAAGGACTGCTGCACTGTGGCGACGGGCCCGCCACCGAAGGGGCAACACCAAAGGGGGTCGCCCCCTTGGGGGAGCCACCTTGGGGGGCACCGAGGGTGAGGTCCTGGTGATATTTTTTTTTTTTTTGCTTCTCTTGTTGTTTTTGGATCCTGGGTGTTTCAGAAGTGTCTTGGTTTGTCTGGGTATGGGGAGACAGGGGGTGTGTCCACTGACCATGGGGTGGCTATTCCGGTGGTGGTGGGGAACAGAGGAAGTAAAGTCGGCAGGTCAGCACATCATTACAGGGGAAGGGAAGTCAGAAATCTATTAGGTGTTTCCCCTTCTGGCTGCCCTGCTAGCTCTTTAACCTTAGGAAGCAGTGCCAACCTCCCACAGACTCTCACCTTGCTCCTCTGTAATGCCAGGTCTGTCCAGAATAAGTCGGAAACTATCCATGATTTGATTCTGGATGAAGGGGCAGACCTGGTATGTATTACAGAGACTTGGTTGGAGGAGTCTGGTGGACCAGTCTGGTCCCAGCTTCTCCCTTCAGGGTATTCTGTTGAGGAGCGGGTGCGCGGACGTGGGCAGGGAGGTGGAGTGGCTGTGGTCTATAAGAATAACCTTTCCCTGACCAGGATCCCTGTGGAAGTGTCTGACCATATTGAATGTGTGTACCTAAGTTTGAGGACCAGGGATAGATTGCGACTTCTCTTGGTGTACTGATCGCCCCGCTGCCCAGTGGAGTCCCTACCTGAGCTGATGGACTTGGTCTCGGGTTTGGCATTGGAGTTTCCCAGGCTTGTGGTGCTGGGGGACTTCAATGTCCACTATGGGTTCCAAGAAGCCTTGGAGGGATTCAATGTTGGCTCTGCCAGTGATCCTGTTGATGCCCTGGTGTAGAACTGGAACAGTAAGCTAGGTCCTGAAAAGACCCGAGGTCAGCAGCTGCAACCCCTCTTTTGGTCATGAAACTCATTCATGCTGCCCCACCCCTCAATAATAATTGCATATGTATTATTAAGTCTCTATTATAATACAGCACCTATGGAGATGGAAGCAGCAGAGAGCCAGGTGGGGCTAGGAGTACTTTCCTGCTCTGTGCAGGTGGCTCCACAGCTGCTGGAGGAGGTCATGGAGCAAGGAGGTGACTGGTGAGATTTGGGGCTCTGATCAATTCATTGGGGGCCCATGCCCCATGGGCTACCCTGTAATGACACCCTTGCCAGATGCTGGAGACCAGAAGTGGGAGAGGGGGCATGCCTTTGTATTCTGCTTGTGGGCTCCAGAGGCATCTGGTGGGCTACTATGGGACACAGGATATTGGACTAGATAGGCCTTGGACCTGATCCAGCAAAGCTCTTGTTTCCTGAGGCATCCAGTTGGCTACTGTGGAAACATTATGCTGAATCTTTTGTCTGATCCAGCAGAGCTCTTCTGACGTTTTTATGTTTGAAACCTCATATCCTTTTAATTCTGGAAGAATGAGACATCAATATGAGAAATCTCAGCTATGGAGAAGATCCCAGGACCTTGGCTAGATATGTGCCCTTTTTGGCAAGATATGTATTGATTGTTCCAGCATCATAGGCAAATGTGTGTTTTGAGCCATCTGCAAACCACTTCCTTTGATCATTTTCAGAGTAACACCAAGAGAGAAATTTAACATTGGAAGGAAGCCGTCTTTCTTAATCCAAAACCAAAACTCTGAGTTCTTGACTCAGTTTTGTGTTGAGCTTCATGTTTACAGGATTTTTCATTTTTCATTATCCTGGAGTTCAGCTATTCGATAGTCACAAGATTTTGCTCCCACCCTCCCTCCCTTCTTTGCACTTTAAACTTCCTCTAAAGGGAACCGCCTAGATTTCCTAACAAGCTCTCTTGTGTTTTAAAGAAAATGAGTGAGCAACAGGTGACTGAGGTACCTGTTAGGAATGTGCATGAAATGGATTTTGCATTTTGTTTTGAGCTCAAAATAAAATGCAGATGCCTAAAAGGTTTCAGTGAAACAGTAGTCATTTTGATGAAACAAAACTTGAAACATTTTGACTGTTTTGGCCATAGGAAACAATGGGAAAACTTGAAACACCCCATTGTTATCCATGGGAAGGTTCTAGGTACACCAAAGTGGGATGGATGGTATGGCAGGGTGGGTGCTACCTACCACCAACCCACAAAAGAAATGGGTGAGCAGGCCATTCTTAACATAATTTTAACTTTTCCTCTTTTCTTTGGGAAAAGGTTAAAAATTTGTTTAAAATTGCCCACTTGCCTATTTCTTTGGGGTTGGGTGGTAGGTAGCACTCACCATGCCCTACCACACAACCCACTTTGGTGTCGCTAGGAGCTACCCATGAGGAACAATGGGGTGTTTTGAGTTTTCCCATTGCACTCAGGGCACACAAGTTTTGCACTGCAATTTGCAATGCATTTTGCAATCCTCCCAACACAGAACACACTTTTCAAACACATCACTGACCCAGAATCCACTGCTGGCCACAGTGCCTGGGCTGCAGTAACAGCATTGGCACATGTTGCTCTCTTTCACACAGTAAGGGTGTGCACAAAACCAGAAAACCCGGTTCAGTTCTAGTAGAAGCAGACTCAAATTGAGGCTGGTCTGGTTCTGTGCACACTAGAGCCAGGCCTGGTCCAGCTCGAGTCCTAACTGGTTCAGGCCTGGTTCAGGGGAGAAAAAAGGGGGCCTTTTTTAAAGAACAAAAATTGAGGACTTACCGCCATTGCTGGGCTCCGGGGGTGCTGTCACGGCCACAGGAGGTGTCTCCTGATGTCCCCCTCCCCCTGCTGCCCCCCAGTCATTTTTGACACTTTAGGGGCCATTTGGGGGCCATTTTTGGCCTATTTATTTATTTATTACATTTTATATCCTGCTTTTTTTTCCTCCAAGGAGCCCAGAGTGGTGTACTACATACTTATGTTTCTCCTCACAACAACCCTTTGAAGTCAACAACAAACAGCAAGTGCCACCTTTGTAAAGAAGCAGATGAAACCGTGGACCACCTAATCAGCTGTTGTAAAAAGATCGCACAGACTGACTACAAACAAAGGCATGACAAGGTAGCAGGGATGATACACTGGAACATCTGCAAAAAATACAAGCTACCTGTAGCCAAAAATTGGTGGGACCATAAAATTGAAAAAAAGGTAGAAAATGAAGATGCAAAAATATTATGGGACTTCCAACTACAAACAGACAAACATCTGCCACACAATACACCAGATATAACTGTAGTTGAGAAGAAAGAAAAACAAGTTAAAATAATCGACATAGCAATACCAGGGGATAGCAGAATAGAAGAAAAAGAAATAGAAAAAATCACCAAATACAAAGGTCTACAAATTGAAATTGAAAGGCTGTGGCAGAAAAAGACCAAAATAAACCCAGTGGTAATTGGCACCCTGGGTGCAATTCCAAAAGATCTTGAAGAGCACCTCAACACCATAGGGGCCACAGAAATCACCATCAGCCAATTACAAAAAGCAGCTTTACTGGGAACAGCCTATATTCTGCGACGATATCTATAATAATAACAACAGCAACAACATTGACAATAAAATTCAGCCATCCCAGGTCCTTGGGAAGGACTTGATGTCTGGATAAAACAAACCAGTCAATAACACCTGTCTGACTGTGTAAATAAATAATAATACTTGTAATTGTTGAATTGTTTCTTGTTTACACAGTCAGACAGGTGTTATTGACTGGTTTGTTTTATCCAGACATCAAGTCCTTCCCAAGGACCTGGGATGGCTGAATTTTATTGTCAATTGTTATAGATATCGTCGCAGTCAGACCACTGATGCACATATTTATGATCCAGACCAATGATTGGTTGCTCGTCTGCGGGGAGAGTGGGCTAAGCCCGCTCTCCCCGCAGAACCCTCTCAGGCGCTTCACAACGTTCATGTGAAGCACCTCATTGTGGTTTTTTTCCCTTTTCACAGAACTTAGTTACTAAAAGTTGGTTACTAAAAGTTGGTTACAAAAGTTGTGGTTTTTACTTTTCACAGAACTTAGTTACCATACCAAAAACACTCAATGCATGTCTCAATCCATGTCCTTATAAAACCAGCAGCCCTTAGTGACCGCCATCCAGTAACATGGTAAATAGTAACCCGTTATTGACTTGTGGTTGCTGTTTATCAGGCTGCTCAAATGACATTTGGAGAAAGAGGGCTGGAATTCTTTGTGTGAGTGTGTCACCTTGCGAATGCGAACAGCATTCCTTTCAGACACAGAGCTTTATTTCTCTAGTGTTGTATGGAACAAGTACCAGCCAGTGGGAAAGTGAAGCAACAGCAGGTAGTACTGCCTTGGGAGGGCTGTACTGTGGCGTTTCGTCTGAGTCAAGGGTGTTTTTAAGTTTGTTTTTAGATTATTTTCACCTTATTATTTAGGCTTATTTATATACACATACTTCTACCTCCGCTGTCAGCAATGATATGATGAAGCGTCTGTAACCCTTTTAGTTTCTTTAGCCTGACAGCATGGTTTTGCAGATGTGAGGAGGGTTTTTTTTGACAGAAATCACTCAGTCAGGTGCTTTTTAAAAACAAGACAAGGAGAATATTTATTTAAAGATGTTATCTGAGGTTTGTTTGTTTCGCTACAGATTCGTAGGGTTAAAATCTTGCTTGGTTACAAAGTAGTGGTTTTTACTTTCCACAGAACTTAGTTACTAAATACACTCAGTACCTAAAGTTTCACACAGTTTAAACCCAGTTCCTTGCCAGAACTGTATTTCACCCAGTCTTTGTTTCAGATTGTCTTCTTTCTAATAACCCAGTCCTTTACTTTTTAGACTCTTATCCTTTGCACCTCAGAACAAATCCCCTTTGAGACTGTTCCTGTCCAGACCCAAATGCCCAACTCTCTCCGAACTTCATTTCCAACTTCTGTCACTCTCTAACTGCCTCTTATAAGAACAGCCATGCTGGATCAGGCCCAAGGCCCATCTATTCCAGCATCCTGTTTCACACAGGATGGGATAGTGTCTGAGGCCTCACTGGGAGGCCTAGCCAGGGGGTGTACCTCTGGCTCAACTCAGCTACGTCCAACAAACTGAAATATGTGATCGTCTGCAGCACCAACTTGAAGATGTAGTGACAGCCCACAACCTGGATGGCTTTAAGAAGGGTTTGGATAACTTCATGGAGGAGAGGTCTATCAACGGCTACTAGTCAGAGGGCTGTGGGCCACCTCCAGCCTCAAAGGCAGGATGCCTCTGAGTACCAGTTGCAGAGGAGTAACAGCAGGAGGGAGGGCATGCCCTCAACTCCTGTCTGTGGCTTCCAGCAGCATCTGGTGGGCCACTGTGCGAAACAGGATGCTGGACTAGATGGGCCTTGGGCCTGATCCAGCAGGGCTGTTCTTATGTTCTTATGTATTGATGCCAAAGTAACTTGCTTATATAAAACCTGAAAGGTTGAAAATGATTTTTATTTTATAATTGTATTTACAAATATTCTAAACAGATTAAGTGAAATAATGATTTTAAAAAAGAAGTGTTATATTTGTCTGTTCCAGAGCTGAGTTTTCTCTCTTCTTTGTCATTTGTTTTCTTTTGTACATTTCTGCAAAAATTAAAAAGTATAGGGGGGGAAATTCTCTGCTCATGCAAAGCTAGCACTAGGAAAGGGACTTCTAGAGTCACTTTCCTGCTGAATTTGTATGTATGATGTAATTTTGAATTGTTGGTGTGAACTCTCCTGCTTTGCATACTGTAACTGATGCGGTACAAGCAGTTTGATGCAATGAGTCAGCTCTGATTGCAGTCACCACTGGATTCTCAACAACTGACAATGCTGTGCACAATGGGAAAGAGGGAAATTGTGTTTCAGGAGTGCCTTTGCGCCATGTTCAAGCAACAAAATGGATGCCTCTTCAGTGACCGAAGAGTATGGGGTAAGAGGCAAGCAGTAGAAAAGGACTCGCCCTCCCAGAGCACCTGTGTGTTACCTCCTCTCTTACATCCTTCAGATACTTCCTCAAAACCACCTTTTTGAGGTCCTTGGCACAACACTTTAGCCTCCATACCCTTCTGTGTCCTTCCCCTGTGTACCTTTGCCTCCATTTCCCTTAACATTTTGGACTGTAAGCCCTTTGGGGCAGACACCTGTCCTGTTGTCCTCTGTAAAGGGCAAGTGCATTGGGAGCACTAGATAAATAGTAGTATTCCATTCTGGGCTGTGCCAGGATCTCTGCTGAGGCAGAAATCTGGGAGGGACACAGGTTTTTGAACAGCTCTTGGGATAGTGGGGTGGGACGAGAAAGGGATCAAGACCATAAGAAGGATGTTGTTACAGCTGCTGGGGGGAGTTGCCTGCTGGCTTTTACGGCTATTGCCAGGTATTGGACTGGCCTCACCCTTTCCCTGGAGAAGATGCTGAGGCTGTTCTCATGAATGGCTAAAATCGGGCTAGGGGAGCCTAGCCCGATTTTAGCAGAACGTGAGAACCACTGGGCTCGCAGGCGAGCCCGGTTGCCTCAAAGCGGGTAACTCGCTTGCAAAGCCCTCCCCTTAGCCCAGGTTAGCGGGGAGAGCACTCCGGTAACCGGGGTTTCTGGATTGTGTGTTGCCATGGCACAGCTCCACGTCGCAGCAACTCATAAGGAGACCCCCGACAGAGAGGCTAAAAAGCAGCCTCCCGGCTGAGGGGTCTCTCCAGCATGCTCTGTGCGCTTGTGCAGAGCATGCTGGGACTTCCGGGGGCCGCACGGCCCTCAAACTGCCAAGCCCCCACCGGCTTTGAGATAGAGCCGACAGTCGTGTGGGCGGCCGATCCATCCACCCAGGGCTTCCCCTCCGGTCGTCTGAGGAGAGAGCGGGCTAAGCCAGCTCTCCCCGCAAACCCAAGTCTCACCGAACGTGAGACTCGCCTCACTGTTGTTTAAAGGGGCCTGGCCCAAATTTCTAATTGCTGGCTTTGGCAGTGCTGGGGGACCCCTACTGGGGCTGGCAGGTCCTCGAGGGACTCCTCTGAGTCAGAAGATGAAGGCAAGGTTGTGTTCTGCTAGCTGAGCAAAGAGGCACCTTTCAAAATGGTGATGCTCTTATATTTAACACAGGGGAGTACAAGGTGTCCCTATCTAACCCCAGCATAGCATTAGTGGTTATTGCTGTATCTAGCTTGTGTTTCTTTTTAGACTGCAAGATCTTCTGGGACAGGCGACCATCTTATTTTATTTATTTAGTAATTTAGTATGTATTTATGTAAACTGCTTTGAGCACTTTGGTTGAAATGTGATATATGAATATCTGTTGTAGTTGTAGTCATAGTCCTTAGGTCATGGCGGGGATGCTGGCTTGGATTCTCCTGGTGTGGAAAGTCCGGGTGGGATGGTGGGGGGTGTCACATGGGGGTCTGGGACATAGGCTGTGGTCCCTGTTACAGGGATCCCCAGCTGTCAGACTACGACTCCCAGCATCACCAGCTGCCATGGCCTTTGGCTGGGGTTGATGGGAGTTGTAGGCAACAGAAACATCTTTGAACCCCTTTCACAGGACACACTGGCCACAGAGTCTTCTTACCCTGTCTCATGCCCTGAACAGTTAGCCTCATCCTCCAATAGGGGAGGGGTCCCAATCTGGGTCATCATGACAAATACATGCTGATCTTGTTCAGAACGATGTCACAGGAAACATCCACTTACCTCTGGGAGCTTGCAAGCTTTGGGACTGCTAGCCTATTGCTTGACTGCAGGATCTGGTAATCAGAAGGTTGGTGTTGACCCTTCCAGTGTTCCCTCTAACAGGGATTCCCAGATGTTGTTCACTACAACTCCCAGAATCCCCAGCTGCAATGGCTTTGGCTTGGGGATTCTGGGACTTGTAGTCAACAACATCTGGGAATCCCTGTTAGAGTGAACACTGGACCCTAGTTCCACATGACCTGGGAGCTGCACCACCTAACACATGCTGGTTGTATTGTGTATCCAGGAGGTGCCATTTGCTTTCACCAAACTGTGGCTGAACAAGCCCTTGCAGAAATTGCAGAACTCTGTTCAGCATCCAACAGAATGAAGGAGTTAGGCCTATGCATCATGTGGGTCAGTGAGCTTCCCCCTAACAGGTGTTTAACACAGCTGGTCTATTCTCCATCCAAGACAAAACAACACTGGCTGTTGGGGTGAACTTTGGGGCAACTATGCATGGCACTTAATATCACTCCAGGGTGTGTAGGGAACCTGATCCTTCGAGCCCACTGCCCACTGACACATGTGGAGCATGCCGGTTTATATGTCATTTAAGCTACTCTCCCTGGTCTTATGATCCTGGGCAATGGAATGGAAAAAAGAAAAAGAAAGGAAGCCTGTTGCTTGGCATCTTGAGTGTGAGGGTGATGAGAGAGATTAGAGACATCGAATGTGAACTATGAACTGTGCCCCTTGCATTCCAAAGACAGCAAGAAAGGATGCCAGCAGTAACCTCATATTCTGCATACCAAAGAGATCCAGAAAAGCGTGGCCGTGATGGACAGTAACTTCGCATTATTATCGCTATTTCAACATCTGCTTTATCTGGTATTGGAACCTGAAATTCAATGTTGGGTCAAGTAGCAGGGAGTACGGAGAGGCCATCAAGGTCGGCAGCAGCTCCAGCTCAGGGAGGGTAGATGAGGATGCTTCTTTATTGTTTTGAACTCACCTCCCCACCTCCAGCCTGCCTGTCAGTGGTTCACATACCGTGTACTGCATGGCGAGTGGTAGGAGCAGAGCCCACGCTACTGTACAAGCAAACACCATTGACAAGGTTGTGCAGCAGGGCAGTTCCGCTCCAGCCTAAAGATGAGTAAATGCAACTTTACACCACAGTTCCATGAATGGGCATCCCATGGTGCCACTGTATTTACACAACTTTATGCTGGAGCAGAGCTGCTCTAGCATGCAACTCCACTGGAGGTGTTTACCACATGCAGCAGCACAGGCGGTGCTCCTACCACCACATTGTATTGCACAGTACAGGTGAAACTCAGAAAATTAGAATATCGTGCAAAAGTCCATTAATTTCAGTAATGCAAATTAAAAGGTGAAACTGATATATGAGACAGACGCATTACATGCAAAGCGAGATAAGTCAAGCCTTAATTTGTTATAATTGTGATGATCATGGCGTACAGCTCATGAAAACCCCAAATCCACAATCTCAGAAAATTAGAATATTACATGGAACCAAGAAGACAAGGATTGAAGAATAGAACAATATCGGACCTCTGAAAAGTATAAGCATGCATATGTATTCAGTACTTGGTTTGGGCCCCTTTTGCAGCAATTACTGCCTCAATGCAGCGTGGCATGGATGCTATCAGCCTGTGGCACTGATGAGGTGTTATGGAAGACCAGGATGCTTCATTAGCGGCCTTCAGCAATTCTGCATTGTTTGGTCTCATGTCTCTCATCCTTCTCTTGGCAATGCCCCATAGATTCTCTATGGGGTCAGGTCAGGCGAGTTTGCTGGCCAATCAAGCACAGTACACTGTATACTTTTCAGAGGTCCGATATTGTTCTATTCTTCAATCCTTGTCTTCTTGGTTCCATGTAATATTCTAATTTTCTGAGATTGTGGATTTGGGGTTTTCATGAACTGTACACCATTATCATCACAATTATAACAATTTAAGGCTTGACTTATCTCGCTTTGCATGTAATGCGTCTGTCTCATACATCAGTTTCACCTTTTAATTTGCATTACTGAAATTAATGGACTTTTGCACGATATTCTAATTTTCCGAGTTTCACCTGTACGTGAGTCACTGTTTCTAGGGAGATGCAGGAGAGCATCACTCTGCGTTTCCTAGCAAGAAAGAATGGGTCGTACCAGTCAGGACCCTTGTATGGAGCTGGCTAAGATTTCTCTTATCTGGCTATCTTTCTCTCAAACATTGGGTTGCACATAATGCGAAATCTGAGGTTTCCCCCAGCCTGGGATATGGAGGGAACCTGAAGTTGGTGCTGCAGACTGTCACATATTTCAGTTTGTTGGACGTAGCTGAGTTGAGCCAGAGGAACGCCCCCTGGCTAGGCCTCCCAGTGAGGCCCCAGATACTATCCCAGCCTTCCTTGAGCTGCCTTGCAGCCATTGGTCCCTGGCTCATCTGGAATGGATCAGACAGGGGTGGAACCACCAATGGGTGAATGGGTTCAAAGAACCCGGGCCGCCACCAATCAGGGGCCATAAGTACGGCCCCAGACATGCCCTACACGTCTGATACCAGATGCAGGGGGCATTATTTTGGTCCCAAATGGGGCTGCATGGCCCCGTTTGGAGCCGAAATCAGCCCACACTGCATTGGCAGAGCAGCTGGAGTGACTCTCCCTGCCTTAAAGGCAGGGAGAGCCACTCCTGGTCTCGCTACCAACACAGTGGGGCTGATTGATCTCCCTCCCAAATGGGGCTGTGCTGCCCCAGTTAGGAGAGAGATAGGCCCATGCTGCAGTAGCAGCAATGGTTGGAACGGCTCTCCCTGCCCGCTGCCCAATACAGCGCAGGCCAATCTCCCTTCCAAATGGGGCCACCTGGCCCCATTTGGGAGGGAGACCACGTCCCCCATATCTGACGTCAGATGTGGGGGGCAGGGCCAGGGGGCACGGCGGCAGCCATACACAGGCCACCGCCAGACCCCCTATGCTGCTGGGACCAGAGGTTCATGAAGAGCATGGGTTCAAATGTATCATCACACCCCCTCGGTGAGAGCAGCTCTTGGTTTGGCAAGCCAGCTTCAAAACTTGGTTACACAGCTGGCTTTTAGGCCTGAAGTGAACCTCATATTCCTTCTTTCATGTTGGTTCAGACAGTCACGGACAAGTTGGTTACCAACTTTGCAGGTAGGGTTCAATGTGATGTGTGAGCACACTCAGTGCTTCCGAAAATGGAGTACGCTATGTGCTGTCAGGCAAGTTGAAGTATGCCTTGAACTGTTAAGCTGCTGCGTTGCATGTATCCACTTAGTGCTATTTTATTTCCATTTTAGCCTTTGGCCATAGCAGAAATGCAGGATGCAATACATAAAATGTATTGCAAGCTTTTAATTAGAATTAATTTTAACAATTTTAATTTGTTTTTATTGTCTTTCACATATTATAATCTGATTTTTTAATATCTTAAATTTTGTATAATGCCTAGAGATGTACATATCAGGTGGTGTAAAAATACGATAATTTTTTAAAGAAAGTAATAATAAATTTATCCACTGGCTCAGGAAGATCCCATGCAGCATTAATAATAATGGTTAGTATTTTTAGTGTGTGAGAGTGTTGAGAGGGCTTGTTCAGCTTGCACAGCTTTCTTATTGGCACTGCTGAACTTGCCCTTTTAATTTCAATGGGACTACTTTGAGTAAACTTTTCCTCTTCCTATCAGCCATTTTATTTATTTAACATTTATATTTAAATGTATATACCATCATTCATAACAATATCTCAAGGCGGTGTACACTGTACAGTGATTTTTTGTTTTAAGGCTTATTATATTGGTTTTTTGCTTTAAGGCTTATTATATTGATTTTTTTGTTTTGATGGTTGTTTGAAGTTTTTTTAAAAAACCATCAAAACAAAAAATCAATATAATAAGCCTTAAAGCAAAAAACCAATATAATAAGCCTTAAAGCAAAAAACCAATATAATAAGCCTTAAAACAAAAAATCAATATGATAAGCCTTCTTCTTACAAGTCTGATCTCTTTCTCTTCTTAAAGAAGAAAGGGGAAGAACACTAAAGGAAAGCAAAGAGAAGAACTTCTTCCCTTCTTTTTCTTTAGTTGTCTTCTCTTTTCCTCTTGTCCTCTTTGTTTTTTAAGATTTCAAGCAGTTTGTGGCTTTTAAAACTAGTTCTTTTAAAAACCGCCCAGAGTCGTAAGTTTTGGGCGGTATAAAAATATGTTAAATAATAAATAAATAAGTTGTTGCACAGGGTCTAGGGTGCCTAGTGCACATGGCGACATCAGTATTGCTCATATGCTTTCTGTATTAGTGTTGTGGTGTGTTAAATGCTGTTCGTGTTGGGGATTTTAAAAATTTTTCTTGGCTGCCAAATGTTTGGCAAGTCTTATCTGAAAGCTTTAATCTGCCCTTTTTTGCTGTCAGCTTAGAGAACCTGAAGCCTTGCCTTGAGGAGGTCTCTGTAAAGTATATGCAGGGGCAGTCCTTCCATGAGGCAGGGTGAGGTGGTTGTATTGGGCATAGGCATATAGAGGGGCACGGGGGTGGCAAGTGCCAGCCTCCCACCATCATGGGCACCACCCCACCAGCCTTCCTCCTGTCCACTGTCGCCATCCTTCCTCACTCCACTGGGGCATACTGAGCACAGCACATCAGCCCAGTAAAGGTGTGATCACACAGATGATGTGACATAAGAGGAAGCCCATTATTTCCAGAGGGCTTGCTCAGTTGTGCAGCTTGCATGCATGCAACATCATTGGGCTGATGTGCCCTTGTGCAGTATTCATTTTTCCTTCCTTGCCTTGCTGGGACACATCTCTTCTTCCCACTCTCTCCCCTACCCCCCACCCCCAACATAAGCTAAGACTGCTCCTGTTAACAGTGCCTGGCTTGGTGGCACAGTTTGATAGTTTTTGGGTGGCACCACCACCACCGCTTCTGCAACAGCATGGCCTGAGAATGCTGAGTTTCCACCCACAGATGGCAGGGTTATATTGTCCTTCACCTCAGGCAGCAAAATATCTTGGACTGCGCTTGAGTGTATGTGAAAGCTACACTTGATCTCCAAATGCAAGTCTGACCCTTATATTTTCAAAAAGGCCCTTTACAGATTACTTAATTGTACGCAGCTGGGAACCGCACTTAGTCTGAATACCTTACCTCATGACTTGCTGCTGAGCAACTTGCTTGTCCTTGATCAACCTGAGAACATCTACAAAAGTTGGACAACAGTGACATTTAGTGGCAAGATATAGATTGCCACATCTGAATTCCTATTTATCATTGTAATTTCTGCTGAATTTGGGATATATCGCTCTCAGGAAGACCCACTTATTTTATATCTTGGATTTTTCTTTGAAGCTAGCTCCCATTGTGAATTCTCCACCCCTGCCCCAAACCTCTTAAAGAGTTTCAAAGGGCCTTTCTCCAAGCAAAGTATGGCCACATTCACATGTCACACAAAACCGGAGTTGAAGTACCCTACAGTTACAATTTGTGTACGTCCAAATGCGGGCAACTGCACTTAGGACTAAAAATGGACCAGTGGTTTCCCTCCCCAGACTCCAATTTGTACCTTTGGTTTCTAGTGAGTTCTGCCACCTGGATCTCCAGTTTAGTGGTGCTAGCATTGCATCCGAATCCAGCACTGTAGTCTGGCTGTTCTGCAACTGGAGTTGAGGGAGGAAGCTCCTCCCTCACTCTGGCTGCTATTAGCTACCGCGGCTGCCCTTCAGTCAAGAAGGAAGTCCAGGCAGCCAGTTCCCCCTCCTCTCTGCTGTCTCGTTGACTGCAGAGAGGGAGCTCTCCGTTATGGCCAAATTCGATGGGAGAGTGGGGGAGGGGAGAGGGGGAGCGAAACCGTGGGTCCATTGGACCCACTGTTCTATGTTCTGTGCGGGTGTGGCCCAAGGCAGAATTAAAGCCTATCTCCATGTTGCCCACCTTAGCGTGTTTCCCCAACACTGTTTTTGTTATTGAAAGTAGCCTTGAAGGCTACATACAAGAGCAAAAGAGAGCATGGCAGTGTGTGGGGTAGGGTGGGGTGGGGGGAGCCTTGCCTATTCTTTCCCTTCTTGTCATGTGCCCCTCAGAATCCCCTCAAGCTGCTTTCCCACCCACTGGAAAAACTGATGGGGACCTTGTACCTTAAAAATAAATAAATTATTTCACCATTATTTATTTTACCATTTTACCATTCTTATTTTTATTATTTTTACTATTTGAAAACATTTTTATTTTTATCATTTACAGTATACAGTCACAAAAAGAATGTTAAAGCGATTCCTATGTCATTTCACCCATAGGAAAACATAGTAGACAGACAGCACTTAGGTGGCGGTGCCAATCAGGACTCCCCCAGTTTGAATCTTGCCTCTGAACATGCTGACCTTAGGAGAGTGTCCTTTGTCGGAAACAGATTGTGCCCTCTAGTGGTGACTGTTTTTATGTATTATGGAATTCATCATTAAAAGAACACTGTTAAAAGTACAATTAAAATTCTGATATATTCTTAGATTGGTGGCTCATTCTTACTTCTCTTCCTAGTGGTCCTAATGAGTTTCTGGCAAGCCACACTAAAGAGCCGATGAAAATCTCCCAAGGGATAATAAAAGGAAGGAAGTTGTTTTCCATCTATCCTTCCACTAGGATATAAATAAACAAACAATATTGGACTGCTCCTTGCAAAGCAGCAGAAGCAATTAAAACAGTGGCAAGCCTAGCTAGGTGTATCCCCGTTACCTCTTTATTTTTATTATTAATTATTCATCATATTTTTATACCTCCTTTCAAAAATTTCTCAGAGTAGTTTACACAGAAAAAAGTATAAGATGGTTCCCTGTTCCCAAAGTGCTCACGATCAAAGTGCTCACGATCAGGGAATGGTTCCCTGTTCCCAAAGTGCTCACGAGTTAGGTAAGAGAATCACAACTTTATTGCAAAAGGATCCTTTTCCTCCATCCTCCCTCCCTTCCTCTGCCCATTGAACTTCTTCCCTGGTTTCTATTGGAATGTCCTAGATCATGTTTGGTATTGTATTTACCTGAATCCCAGACTAGGTTTCCCCCAAGTTTTTTTAATATTAGAAATCAGGAGGTTGTCTTAAATTCAGAGGCCTGTTCCTTTCAAGTATATGCAGGTACAACTTATACTTAACCACTACTTTTAAAGGAGGCCGTCTTAAAGTCAAAGCTGTCTTCTGTTTGGGAAAATATGGAATAAGGGTTTTTGTGTGCATGTTGCAAAGTGGTCCAGTCCTCCTGACACTGAGTTTGATTGCTGTGCTGAGCAGGTAATGGAAGGGTTAGCAAAGGAGAAGGGTGAGTGTGATTTCTGCAAACACTGTTGGCACTGCACTAAGGTCCCGTACTGCTTCTTAACTGGATGAGTTAAATTATTTATTATGCCGCCCAAAACTTACGTCTCTGGGCGGTTTACAATGAAAATACCATTAAAACAAAATTTAAACACTAAAACAATTTAAAACTTTAAATGAGGTTAAAAATCAAAACAGTAAATCTAATTAAAAGCCTGGGTGAACAGGTGGAGGGGCGGTGAGAGGCACCTTTAAGGGTAAAAGAATAGGTGCTTATCTCCGCTTCTGCCGCACCTGAACACTGCTCGGAGAAGCAGTGTGCCACCCAGCACTGTAGACAAACCTCTCCAGATGATCTTAAATGAAAGGAACATATCCTTTCTTGTTTATCTTTGGCTAAGAAAGCTCCAGCTTTGGCTTAGTGTCATCGATTCCTTAGACAGATAAAAAGGGGTCCGATGCTCAGTGGGGGAGGAGGTTAAAGGAAATGTGTGTCAGATAAAGGGATGGACCCAAACAAAAATGCCTGTTTACTGATTTATGATTAGAAAATAGCCTCAAAATGTAACACCATGAGCTTATTCTTTGGCCCAGTGAGTATAAGCTAGTTTGCTTCACATGAAATGAATGTGCCCTTGCAAGATGAAAACTTTTTTTTAACATTTCGCACACTGCATACATTGTGGTTGTGTGAATGGAGGAAGGGAGGCAAGGATAATTTGTTGACAACATACACAGTAGGACAGAGGCTCCCAACCTGTGGTAATCCAGATGTTGCTGAACTACATCTCCCATCACCCCCAGCCACAATTTATTGTGGCTGGGGATGAGGTAGTTCATAGGATGATATGACGTTTCTAGCATATCATTACCGAAAGAAGAATTGCTCTCTTGGCATTGAAGTCAGCTGAGGACAAGCTGCTACAGAGTAAACAAAGGCCACAGCAGGCAGTGAAGAGTCTTCAGCATCGGACAGTTTCCTGACAAGCAGTTCCATGAACAGAAGATGTTGCACTTTCACAAGGGACCATTTTTGCTGGTCCCCCTTCCCTCTGCAGTCCCCCTGAAAATATGCCTATGGGGGTTGGGAGAACCTCAAGAGCAGATTTTGGGGCAGGTCTAAAGGTCAGCAGTGCGAAGGCGGGGGGGCGGGGTCAGTGAGAATTGCCTCTTCTCTTGAGCAAGCAGCAAACATCTTCAGCTCATGGAAGTGCTTGTCAGGAAGCTGCCCAAAATTGCAGTCGTGGAGAGGGTGTGGTTCACGAAGTGATCTTAGATAGTAATAGGGATGCTACAAGCATTGCCCTGTTTTTGTCACTGAAATGTTGGAGGGTGTGGGTGGCTTTGGCGGCCCACCTGTGGGGAGCGGGGGGGTCTGAGGGGAATCCTGCTGGTTTAGGGACATAGTACACTGCCTTATGCCAAGTCAGGCTATTGGTCTATCTAGCCCAGTACTGACTACACTGACTAGCAGCGGTTCTGCAACATTTCAGGCAGGGGTCTTTCCCAGCCTTACCTGGAGAATGAAACTGAGACCTTGTTCATGCAAAGCAGGGGCTCTACTAGGGTTGCCACTATTCCGTTGCCCCAGAAAGGGACACAAGTGGTGGGGCACGAGAGAGTGGGCTGTGGGGATAATCAGAAGCCTTGATCACATCCACAAACCAACTAGCACATTAGTGCACTTCTAAAAAGCAAACAAACCATGGTTTCACAGAGCTTCTTGAGCACATACCAACTGGAACATTAATGTGTTTGTAAAACACACGTGTGCGCACACACGCACACACACATATGCCCCATGCTTTCTCACAGCTTCTTGATCACAAACCAATTTGAACATAAAAGTAAAGGTAAAATATGCCGTCAAGTTGGTGTCGACTCCTGGTGACCACAGAGCCATGTGGTTGTCTTTGGTAGAATGCAGGAAGGGTTTACCATTGCCTTCTCCCATGCAGTGTGAGATGATGCCTTTCTAATGATACCAGCGGGGATTCGAACCTAGCAACCTCTGGCTTGGTAGTCAAGTCATTTCCACACTGTGCCTTTAGGTGGCTCAATTTGAACATGTTGGTGCAAAAAACCTTTACAGGCCCCATATTTTGCTGACCTGGAGGCTGGAGAACAGCAGCAGAATTGCCCCTTGAGGACAACAAAGAGGAGGCATGAAGGCAGCAAGCACAGTACACACAGAGGCAGCTGTGGCAGTAGACTAGACAGGCAGGTAGGTACATATGACGCATGAGCTGAGCCAGTACCACAGGAAAGAGCAGCAGTACCACAGGAAAGAGCACCGGAAAGAGGACCACAGGAAAGAGCACAGGAGTACCACAGGAAAGAGCAGCAGTACCACAGGAAAGAGCAGCCTGGCTGCCTGCATGCCAAGTCAAGTGGCTATCACTGCCATCATACAGAAACATAAAGAGAAGGAGATGGAGGAGTGAGAGTGTGTGTGTGTGTGTGTGTGTTTCTAGGAGGGAGTGACATTTGTAAACTTATTTTATTTAACACATTTATATAATTCATTCCTTTATTACGATCACAAACCAGCACACACATTTATATACCAGCCCATGTAAAATCTCTGGATGGTTTACAAATTAAAACATAGTCATTAAAACATAAAATCATACAAAACAAATTAAAATAACAATCAATAAAACTTTAAAACATTATAAACTAAAAGCCCGATAGAATAGGTGTGTTTTCAAAGATGCTTAGAACAGAACAGAACATACTTTATTTTGGACATAGACCAGCATAAAATCAGTAGTTCACAATAACTTCAGATTGAGTGATAAAAACTTTACGGGACTTACAAACAATATAACAGAACTTGGCCCATGAACTGACAGAAACCGTTTCTTTAAAATTGGACAGCAGAAAATCTAAATAAAATTGAATCAGTGTGACCAGGAAAATTCTTTAACAAGGGAGAAATAAACTTTGAACAGCTATCCCTCTAAAACGCGCAATAGAGGATCACGTGGGCGGTGGACTCTATGTCCCACAAGCTGCATGGGCAGAGATGAGCTACATATGGTAACTTTTTATACTTTCCTTCTAGAACCGCAGTGGGGAGTGCATTAAGACAGACGAGAGTCAATACTCTCCTGAATTTGGATATAAATACATTATTTAAATATTCAGCAGGTCTAGTCTTTAAGTGTTGACTACCTATACAAAAGTTACTTAAGAACAGCCAAAGGTGGGCAGGTTCTGATTTCATTTGGAAGCACGTTCCAGAGCCCTGGGGAAACCCTAGAGGAGGCCCGGATTTGGGGCCACCACCAAACGAGTTGGTGGTAACTGCAACCAGATTTCCCCTGGTGATCATACAGGTGAAACTCAGAAAATTAGAATATCGTGCAAAAGTCCATTAATTTCAGTAATGCAAATTAAAAGGTGAAACTGATATATGAGACAGACGCATTACATGCAAAGCGAGATAAGTCAAGCCTTAAATTGTTATAACTAGCTGACCCGCACAGAGCATCTGTGCGCTTTTGGGGGCCGGCTGTTCCCCCCTCCCTCCTGCCCCATTCTCCCTCCCCCTCCCTCCCTCCTGCCCCACTCTCTTGCCCCTCTTCCCCTCCCTCTCACCCCACTCTCGTGCCCCCTCCCCCTCACACTCAATTCTCTTGCCCTCCCTCCCACCCAATTCTCTCTTGCACTCCCTCCCTCCCCCCAATTCTCTCTTGCACTCCCTCCCTCCCCCCAATTCTCTCCTGCCCTCCCTCCCACCCAATTCTCTCTTACCCTCCCCCTCCCTCCCACCCAATTCTCTCTTACCCTCCCTCCCTCCCACCCAATTCTCTCCTGCCCTCCCTCCCCCTCCCACCCAATTCTCTCCTGCCCTTCTTTTCCCCTCCTGGCCCACTCTCTCCTGCCCTTCCTCCCCTCCCCCTGCCCCACTCACTCTTGCCCTCCCCCTCCCCCACTCTCTCTTGCCCTCCCCTACCCCTGCCCCACTCTCTCTTGCCCTCCTCCTCCCCCTGCCCCACTCTCTTGCCCCCTCCCCCTCCCTCTTGCCCCCCCTCCCCACACTGAGTATCTTACCTCCACTGCCACAGGCCAGGTCCTCCTTACCGGCTGGCAGGCGGCCAAAAAGGCCCCCGCTGCAGCCATTCCTCCTCCCAGGCGGCAAACAGGGAAGTTCCACTGCCTGGTTCCTTCCCGCCCCAGCCTCCTACAGGCGCCTTGGCTGCACGGGCGGCTCCGCGGCCGGCCCGCCACCTCGCCTCTGCAGCCAGGCCCGTAGGCCAGCCGCTGGGCCAAGTACTGCTTCCGTGGCCCGCCGCTTGCCTCCCAGTGCCAGCCATTTCCAGCTGGCTGGCCCGCCGCTGCGCCATCCTGGCTGGGCCCACTGCTGCCTTGCCTCCGCAGCCGGGGCCGAGTACTGGTTCTGCGGCCCGCCGCTGGCCTCCACAGCCGCCGCCTGCCTCCCAGTCACAGTGCCAGCCAGTCCCAGCAGGCCAGCCTGCCGCTGCCATTGGCCTGCGCCCCAGCCAATCAACTGGCTTGCTGGGACGCACATTCCATGGCACACCCAGGAGAAATAAATATATAGATTGTGATGATCATGGCGTACAGCTCATGAAAACCCCAAATCCACAATCTCAGAAAATTAGAATATTACATGGAACCAAGAAGACAACGATTGTAGAATAGAACAATATCGGACCTCTGAAAAGTATACAGTGTACTGTGCTTGATTGGCCAGCAAACTCGCCTGACTTGACCCCATAGAGAATCTATGGGGCATTGCCAAGAGAAGGATGAGAGACATGAGACCAAACAATGCAGAATTGCTGAAGGCCGCTAATGAAGCATCCTGGTCTTCCATAATACCTCATCAGTGCCACAGGCTGATAGCATCCATGCCACGCCGCATTGAGGCAGTAATTGCTGCAAAAGGGGCCCAAACCAAGTACTGAATACATATGCATGCTTATACTTTTCAGAGGTCCGATATTGTTCTATTCTACAATCCTTGTCTTCTTGGTTCCATGTAATACACTAATTTTCTGAGATTGTGGATTTGGGGTTTTCATGAACTGTACGCCATGATCATCACAATTATAACAAATTAAGGCTTGACTTATCTCGCTTTGCATGTAATGTGTCTGTCTCATATATCAGTTTCACCTTTTAATTTGCATTACTGAAATTAATGGACTTTTGCACGATATTCTAATTTTCCGAGTTTCACCTGTAATAGGTGGTAGAGTTCATGAAGAAGGCATTCAGTTAAATACCCTGGACCCAAGCTGCTGAGTATTTATAGGTAACCTATTTGGCATCTTGCCTCAGCTGAGCTGAGGCATTGGGCCATGACTGAGTAGATGCTGTCAGGAAGATGGAGCAAAGAGACACAGAAGCAAGAAACCTTAAGGACCAAACAAGAAGGAGCTTTAAACAGGCAGCTTCCTTCCTGGGCGAATAGCAGCTGCTATTATTACCATTGGGGCTGTAGTGCACGGGCAAATGATTAGCACTTCTTTCCCTCCTGTTGGAGATGTAGCTCCTGCATGGCATCCACTCTTAGCACCATCAACCCTATTGACCACTTGAGGCAATAGGGGCAGGGTAGAGACAGCCAGTAACGGCATTCCCCCTCTGACCATGCTTTCTCTACAGTACTACCCCTTGTGAGACTGATAGTCTCAGGTTTCACTCTCTCACCTGGGTGTAGGGATGTGCATGGAACCAGGTGGCCCGGTTCAGTTCGAGTCTGGACCGGACTCAAACCAGACCGGGCCATTTTGGTCCAGGACCCTCTCGAACCTGCCCGGTCTGGTTCGATCCTGGAGGGTTCACAGGCCATTTTCTTTTTTAAAAATTGTGCGCAGGCGCGCGGCCTCCACAATGGCCCCCAGGCCCCCAAGTGAAGGCCAAAAACTGGCTGAAGAGCACCCAAGTGGGCGAAGAGAGGCATGAGGAAGGCCAGCGGGCAGATGGGGAACCTCTGCAGATCCCGCCGCCGCCTCCAGGAGCTCCCCCGAGGGGAAATAAGGTAAAAAAAAAATTTTTTTAAAAAAGAAAATGGTCCGCAAACCCCCCGAACATTCGGGGGTGTTTGGTCAGGGGTCAGACTGAACAGGGGTTGGTTTGGTTTGACCCTGAACAGTCGAACCTGTTCGCACATCCCTACCTGGGTGCTTTCCAGATTAGACCCTGCAACGGGGTCAGGATGCATCTCTGAAGTGTGCTTCCACACTTCCTGTGTGGTGACACCGCAGTCCCTACACAGACAGCAGGGTGCCGGCGTTCATATTCCCAATGCCGTGTTTCAAATTTAATCGTTGCGATATAGTGCTATGATGTCGTATATCCAGTGTAAAGAAGTTGCTGTTTTTTCGAGTTGTTAGTTTTCACAGACTGCTCCCCCTGCTGTTTATGTTCTGAATGCCATTTGCCTGAACGGAAACATTTTGCTGCTGTTGAGCAGCTAATCTGGAAAGAAGGAAAGATATTTCCTTTTTCTCCCTTCCCCTCCTTCCTGTATGAAGCTGGCAACCTAGCATGTGAGCCCTATCTATTTCCCTGATGGATTTCCTAAATAAGAAACTACTTTATTTGGAACTTTAACTCCATGTCTCCAGACAACATTAATTAGCAGTGTTCCTCCCTTACCTGTGCACTTGTGCTGTATCTGGGGCAGATAAAGAAATCTCCCCTTGTGAACTCTCTAACACTTCCCCCATGCCCTGATCCAGACTGTCCTCCCACAGCTGCTATTTATAAAAGAAAAGAAAAAACAAAAATGCAAAGGTGAAGGGCATGATTGAGGTCACATCTACTTTGACTCTAAGAACGCAGTGTTTATGGTCTCTCCATATGCAAGTTCTTTGGATTTTATTAGTCATCTGCGGAGACTAGGTGTAAAAGTTCAAAAGAATATTGCATAGATGCACATTGCTGTGGTTTAAATTGAAGACATACTTGGTGCTATATTGCTAAAAAAAAGTTGTTAGATGTGTTTAGAAAGGCCTGTGTGTCTGCTAAGCTTCTGAGGATTCAACACTTATTTAAAAATGCTGTTTTCCTGTCTCATTTGGGGTTAGGGATGAGCCTGGACCGGTCCGGAGGCCATTCTGAAGGCCTCCGGACCGGTCTGGACATGAGGGCCGTTCAGCGGTCCGGCATAGGTGTGGGGGGCTCTTTAAGGGTGGGGGAGGGTGTACTTACCCCCCCGACCGCGTTTCTCCTGCTGGCACGTTCGTTTGGAAAAGCTTTTGGGCCGGCAGGATACCTCCCTGCCGCCCCTTCCCCCAGTCGTCGGCAAAAGGCTTCAAAAAGCCTTTTGCGCTGCACACGTCACGCACGCACGTCACGTCTCCTTGTCACGTGCGCGCGTGCGTAACAGAGACGTGATGTGCACGCACGATGTGCGCATGCGCAAAAGGCTTTTTGAAGCCTTTTGCCGACGACTGGGGGAAGGGGTGGCAGGGAGGTATCCTGCCGCCCCAAAAGCTTTGCAAAACGAATGTGCCGGTGGGGGAAACACGGTGGGTGTGTGTGTAAGTACACCCTCCCCCACCCTTAAAGAGCCCCCCACACCTGTGCAGCTCAACGGTTCCTTGCACACCCCTATTTGGGGTTTAGTACCCCAAATATTTTTTAGTACCGTTAATGTGTTTTTAAGGTGTATTTCGATGTTTTATGAATTATAGATACGATATGTTTGTTGCTGTTATCCATATGGAAGCTTCTTGTGTGCCAACAAGAAGAGAATATGTGCTTTGATTTTTAAAATAAAGAAACTTTCCAAAGAAAATAAATGGGGTGGGTTTCAGTGGCTCAGTTTACTGAGCCCATTATATTCTGGCTAAAAGATTGGAAATCAATGAGTTCAGCTAGTTAAATATTTGTCTTCAAGAGTGCTGGGCTGCATATATAATACTCTGTAGTTTATCAGGTTTTTTTTTCTGGGATGTGTCTCAAAAGATACTGGAAACAGCCAACGTAATTCTCGACTTTCCTCTCACTGGGTAGTGTCCCTAGTTAAGGCTCCACTTCTGTATTTTGTTAAAGCAGTTAGCAACTTTCCCACAATGTCCCTCTCTTGAGCTAGTTTACTTAGGAGTAGATGCACCAGCCTGCCACATGGCCAGCTGGGGCATCAACCCACAAGTAAATCTACTTTAAGGAGGTCCTTCATCTTGCTGCCGAAAAATGACAAACGTGTACACTTATGCCACTAATAAATCGCTTTGATTTGCAGTAGTCTACCACTCTGTGCATAGGTGTACAAGAGATGATGAGGTTCAGAATAAAATTTAGCCTTCTATTTACCATCGCAGCTAGTGTTACGCAGGGACTGAATTCTCCACTCCGAGATCTTTAAGACTCTGGAGACCTGGTTGTTGTTTATAACTTTTATGTAACTGTCAGTGGATAATCAGGATTAAGAGCAGCTTAAGCAGTAGAAATAATAGAAGGCAAGGCAATAATAGTAGTATACAAACCAACAATAGTAGTATACAAACTCTCACACACATGTATACTTACTAACTAACTTGGGATTCGCCAAATCCAAAGTTAGAAGGTGCTGGGCATGGCAAGGGAGTGGAGATGTTGCTGTACATACAGACCCCAGCTGCAGGTAGTGGCGGAATTCTCTCATCTTTGACTTGGGGCTGTATCACTTTTATAGGGATAAGTCGGTCTTCCTGGCATCTATTCTCCACCCAAGGATGGTCATCTGATGGAAAGTCTCTCTTTGATGGGATGAAAACTCCCTCATGGTCCAGCTTGGATGACCCAACCATCCTTAGGACACATCATCACTCACAGGAGATAATCTTCTTACCTATATCGGGACAACCTGGTCTCTGTTGGGTCTTCAGCGTCTAACTGCCTAGTCACTTAGTCATACACCCATTACTTGCACTCTCCCAGTTGTTCTCCTTTGTGGTTAAGTGTGCTCTGCACATGCTGTTACTAAGTCTTATGCAACAAACTGTAACAGAAATGGTTCAGAACAGTTACAAGAACCATGGGAAACTTAGCATTAAGCACAGCATTCAAAGCAAGGATCACTTTATATGATTTCTTTTGGCTTCCAAGCCTTGGCTTTAGCTCCTCCATGGCTCCATGAGTCAGAGTTGACATTGCCCAGGCCCTTTCGCCCAGGACCTGCACATTACTGGTGGATTACATCAGTGGTCCACAACAAAGATCCTCAGTATGATCCTCATTGCTTGTTGAGGTCATTTGGAGAGGTCTGTCCGTCTCCAGTTACCACCAGTACATCTGGTGGCAACTCAGAACTGGGCCTTTTCTGTAGCTGCTCATGGCCTATGGAATGCATTCCCGGCAGATATCTGCAGTTTAGGTTTGCTGTCGGCCTTTAAGAGAGCCATAAATACTTGTTTGGCTTGGCCTTCTAAGATTTGTAAAGTGTTTTTTTAAAAAAGTATTTTAATTGGTTTTAAATGGTTTTAATTGTTTTTGAATTGTTTTTATATTGTTTTTAGCACTGTGTTTTGAGTTGTGTGTTTTTATGTCTTTTTAAAGTTGTTGTACACCGCCCAGAGACTTTGGATGGGGTGGTTTATAGATAGATAGATAGATAGATAGATAGATAGATAGATAGATAGATAGATAGATGGGCCAGACAAGCCAGCCCCCCATTAGGAACATAGGAACATAGGAAGCTGCCATATACTGAGTCAGACCATTGGTCCATCTCGCTCAGTATTGTCTACACAGACTGGCAGCAGCTTCTCCAAGGTTGCAGGTAGGAATCTCTCTCAGCCCTATCTTGGAGATGTTGCCAGGGAATGAACTTGGAACCTAGATGCTCTTCCTAGAGCGGCTCCATCCCCTGAGGGGAATATTTTCCAGTGCTCACACTTCTAGTCTCCCATTCATATAGAACCAGGGCAGACCCTGCTTAGCTAAGGGGACAAGTCATGCTTGCTACCACATGCCCAGCTCTCCTCTCCAAAGCTGGGTAGCTTTGGGAGTACACTTGCACAACTGTGTGAAGTTGTGTTGTGTAGCATGAGGGTCACCAGGATGGTTCACATGACTGAAAACTGGTAAGACAAGCATCCTACCTAGCTTTGGGAGCTGTATGCGCTCCCGATTTTCGATAGGTAAAGGTAGGCTTTTCCTCCTATCTTGTTAAAATGCTGGGTACAAGAGCTGGGTAAGACAGTGCCATTCTACCCAGCTCCTCTCTCTCACATGGTCACTCTCTCTCCTCCTACCTAGACGTTTGCTTGCACATGATCGAAAATCGGGGGCATGCACAGCTTCCAAAGCTGGGTGTAATGTTTGCCCTACCCAGTTTTCAGTTGTGTGAACAGCCATCCTGTTTATTGTTAGATTTTTATCTCACCTTTTCTCCAGAAAGGAAGTTCAAGATGGTGCACATGATTCTCCCTCCCAGTTTACCCACACAACAATCCTGTGGGGTAGGTTAGGCTGAGAGATGGTGCCCCCTGTGAGTTTCCTCACTGGGTGGAGATTTGAACCCCATGGCAGATGCTAGTCCAGCAACTACACTGCATGGATTCCCATGAAATCAATGACATGAAACAAAATGCTGGAGAAAGGCTCTAGTGCTGATGTACTCAGTGGTGCTCTTACCCCTGTACTTCAGGGCCTGAAATCCATGCCCCCCGGGGGTGGCCCTGAATCCTCTTTAGACTGTACCAAGTGGTGTGGTCACTGCTGGCCTGCCCTGCGCCAGGTGGCTGAGTGTGATTGGGACCTGAGCCGGGTGCTTTAGATACAGAGGGGGGAGTGGAGAAAGAAAATTGTGGGATGGGAATATGTTAAGTTGCGTGTCGAAATGTTTCTGCTACTGCATACTGACATAAATATACTCCACATGTTAAAAATACTGTGTTTGTCATGGGACGTGTGTGTGTGTGGTGGGGGATGATGCTTAACTTGCAGTGGGAGGGGGCCCTCCAGGGGTGGAGGGCCTCCAAAGGCCTTTAGGTCCAGGCTCCAAAATTACCAAAGTGCACCTCTGGATGTACTGATATAGTCTAAAGTACGATAATAGTCTTACAATTCTCTAAAGAAAATAGATGACATTATGGAAGGAACCGAGAGATGGTGCTGTTTGAATACTGGAATACTCTTAATGCTTCTGTGTCAAGCAGGGTTCATTATTAACTTCAGCACACTCAGTAAATGAGATGATTGGATGTTTTTGTTTCTGGCAAACTAAATATCTGGGATACATCTATACTGCCCTTCCAAAAATGGCTCAGGGAGGTTTACACAGAGAATAATAAATAAATAAGATGGCAACCTGTCCCCAAAGGGTTCACAATCTAAAAAGCATTCACCTAGACCTACTACTTAAGTTGGCAACCCTACAAAAGGGACTTAAATCAAAGTACACATTATATGGAGTTTCATAATTCTTTACATTTTTCTCTTTTAACCCCAAGCAGCTTGAGTCAGGTTGCGAATCTTTGTGGAGGAAGAGTGCACAGAGGAAGGCAGCTTAATCCTTGTAGGGTGGGGAGGGAAATACAAGTCCTGATCCCCCACCCCTGAATATTTTTCATAATATCAAGTATTAATTAAAATCTCCACGGTTGCTTTTAACAGTCATTTGGAGACTGATGCCAGTTCCTGAAGAGTCCAGATCAGCCCTGGAGTACTGGTGGCAACCCTATCCCCATATCTCCTCCAAACCTGCCATTGAAGAAACAGCTTGGGGAAAGTGATTTTTGAACTGAAAAGGGGCCAGAGGGGAAAGGGTTAAGCACCTCTCTGCTTCTTCCATTGAGAGATAATGTCGCTCCAGACAGCTTATGGTTTCAAAACACATACACACAATGGAAAGAATTGCAACTCTGCTTAACATACAGTTTGAGCCTTTGAGCCTTGCATACAGTTTCACATATTCATTCATTCATTCATTCTTTCATTCATTCATTCATTCATTCATTCATTCATTCATTCGATTTCTATACCACCCTTCCAAAAATGGCTCAGGGCGGTTTACACGGAGAAATAACAAACAAATACGATGGAACCCTGTCCCTGAAGGGCTCACAATCTAAAAAGAAACATAAGATAGACACCAGCAACAGTCACTGGAGGTACTGTGCTGGGGGTGGACAGGGCAAGTTACTCTCCCCCTGCGTATTGAGTGACTTCACACATAATGGCAGCAAATAAGAACACAGGAACATGGGCAGCTGCCATATACCGAGTCAGGCCATTGGTCCATCTGGCTCAGTATTGTCTACACAGACTGGCAGTGTCTTCTCCGCAGTTGCAGGCAGGAGTCTTCTCAGCCCTATCTTGGAGACGCCAGGGAGGGAACTAGAAACTTCCCAGATCGGCCCCATTCCCTAAGGGGAATATCTGACAGTGCTCACATATCAAGTCTCCTTTTCATATGCAATCAGGGCAGAGCCTGCTTAGCAAAGAGGACAATTCATGCTTGCTACCACCAGACCAGTTCTCCTCCCTTCGAGCAGCTCTCCTCCCTAAAGGAGGAGGGAATCACGAGTTCTTAGTGAGCATGGGTTCCTGGCATTAGACTTCTGCCCCTATCCGTGTCGTCCCAACCTAGAAATGTCTGGTTGCCAATGTAGGATTCTCTCCACCTCCACCATTTGACATCTGCTGCCCAACTTCGAATCTAGATAACACGTCAGCTGGCGGAGAAAACCCAGCACTGGCAACCCATCATTTCCAGGTTTGGAAAGGGGTGGAAGTACCAGTTTGTGCTGGAAGCACATGTTCAGGTGGTTCCCTCCTCTTTACCTGCCACGATTACATGTGAAGCCACCCACAGTGTATCCATACTAGAGATGAGTACTTGAGGAAAGTAGCCCAGCAAATGTTGTGCTGTCCTTTTGTTCCTTGGCCCACTTAGGCACATCCTCCTCTCCTGACACTTCTTGTCATCTTTGTTGTTGAGCTGCGGAATTCTTGTTTGTTGTTGTCCCAATCCCTTATCTCTAGTCTTTCAGCTTGCTTGTTGAACTTTGGGTCAGTTTATTCAGGCTTAATAACTCTTCCACAGCATGTTTTCATTCCAGACAGCAGGGAGCATTCAATACACTCAATCATTTCTTTGCTACGGGGTTGATCTTGGGTCACTGGCAGAACTGCCAAAGGGGAGATTAAGTTGTTTGCAGTAAGTTAATTTTCTCTCTCTCTTTACACATGATTCTGTTCTGTCTCCCTTACTATGAGCTACAGTTGCCAACCAACCAAGAGGGGTGGGGGAGAGAACCCTTTTTTTTTTTTTTTTTACCATTGGAACAGTTTCCAGAATGTTTTGTTCAAAAGCCAGATTGTGTGTGTGTAAGGAAAGCTGGAAATTTTGGAGTAAAATTCAGCAGCAGCAGCAGCAGCAGCATTGTAACTTAGTATGTATGCTTGAACTATGTAGCCCACACACGGGCACAAAGAAGCCAAGTTGTTCAGCTCTGCTCTAGCATACCGTTTCATATGCTGCTGCCACACAAAATAAGTTGGGGGAGGGAGGCCTGCAACTAAATGATAGAGTAGACACTTTGCATGTAGAAGGGCCCAGGATCAATCTCTAGGGGATTTCCAGATAGCAGTTAGGTTCAGGATCTGCAATGCTTTTTGCACTTGGAAATGTGATCTTACTCATTTTACAGATGCCCCCGTAGGCTTCTGTGCTCCCTCCTAGCGTGATTGTAACCTCTGTACACCAGGGAAAGGCCCAGGGAATGGTCTGATTCAGCTGAAGGCCATTTACTATGGACCTATCTCAGTAGTCTATCATCTCATTCATAGGAACCAGTGTTGCTTTCCGCTTGACGAGGTCATCTGAGGGGACTCTGCTCCAGGTGCTGACAATGAGGGAGGCTCGGCTGTTGCGCATGTGGGACAGGGCCTTCTCTCTTGCTGCCCCCAGACTCCAGAATGCTCTCCTGGTGGCTATTCATTCCTCGGTCTCCATCGCAGCTTTTAGAAAGCATGTGAAAACTTGACTTTTTAACCCAGGCTTTTATGTGATTGTCTCCTCTGCTGCTTCTTGGTATTTTGTATGGTTATTTTATGCACGTAGATTTAAAATCCTTTTAGTTGATCTCTGTTTTTATTTCTTAGCTTAATATTTTAATTGTGTAATTTCTATAGTCTTGTTTTAATTTTTCTATGTGAACCGCCTTGGGATTGGTTTAATGAAAGGAGGTAGGGATGTGCGAACCGGTTCGGATCCGAACTGGTTCGGGTCCGAACCGGTTCCGGTTCGGAGGTTCGGATCGAACCGAACCACCCCTGGTTCGGTTCGAATCCGAACCGAACTGGGGTGGTTCGTTTCGAACCGGTTTGGACCGGTTCGGATCGGTTCGGAAAGCTGAAAATTGGTCAGATGGTAGCTGGCACCCAGGGGTACCTGTCACCCAAACCCCAAAGCAATCGGACACTCGTACGATTTTTTATGAATTTTTGAAAAATATTTTTATTTTTCTCTCATAGGATATAATGGGACCCGAACCAGGCCATTATTTCTTATTGTGGAGCACTCATGGGTGCCAACAACCATGCAAACCCTGAAGCAATCAGACACCCCTATGATTTTTTATGAATATTTGAAATATTTTTAATTATTTTTCTCATTGAGTATAATGGGACCCGAACCAGTCCATATCCCCTGTTGTGGAGGACCTAGGAGCACAAAAGCAGGGTGGGTGGTAGACAGGCATGGGTGCCTACCACCCAAAAAATCTCAAGGCAATTGGACACTCCTCTGATTATTGGTGAATTGTTAAGTGTTTTTGAATTCCTCATAGAGAATAATTAGGATTGCAGCAAATGTATAGCTTCACGTCGGGGGGAAAGGGTATGACACCCCTATGAGTGCAGTGTGGTGGGTGGTAGTTCCTAGGGTGGGCAACGAAGCTATCAGAATTATTTGAAAGGAATTGGGCAAAGAGGTGATTTTTAAGTGATTTTTGAAGTTTACGCGTCTTTAAGGTTTTTCCTCATAATAAGTTATAATGGAGCTTTCAGCAGCCCTATAAGTGCACATGGGGGTGCTGGGGTGGCCCAGAGCAAGTGGTGGTGTAGTGCACATAGGGTGCCAACCACCCCCATGGGTTTCTAACCCATGGGGTACAGGGATCTCTGGTAGGGGCACCCCCATGGGTACAGGGTTCTCTTGTTTCTGAGGTATTGAGTGTGGATTCTATGATAGCAAATGAGATTTTCAATGAGACACCATCAATCCACTCTAATATGCTATCATAGAATCCACACTCCGCCTCCTGCTTCTTCTCTGTGTGTGTGCTTAGTAGGGGTGTGCAATTTGGGATTTCGGGTGATTTGGCTCGGACCCGAACCGAATCACCCCTGTTCTGTTTTGTGCCCGAATCTGGGTCACCCGAATCACCCTTGATTTGGTTCGGATTCGGATTTAATCCGAATCCGAATCCGAATCGATTCGGGGGGGTAAAAAGGGGCCCAGGGGCAAAATTTTGGGTTGGGGTGGTAGTGCCCAATGGGTAGAGTCTACCACCCCAATTTCAGGGGGATTGGGCAAAGGGCTGATTTTTGGTGAATTTTTAAAGTTTTAGTGACTTTGGGGCAGTTCGGGGGCATAGCATGGGATCTGGGCAAAAGGAGTGGGGTGGAGTGGTAGTGCCTAATGGGTGCAGGCTACCACCCCAATTTCAGGGGGATTGGGCAAAGGGCTGATTTTTGGTAAATTTCTGAAAATTTCATATCTTTGGGGCATATTGGGGCATATTGGGGCAGAAAGTGGGGCCTGGGGCAGAATAGTGGGGTGGGGTGGTAGTGCCTAATGGGTGCAGGCTACCACCCCAATTTCAGGGGGTTTGGACAAAGGGGTGATTTTTTGAGAATTTTTGAAGTTTTAGTGACTTTGGGGCAGTTTGGGGGCAGAAAGTGGATCTGCCCCAAAATAGTGGGGTGGGGTGGTAGTGCCTAATGGGTGGAGGCTACCACCCCAATTTCAGGGGGATTGGGCAGAGGGCTGATTTTTTGAGAATTTTTGAAGTTTGGGTGTCTTTGGGGCAGATTGGGGGCAGAAAGTGGATCTGCCCCAAAGGAGTGGGGTGGGCTGGTAGATAGTGCCTAATGGGTGGAGGCTACCACCCATCCCCAATTTAAGAGTGATTGGGCAGAGGGGTGAATTATGGTGAATTTATTTGTATGAGGTTTGTCTTCATAAGGTGAAGTGTGCTAAATTGATTACTTCCTCATATTATTCATAGTAAAGGAAAGTGTGAAAAAGTGAAAGTGGGGTCATGAGAGTTGTTTAATTGAAAAATATCTCATTTGCTATGATAGAATGAGAATTCACACCTTTTCTATTCACCATAATTCATCCCTCTGCCCAATCACTCTTAAATTGGGGATGGGTGGTAGCCTCCACCCATTAGGCACTATCTACCAGCCCACCCCACTCCTTTGGGGCAGATCCACTTTCTGCCCCCAATCTGCCCCAAAGACACCCAAACTTCAAAAATTCTCAAAAAATCAGCCCTCTGCCCAATCCCCCTGAAATTGGGGTGGTAGCCTCCACCCATTAGGCACTACCACCCCACCCCACTATTTTGGGGCAGATCCACTTTCTGCCCCCAAACTGCCCCAAAGTCACTAAAACTTCAAAAATTCTCAAAAAATCACCCCTTTGTCCAAAACCCCTGAAATTGGGGTGGTAGCCTCCACCCATTAGGCACTACCACCACACCCCACTATTCTGCCCCAGCCCCCACTTTCTGCCCCAATATGCCCCAATCTGCCCCAAAGACATGAAATTTTCAGAAATTTACCAAAAATCAGCCCTTTGCCCAATCCCCCTGAAATTGGGGTGGTAGCCTGCACCCATTAGGCACTACCACCCCACCCCACTCCTTTTGCCCAGATCCCATGCTATGCCCCCGAACTGCCCCAAAGTCACTAAAACTTTAAAAAATCGCCAAAAATCAGAGGAAGGTCCAATCGACTTGAAATTTGGGTGGCAGGTAGAACACAAGGTCCCCTTTCAAAACAGCTATTTTTTGAGATCCGAACCGGTTCTGTTCGGATCCGAACCGGTTCGGATCCGAACCGAACCGGGGGGGTGGTTCGGCAAAACCAAAACCGAACCACCCTGGTCCGGTTTGGACCCGGTTCGGATCCGAACCGAACCGGGAGAACCGGTTTTATGCACATCCCTAAAAGGAGGTATACAAATTTTATAATACAATACAATACAATACAATACAATACAATACAATACAGTACAACATAAGCTTCTGCTTTACACCAAGTCAAAGCATTGGTCTGTCTAGCTCACTAATGACTATACTGACTGGCAGAGGCTCTCCAAGGCTTTAGGAAGGAGTCTTCCCAGCCCTACCTGGACATGCCAGGGATTGAACCTGGGACCTTCTGCATGCAAAGGAAATCCTCTGCCCTTGAGCTACAGCCTTATCCCCCCAACAGTCTGTTGAAGACTGTTCTCCATGTTCCTTAACTGGTTAAGTATTACACGAAGGTGAAAACTGGAGCACCTTTCCCCCCACACTGCATGCAGAATGACCTGAAGTTCACAGAAGGAGATGAATACCCTTTGCCTGAAAACGTGCGTGCTGTCTTCATTAGCTTTTGTACAGTCGCTTTAGGGAACTGGGAATATATCTGGCTCCCTTCCTTGGGAGCCATCCAGTCTCACTGATTAAGTTGCCCCTGAGTCCTGCCTGTCCATCCTCCAAACAAGGCCCCGTTGTGAAATTAATTTTTCACAAATATATATATATATATATATATATATATATATATATATATATATAACAAGAAAAGATCGAATTCCGACATGCAAGCCAACACCGTTTTGGAAGAACCCACCAAGGGCCCTGGATGGAAAGAACAGCAGTATGGAGTTCCACATGCCTCAGGGCTATGGGCCTGCTGTTGCCTATCCATGCTATTTTTTAACATATTTACAGGACTGTAAATATGTGATGCCAATCAAGCATGTATTTTTCACCTACACGGGAACTCCACTGGAATCAATGCGACTTTTCAAGAAATAAAAAAAATGTGTAGGATTTGGGACCCTTTCCACTTCTGTGAAGGTACTCCCTGGGCTGACTGAGGGCGAATGTCCTTCATTCCCACTGAACTTTATTCTGGTTTCATACCATAGGCGTCCGGGTTGGGGGTGGGGAAGTCCCATTGAATTCAATGAGGCTTACTCCCAAGCAAGTGAGTATAGGATTGTAGCCTCTGCCTGTCTCCCCCCGCCCCCAGTAAAAAAGTCCTGCGAACACCCGTGCCTCATACTGGAGTTTCCAGCTAGCCAGGGAAAATAAAAGCCCTGCCAGCTTCTGTCCTTTTAAGAGAGGTCTGATATGCATGGCTCAGCATGTGAAGATTTTTATGCCATGAAGCTGAACATGACTACCTAGGAGTCAGCTGAAATGCACCACCTCAGTTTCACAGGCAGCAAAATGGAGTGGGGAGATTTCAGCAGTTCTCAGTGGGGAGGACCTTATCAAGAGTGGTGCTGGTGGTGGTCCCTCTTTTTCTTACCCACAATTCTCCTCAGAGCAGTGCCATAATATATTATTATGATGCATAATATCATAATAGTAGAATTCTGGTGGGAAGGATGTGGCCTCCAGCAGAAAGAATGCTACCACCACAAAACAAGGAATGGTGGAATGAGGTAAAATGGGGCAGGAAGTGCTCCTCGGACTTCCCAGATTTGAACTGAAACTTCTCCACAGAGAATTTTTGGTTCAGTCCTATTATTCCCATACAGGCCTTAGTTTAAGAGCTTCCTTGGAGCCCCTCCTTTGAGTCCTAGGTGAACTGGGAGGCTGGAGGCATCAACTCTAAAGGGAGCTGTTGAACCAACAAAGAACTAGCCATGACTGAAGTCCCTTATGGCTTGCAGGGCCCTGCCCCTTCTTTCCTGAGCTCCTAGGGTAGACCTCCTCTCAAGGAGGCAACCAGCCTGGTTTCTTCCTCCTCCTGAGGAAACCCAGGAGGTCCCAAGCAGTTAGGCGCGCACTCCACCCTGGCCAGCTTTATCTTTGCTCTGGGGACTGAGATGCAATGGAGGGGGGCCATCAAGTTCTGAGTGCTCCAAGATTCCTCAGGAGAAGTGGTTGAATCCAGTCGTTCCAGTTTTGACAGTTCCAAGGAGTATCACTGGAGTTGGGGCAGATTCCCTCTTTTCCTCTGATTGTCTCCCCTGGATCAGTGTCTGGATGAACCCCATCCTGGGTCCTTAGTAGCTGTCCAAGGTGCTGGTCATTCCCTTTAAAGCCCTAAATGGAGTGGAATTCATATTCTCCACATATGAATCTGCCCAAATACTGAGGTAGACCACGTTCAAACATGAAACAAGGAGGACATTCACACCATCAAAGAGGCGGGTCTCATGATCTAGGAGACCCGCTTTTGCTGAAACTGCGGGGGGAGCAGTCTAAGCCCGCTCTCCTCGCAGATGAGCTCTGCAAAAGCCCTGGGTGGGGTATCGGCCACCCACATGATTACCGGCTCCGTAATGGAGCCAGTGGGGGCTGGGGGGCTCGGGGCCCACTCCCCTTCTGGAAGCCCCAGTATGCCCTGTGTGAGCACGCAGGGCATACTGGGGAGACCCCTGGAGCTGGGAGGCGGCTTTTCGCCTCCCGGTCGAGGGTCTACTCGCGAGTAGCCATGGCATGGAGTCATGCTGCAGCTACTCATGATCAGGGAGCCCGGTTTTGTGGAGTACTCGCTCTGCAAACCCGGGCTAAGGGCAGGGGCACTTAGGCAGGTTACCCGCCTAGGAACCACCGGGCTCGCAGCCGAGCCCAGTGGTTCCCACGATCTGGAAAAATCGGGCTAGGCTTTCCTAGCCTGATTTTTCCTGATCGTGAGAATAGCCCCCAAAACTGTGTTCTACCTGGGTTTGGTTGTTGTGTGTGCTCCCAATTTTTGCTTGTGTGGAAGCAAGGTTAGAGGAAGACCTGGGTAGAAGTGATTGTGTGGAAGCAAGGTAGGAGAAAAAGGCACCCAGGTTTTCCTCTAACCTTGCTTCCACACAATCACTTCTACCGAAGTTTTCCTCTAACCTTGCTTCCACATAACCAAAAATTGGGAGTACACACAGCTCCCAAACTTGGGTAGAACACCGTTTTTGATTGAGGCTATTCCCACAAGCAGCAAAAATCGGGCTAGGAGAGTCTCGCCTGATTTTTGCTGCTTGTGTAAAGAACCAGGCTCGCAGGTGAGCCCAGTGGCTTACAAGCGGCTAGCCCGCTTAGGTAGCCCACCCCTTAAACCGGGTTTGCGGAGTGAACACTTTGCAAACCCGGTTTTTAAAATCGTGAGTAGCCGTGGTGTGGCTCCGCACCGTGGCTACTCACAAGTAGACCCCCGACCCGGAGGCTGAAAAGCAGCCTCCCGGCTCAGGGTCTCTCCAGCATGCCCTGCGCTCTCACGGAGGGCATGCTGGAGATTCCGGGGGCCGCACAGCCCCTGAACTCCCCAGCCCCTGCCAGCTCCATGACAGAGCCAGCAGTTGTGTGGGCGGCCGCTGCGGCCGCCCAGAGCAGAATGTCTGCTCATCTGTGGGGAGAGTGGGCTAAGCCCACTCTCCCCGCAAACCCCCTAGAAACTCTTTGTGTGAATGACCTTTTTGTGGGAATGACCTCAAGGCCTTCTTGGTAGTGGTGGTGAGGTTATGAAACTTACTTTCCACATGAGAACATACAGGCCCCCTCTGGCAGTCTTTCATCCAAGCTGTAAAAATGTTTCTTTTTAGGAAGGCATTGCCAAGCTGCTGAACTGGTTTTTAGCTCTCCGCTGTGATTTTAGTGCTCACTCCATACTCCCTGTGGGCTGCTCTTGTGTCAGGATACTGTACATTTTAAATGGTGTTGAAAAACCCTGGGTTTTGTGTGTTGATATTGTACACCACTTTGTGAACTCTTTGGCATCAAAATAAATAAGCAGAGCTCCAACCAGTTCGGAACAGATTGTGGCAAAAATAATAAACAAGTTGTAGAGCATTCTCAGTGAGTGAGAATCAGATCTCTTGAAAAAACAAGGATACCTATCCAAAGGTCAGAAACGTTGCTAACTGTTGCCAGTGCAAACAGTTTTTGGTTAGAGTAAACTCTGATTAAACTTGCAGAAACTGGCTACGGGCAACGCCCAGTTCAAGTGTTGGAAATACTTCCTGCTTGCACAGCACTGCACGAAGGTGCTTACATACAAATCATCAGCTGGGCACCAAGTCAGTAGGAGGATCCTTAACCAATTCAGATCAGCCATTTCACACTGCATGGCAATTCCACTGACAAGCAGTTTCCTGCCATAATAATAAGAAATAAACTTTGTTAGCCGCCCCATTTAAAAATTGTTCTCTGGGCAACTCACAACACAACATTAAAACAACCAATAAAAAATACATAAAACATATCAAGTTGCGACACACACAAAATAAAATACAAAACAATTTGAAAACTTTTAAAAAAATCAATTACAAAAAAAAAAATTCCTATGAGTCAAAGGCCCTATTCAGATGTTACTGTTGCATTGTGGGAGCTGCTGACATGTGGTCCAGTCCCATACTAAATTGTGGAAAACCTCTAAACTGGTAATGGATGTGATGGGCAGGTTTTGTGGCTGCTTCTCACTGCAGCAGAACCAGCCTTCATGGAAGGGTGGAATTGACATGGAGGTATAGAAATGTTGGCTGTATTCGCCGTAACGTGAAACTGGAAGTTGCTGGACCTGCGGTTAATTTTTGAAACTGTGAATCCCATCGCAGATGTCCAGCAATCTCCAGTTGCCGGGCAGGGGAGCCCCTCCCTCTTCCTGATCAGCCAAGGCAGTATCCCAGCAAGCTCCATAGCATGACCAAACTGCGGTCAAGGTGTCAGCATGTCACTAGAGCAGCTGCCATTTGCCACAATCTTCAAGGGAGTGTGCCAAGCACAATTGTATCTTTTCAGAATGGTCTGCCTGCACTTCCTTTGACAGTGATTGCACCTCCACCCTCCTAAGAGTCCCCGAGGCAATTCTCACGATCGCCAAAAAGCAGGTTAAGGGAGCCTAGCCCGCTTTTTGGCAATCGTGTGCTGCAATGGGAGCTGCACGGCTCCTGGTAGCAAACCTCGCTAATTCCCCCTCCCTTTGCTGAGGTTAATGGAGCGAGCGCTCACTTAACCTCGGCGTTTTGCTCATGTGTTGCCACAGCGCACAGCGACACATGAGTAGACCCCCGATCGGGAGGCTGTTTGCAGAGACTCCCTGGCTCGGGGGTCTCTCCAGGATGCCCTGTGCGCTCGCATGGGGCATCCTGGAACTTCCAGGGTCTGCGCAGCAGGGTGGATTTGATTTAAATCAAAATGATTTAAATCACGATTTAAATCACTAGCAGGGTGGATAAAAATCAAAAAAATCCGATTTAAATCAAAACAATCCGATTTAAATCAAAAAAATTGGATTTTTTATTTAAATCGGATTTTTTTGATTTAAATCGGATTTTTTTGATTTTTATCCACCCTGCTAGTGATTTAAATTGTGATTTAAATCAGTTTGATTTAAATCAAATCCACCCTGCTGCGCAGCCCCCGATCCCCGCAGCCCCTGCCGGCTCCTTGATGGAGCTGGCAGTCATGTGGGCAGCTGACCCAGCTGCCCAGGGCTGCCTTGCAATTATCTGCAGGGAAAGCGGGATAAGCCCTCTCTCCCCGCTAACCCCCTTACAGCGAGCCTCACTGGTCATGAGACCCACCTCCCTGTCTTGTAAACTGCCTTGCAGAAGCACAATTTCTGATGGGTGGGGAGGGAGGGTTCCTGGGTGGCACTAGTTCCCTGTTACTCAAGAAAGGGAAGGGAACATGATGACTTCCTAGGAGGGGCTATGTATATGAGGGAGGGCCAAGGATCCTGGGGTCTGGCTCACTGTGACCAAGGATGCTCTTGTGAGGGCTCACCCTGGCAAAGAAGTCAATGCAGACCAAACTACACTTGTGCTCCCTTGGTGGCTTGCCACCAGTGGGCTAGCAATCTCATGAGAGGGTCAGTCTACTGGGGAGGACCTTAGGCTTGCCAGCCTTCGGTCTTTCATCGGACTGTGCGCTCAGGACTTGAGCTAACCCAACAAGGGTAGCCTCACTTGCATGGAGGCCTCGCTCTCTCTGGTTAATAAAAGAACTTCTACACTGCAACCCCTTCTTCCCCTGAGAAGCCTTTCATGTGCCCAAAGGAGATTTTGATGTTCCATGTGCCAGAGCCTAGCCTTGTGTGTGGACTGGGGAAGAACCGGGTGTGGGGATGGATCTTTACTCTCATTCAAAATTCCTGAGTTCAGACTGGTGTTGTGCCATATACAGTTCTGCCCCTGCGGGGAATTGTGGGAGTGGGGAACCCTGATTTCCAGTGACCCCAGGAGAGTGCAGCCACTGTTCTGGGCAAAACCAAAGGTGGACATATTCAAATGGGTGGATGAACTGGCAGAGGGCCCACTTTGACTTCTTCTTTGTTGAAGTCATCAAGACAGGGAGAGGTGTTGCTAGGGAATCTGTCCCTGTGGCTTTTTTATATAGAGCAACCTGGCTGGGCAGGATCTGCTATCCAGCCCCTATTGCCTGACACTCTTGTGAGAGAACAGTCTGTGAAAGAAGGGGGATTGTTATCACACGTTATTGGTGATTCTGCCTTACACCCCTATCCCAACAGATGATTCTTCTTATGAGCTGTGAAGGGTATTCATGAGTGAGTAGTCCACTCTGGATCAGCATCCATCCTCATAGCATATGAGGAATTGTTCCTTTCACTGGAGCAATGCTGATCCTGCTGCCTGCCCTTTCTCATGAGTAAGCTTAGGGCCCGCACAGGTACCTCCAAGGGGAAGGGGTTGGGCACCCCTTCCCCAACATCACTGAACAAAAAAATAGACCTTGGCCATTCAAGAATCCCTGGTCAGTGCTAACTTTTAAACCCGACCCCAGATATCACTGCCCTGCCAGAGGTTTCAGTCTCAGCAGTCTAATGCTTTGGAACGCGCTCCTTGCTGAAATAAGAGCCTCCCCATCTCTGACAATTTTAAAAAAATCTTTAAAGACACATTTGGTCACCCAGGCTTTTAATTAAATACCATTTTAATAGTTTTAACATTGTTTTAAGGTTTTAAATTGTTGTAATGTTTTACCTTTTTGCTGTCATTTATTTTAACCAATGTTTTAATTTCTTTATTATTATTTATCTGTTTTAACTAATGTTTTAACTTTTCTTTTTTTGTTGTAAAACACCCAGAGACGTAAGTTTTGGGCAGTATAAAAATATGATAAGTAAGTAAGTAAGTAAGTACGTAAGTCGCCCTACCAGTGTTGCCATCTCAAAAGGGTGTGCATGTGAACAAACATCATTGTCGATTCATTTTCAGGGAGAAAAATCACTTAGTGCCCATCTTGCCATCTTGTCCTCTTTCTCTCCTTATGTTCCTCTTCTCTCCTTAATGCCAGGAAGGGGGGGGGGAGCAAGGGACAGGGTTGGAAGAGGGAATGCTCCTGTGTGACTTTGCCATTTGACAGGCTTGGAAGCTTGGGATGGGACATGACAGTGTCCCTGTTGTTGGGGAACTGCTTTGTTGGATTGGAGACTGGGGGCGGGGTGAGTGCTTGGAGAGGCAGCCAGTAAGAAGCACTGTTGGCAGGGAGCGGGCATGGTCCCGGGTGGGATTGTGCCGCTGCCTCTATGATTGTGACTCCAGAAAGCAAATGAACCTGCGGTTATGGCACCCTCTGTGTTCAGACTTAACACCACCACTGCCAAACCTCAGGTTGGGGTGGTGACACTTACTATAAACTGAGGGTTCAAATTGGAGTTTGGCAAGGCAAACTGCAGGTCACTTTTGCTGCAAAACTGTGGTTGCACCCATTCGGACGCAATGGAGTTCCAACCTTTGCCCCATTTAACTGTGGTTTCGCATAATGCAGCCATAGAGTTTCAAGGGACCTTGGGAGGTTTTCTGTTCCATCTCCTGTCAGAAGAGGAAACAGCTTCAGCATCCCTGACAGATGGCCACCCAGCATCTGGATGTACCCATACCATTCATACATGTTTTCTGTTTACAGAGATTACAAAAGCTGCAGCATGTTTACATAGTTTACATAGTAAGGCTGAATTCAAGTCATTCAGCAATACAATTTATTACAGTGGCCAACATGAGGTGCAGCAGTACATAGGCTTAAGAAGCCTGCAGGTCCACAGGGAGCCTCTAGTATCCCTGTGGCAATAGCCAGATTTGTGGCTGAGCAAGCATGGAGGGGGAGGGGGGATCAATTTTCACTTATCTCCCCTCTCTCCCAAGGTCCCTTCCACTTTCATAAATTTGTCACTGAGGTTTTTGCGACCCTCAGGAACATATTCATGCAAGTGAAAAGGGCCTTTTGCTCTAATTCTGCTCCATATTATTTCCATCATGTGGTTAAGCATCAGTTGCTAGAATTGTCATTCTTCAGGGCTCAGTTACCTCTAGAAGTTATATTTTTGAGTGAAGTGTGGATGCATCTTTTCTCCCATAGTACATGCACTTAAATGTATGCACATGAGTACTGTACCCAGCCTTCCATAAGAAGAACCCTGCTGGATCAGACCAAAGGTCCATCTAATCTAGTATCCTGTTTCCCATATTGTCCAGCTGATGCCTCCAGGAAGCCCACAAGCAAGGGGGAGAGGTAAATGCCTTTCTCTGCTGTTGCCCCTCAGCAAATGCTGTTCAGTGTATACTTCCTCTAAACAAGGAAGTAGCATGCAGCCATCATGCCGAACATCCATCAATGGACTTTTCCTTAAAGAATTGGTCTAACCATTCTTTAAAACCATCTAGGCTAATAGCCAGCATCCCATCTTATGGCAATGAGTTCCACAGATTATGTTCCATGAGAATAACTACTTGTAGTGTTTCCTGAATCTGCTGCCATACAACAACCCCAATTCTGGTGTAGGGATGTGCATGGAACCGCGCCAGGGAGGCTCGAAATTGGTGGGGGTGCCGCTTTACGAGCAGGAGAGGATGTACATATCCCTCCTGCTGCTTCTTCCCTGTTGGCGTCCGTTTCTGTAACAGCTGATTGGGGTGGCATTGTACTTCTCTGCCGCCCCGTTGCCCCCATTGGCCGGATATGGCTGGAAGTTCCAGATGCGCCTGCGTGCGCTGGCAGGGGGGAAAGCTGCGCGGGGGGGGGGGGAAGTGCACCCTCCCCCACTCTTAAAGCAGCACCCCTGCTGCTGTTGAACTTGTTCGGAGTCCCATAAAGGGCCTCCGAGCTGGTTCTGTGCACATCCCTTTTCTGGTGTTGTTTCTCTCTCTCCATCTGCTTTCTCCCTACCATGCCTGGTTTTCTAAACCTCTATAACTTTTCGTTGTCTTTTTGTCTCAACTAAAAAGCCCCAATCACATTAGCCTTTCCTCACAGGGAAGGCGCCCCAAGCTCCTGATCATCTGTGATGCCATTTTTGCACGCTTCTCCAAATGCTTCAGTTGTATTTTGGACTTTGTTGGCAGATGGCTGGAAAATTACATCTTTGGAATTATCGTTCACCAAAATAACAAGCATTATCTTGGCTTTTAAATCTGTGGCAGACAGGCTATTGCAGAGTGTTGCAATCAATGGCTGAGTCTTTGCTTTCCCTGTATGCATTACTAAAGGCATTACTAAAGGCTCTGACAGTAAACCCTGGTGTGAGAATAAGGGGTTATCAGTGAATCTCTATTTTTGTCCGGGCAAAGTTGGGCAATTTGCACTGCATGAATGAAGCATTTGGTTTCAGTTTGGGAAGGCTTAGGGCCCTCTCCTTCAGCATGTGGTTGAAGTTTAAATTTAATCAGTGTTAAATGTTTGCAGTGAACCCAATCAAAATGCTGCAGTGGTTTTATCCACTGGCATAATCTGAACCTAACGCAGTTAAAGTAAGGCATGAGGGTGGGGAGTGTTTTTCAGAGACCTGGGCAGCATCGAAGAAAGTATCTTTCTGTTCCCTTTGGAATAAGCCGGTCCCCAACAGTGAAATCAGAGAAGAGTGCCGATTACAAAACTTTAAAAGCTTTACATTCCTAACCTCTCAAAACGCATGTTTTTCTCCCCAACAGCTTCAGTAAAAACATGTTGTTTAAAAAATCTGGCATGTGTTGCAGGCGTGACATGGAATTACTTGCATGTGCGGAATGCAGTTGCTTGCCCGATAACATGCTTGAGCAACTGAGAAACTCTGAGCAAGTGAGCTGGAACTTTTATGTTTGGCCCAAACAATTTTTAAAGAGCAGGGTGCAAGGTTTTAGGTTACACAGAACAACAAGTGCCAGAATGAATGTGCTCCTAAAAGGGATCCTCTTTAAATGTCGATATTAAATTGCCCCCATTCAGGTATTCTCTGAATACCTGCCAAATTTGCAATGATATTTATTTTCAGCATTTGAGTTTTGACAGTAAAACCGGAATTCTGCGAATATACGATGACGAATACTTATATACCACTTTTCAACAAAAGTTCCCAAAAGAGTTTACATACACAAGCAGTTTACACAGATGTTTACATAGATATAAATAAATGAATATAAATAAATTCTACGGACTATATGGTTGTCCAAATTAGGTGAAAGTCTGTAAGAATGAGGTGGAAGGTACATGGCCACATAAACTGCTAAAATAAGTTAGGAAACAACGTGCTGTATTTTTATTTTTATCATCATCATCATCATCATCATCATCATCATCATCATCATCATCATCATCATCATCATCATCTTTACACACAGTGTACCAGATGCTATTGACTGGATTTGGTACTTTAATTATCAGGCCCTTTCCAAGGGTCTAGGATAACTAAAGAAAAATTAAAGATAACAGGGCTATTCCCATGATCAGGCGAAATCGGGCTAGAGGCACTTAACCCGATTTTGCCTGATCGTGGGAGCCACCGGGCTTGCAAGCGAGCCCGGTGGCTTCCAGGTGGTTAACCCACCAAGATACCCCTCCCCTTAAACCGGGTTTGCAGAGCGAGCACTCCACAAACCCGTTTTTTCTAAACGTGAGGTGCCGCGGTGCGGCTCCACGCCACAGTAACTCACGAGTAGACCCTCGACCAGGAGGCTTAAAAGCAGCCTCCCGGCTCGTGGGTCTCTATTGCGCAGGGCATACTGGAGCTTCTGGGGGCCACGCGGCCCCCGATCCTCCCAGCCCCCACCGGCTCCGGAACAGAGCCGGCAGTCGTGTGGGCGGCCAATCCAGCCACCCAGGGCTGCTGCCCTGCTTGTCTGCGGGGAGAGCAGGCTTACCCGCTCTCCCTGAAAACCCCCTAGAGGCTCTGCTCATGGATTGGCCCGCTTTTCCCGCAAACCCCCTAGAGGCTCTTCTCACGGATCGTGAGAAGAACCTCAACGTCGTAGTATCTGTGCTGTCCCGAGTAGTGTGGCCTTCTGTAGCTGATGTGTTGTAATTTTATTGATGCCAAGGTGTCAAGATGTTGTTCAAGTTCTTTTGGTACTGCACCAAGGACACCAACAACTATTGGCACCACTATTGTTTTCTTTTTCCAGAGCTGCTCAATTTCAGTTTGGAGGTCCTTGTATTTAGTTATTTCCTCCAGTTGCTTTTCATTGACTCATCTATCCCCTGGGATTGCAATATCAGTTATCAGAACCCGATTCTTCTCAATGACTGTCAGATCCTGTATATTGTGCACTAAATGCCTATCAGTTTTTATTCAAAAATCCCAAAGGATTTTTGCCTCCTCATTTTCTGTAACCTTCTCAATTGGTTGATTCTACCAATTCTTGCTTGCTGGCAATGTGTAATTCTTGCAGAAGTTCCAGTGGATCATCACAGCAACTTTATTGTGTCTTTCCTTATAATCAGTCTGCGTGATTTTATTACAACAACATACAAGGTGCTCAACCGTCTCATCTGCTTCCTTACATAACTGACACTTACTGTCTTTCTGGGTCCTATCAATTTTTGCTTTTATAACATTTGTTCATAGTGATTGTTCCTGGGCTACAAAAATGAGACCTTCTGTTTCTTTCTTCAGTGTCCCCTTCTTTAACCACAGCCATGTTGTGCTATTGTTGACTTTTGATTGTATGCCATTAAAGAACTGACTGTGCAATGGTTTGTTGTGCCATTTTTCTCGTCAATTCCTCATATGCTGTTTTTTGTATTGACCCTTTGATTCCTTTATTTTCAACAGTCCTGTCTTACTCACTTCCTGTAGCATTTCTTCTTGGCTTTCATTTATGTATTCCGCCAATGTTCATTTTTCTTCTTCAACAGACTGACTTGCAACTTTCCACGTCCACCTTCATTTTTTGGCAGGTACAGCCTATCAACATCATTTCTTGGGTGCAGGGCATGATTGATGGTCATTATTTTCCTGGTTTTCCAATCCCGTGCATCCAGTTCTGTGTCCAGTGAACAATACCTGCTGTATATCGGATTGCAGGAATTGCCCATGTGTTGATTGTGTTTGATAGTGTTACCACCATTAAGTTTGGACTTCAGCGTCTTTCTTACTTCCCTGATATATTCCTTACTAACTTTGGTCTTCACTTCAGTATGCTTCATCTTGTCACTTTGGAGAAAGCCCAAGTACTTATAACTTTCCTCAGGTGATAGACTCCTTATGTTGTTTCTATTTGGCATCTCAATTGCTTCACTAGTTGTCATTTTTCCTCGATTTATTGCCAATATAGCACATTTTCTAGTCCAAACTCCATTGCGATATCACGGCTATAAATATTGAATAATGACTCAATTTCGGATGGTGATTTTCCATACAGCTAGAGAGAGAGAGAGAATCTATCTATGTGGTCGCTAAGAGTCAACACTGACTTGGCAGCATTTAAACAATCAATCAACCACATGCAAGTGGTATATTTTTGTATTATTGTAGTGTTTGTGTGTGTGTATAGTATGCACTACATACACAGGACAGTAACACAATAAAATAATAATAATAATAATAATAATAATAAAGCATAGTAATAATAATAGTAAAGCATAATAATAATAAAGAAGCATCATCATCATAAAGAAGATGTATATTGTTGTTGTTGTTGTTGTTATTATTATTATTATTTTATTGTGTTACTGTCCTGCGTATGTAGTGTATACTATATGTCTGTGTGTGTGTCTGTGTGTACACACAGACAGCCATAAACACTACAAAAATACAAAAATATACTTCTCATGGCTTGCATGTGACTGACTGATTGATTAAATGCTGTCAAGTCAGTATCAGCTCTTAGTCAGTAAATGCTGTCAAGTCAGTATCAACTCCTACCACACAGATAGATTCTCTCCAGGATGATCTGTCTTCAACTTGGCCTTTAAGGTCTCTCAGTGGTGCATTCACTGCTGTTATAATTGAGTCCCTCCACTTTCCTACTGGTTGTCCTCTTCTCTTTCCTTCAACTTTCCCCAGCATTGTGGACTTCTCAAGGGAGCTGGATCTTCGCATAATATGTCCAAAGTATGATAGTTTGAGCCTGGTCATTTGTGCCTCAAGTGAAAATTCTAGATTGATTTGTTCTATGATCCCTTTGTTTGTTTTCCTGGCTGTCCATGGTATCCTCAAAAGTCTTCTCCAGCACCAAAGTTCCCTCCATGACATGTCTACACCTACAAAGATTAGAATCATTTGGACCATGGTTTTTCCCATGACACTCTATGGATGTGAAAGCTGGACTTTGAAGAAGCAAGATTGAACTTTGGTGCATGTGGTTAGCCAGACAATTACCTTGGTTCTGTGGACTCTGTAAAATCCAAGCCACACAGGTCAATAGGCCAAAAAAAAAAAAAAAAAAGGCTCTGTGAACACTGTTCATAAAAACTGAAGTCGGTATGATCAGGGTTGCTAAAACTGAGATTCTACTGTATTTGATAACTGACATGCTATGGTGTCTTGTTTTCTAATATTTGGCTGTATTGGATGGGAGTCATGCAATGATATTTTGCATTGGATTATGTCTTATAGTTTGCATGTACTGGAATGACTCTACAGGTGTAAATGTTCAGCCTGGTTCTCCAGAGCTTTTAACTGTTCAACTGTTTAGCTGTTTAAATGCTTTAATTGTTAATTCGTTTTATGCTGTTTTTATAGTTTTGTTTTTAATTAATTGATTGTAATTGTTTTATTTTGATGTAAACTGCCCTGAGCCATTTTTGGAAGGGTGGTATATAAATCAAATAAATAAATAAATAATAAAATAAATAAGCCACCCACTGTGACATATTGCTGACGGCTGGATCCCTCCTGCTCTATGCTGTGTAGGGAAGTGCATGAGTCAGGATTTGAAGGACAATTCGTAACCACATTCCCTGTCCCCCCCTGCTTGCTACTTCCTGAATTGGTGGCATTCCTCCCAGCTATCTTCGCATGCCGGCAGCGCTCTCCCCCAGCTGTCCCTGCTCAATGCCAGCATGCACAGACTGATAAATAAGGTCTCCTATCCCTGGGTAGGAGAGCTGGTCTTTTGGTAAACTAAGCTAAGGTGTGCCATTAAGTCGATTTTGACTCCTGACACCCATAGAGCCCTGTGGTTTTCTTTGGTAGAATACAGGAGGGGTTTACCATTGCCTCCTCCTGCGCAGTATGAGATGATGCCTTTCAGCATCTTCCTATATCTCTGCTCCCCAATATAGTACCAGCAGAGATCCAAACTGGCAACCTTCTGCTTGTTAATCAAGCATTTCCCCACTGCGCCACTTAAGGTGATGTTGATCTTGTGGTAGCAAACATGAATTGTCCCCTTTGCTAAGCAGGGCCTGCCCTGGGTTGCATTTGAATGGGAGACTACATGTGTGAGCGCTGTAAGATATTCCCCTTAGGGGATGGTGCCACATTTGTATGTTTGCATGCAGAAGGTTCCAAGTTCCCTCCCTGACATCCCCAAGACAGGCCTGAGAGAGACTCCTGCCTGCAACCTTGGAGAAGCCGCTGTCAGTCTGTGCAGATAATACTGAGCTAGATGGACTGATGGTCCGACTCATTATAAGGCAGCTTCCTATGTTCCTAAGATCACTTGGAGCCTTTGGCACTCCTACAAGTAAACCACAAAGTGTATCAGATCTCCAGAAAGAAAAACCTGCGCCCCACTACTACAAAGATTTTTATACTGCTTTTGAACAAAAGTTCTCAAAGTGATTTTCATTGAATGAATACACAAATAAACATATAAGATAATTCCCTGTCTCAAAGGGGCTCACATTCTAAGGCCGATGATCACATAGGTCTTGAGAATGCTCAATGTTCCTTGAAAATTAAAAAACCGGTTTATTTTTTAAATTCTTTTTACTATTTCCAATTATAGAAGATGTTTGGCCTAGAAAAAAACAAACATTCTACAGACAACCTGCATGAGGAGGCAATATCTTGTGCACTGACCTCTTCTGGTATCCTGGCCCATGTGCAACCCTAAAACTAATTTACTGTTCCCTGAATAGAGCTCCTTCTGTTCTTGGAAGGAGAACTGTGCTCATGGAAGGGTCCTCTAGTGAGCACAAGAGGTCCTTTCAGGAGTGCAAGTCTCCTTCTGTAAATGAGTTACATTTGATTGATTGATTGATTAAGTGCCGTCAAGTCAGTGTCAACTTTTAGCGACTACATAGATAGATTCTCTCCAGGATGATCTGTCTTCAACCTGGCCTTTAAGGCCTCTCAGTGGTGCATTCATTGCTGTCGTAATCGAGCCCATCCACCTTGCTACTGGTCGTCCTCTTCTTCTCTTTCCTTCAACTTTCCCCAGCCTTATGGACTTCTCAAGGGAGCTAGGTTTTCTCATAATGTGTCTGAAGTATGATCGTTTGAGCCTGGTCATTTGTGCCTCAAGTGAAAATTCTAGATTGATTTGTTCTATGATCCCTTTGTTTGTTTTCCTGGCTGTCCATGGTATCCTCAAAAGTCTTCTCCAGCACCAAGGTTCAAAAGCGTTAATACTTTTTCTATCTTGCTTCTTCGAAGTCCAACTTTCGCATCCATAGAGTGTCACAGGAAAAACCATTGTCTGAACGATTCTAATCTTTGTAGGTATAGACATGTCACTGCATCTAAATATCCTTTCCAAGGCCTTCATTGCAACCCTACCAAGTGCTAGTCTGCAGAGTATTTCTTGACTGCTGGATCTTTTACTGTTGATGGTCGATCCTAAAAGGCAGAAGCTATCCACCACTTCAGTGTCTTCATTACCAATTCTGAGGCTGGTTGTTGTACCTGTTGTCATTAGTTTAGTCTTCTTTACATTTAGTAATAATCCCATTTTTTCACTGTGCTCCTTGACTTTCATTACTAGAGTTTGCATTCTCAGCTATCAGAGTGGTGTCTGAAAGCTTATGCGGTTACATTTGCAGAGCAGTAAATTAGAGTCCAATCCATTCAGAGCAACCCTAAGCTTGCTTACTCAGAAGTAAGTTTCTCTGTGTTCAGTGGGGCTTGCTCCCAGGAAAATGTGCCTAAGATTGCAGCCATTGTCACGGGGGCACTTTCCAGACCATACCCTACAACGGGGTCAGGACATATTTCAGAAATGTTCTTCCACACTTCCTGCATCGTGACCCAGCAGTCTCTATGTGGACAGCAGGATCCCTTTCACATTTCCAGTGCCTTGTTTTGAATTTAATTGCTGCGATATAGAGCTAGGACATTGTATATCTGGCATGGAAAAGTTGCTTTTTTTCAGGTTGTTAGTTGCTGCAGGACTGCTCTCCCTGATGTTTACGTTTTGAATGCGACTTGCCCGAATGGAGGCATTTTGCTGCTGGTGAGCAGCTACTCTGGAAAGCACTTAGGTTCACAGAACTCTACCATGAGGATATTATAGATTTTTAAAGATCACTAATGATCCTAAAGAATGTGAAAAGAGAGAGGAAAATATGTCTTTCAATTTGCTGTCCTTTATTTCTAATTTCTGGCCCCATCTTAGCCTGAAGTATGGTGTGTTTAGACACAATTCTCCTGCTGTCATCTATCACATTTCCTTGCTCCCCCTTTGTCTCTGGCCTCTGTTCTGTTAATAATAAGCAGGATGTGCAGTTTCCAAAACAGGGAAAAAGTCAGATGAAGGAGCAGTTCAAGGTCAAATAAAAACTGTGTCCCTTTTCTTCCCCCAATCAAAATGGAGCCCAATTTGTGTTTGGGGGTGGGGGCGGGGGAGGAAAGATTCTGGAATATATCAAGAATAGGAAACTTGGATCATAAAAGATAAATGGGAAGCTATTTCAACACCAGGCGAACTTGCAGTGCATTGCAGAAGAGTTCTGTTTTTCTTCATTATCATTTTATATGAGAAAGAGGGACAGATCAACCAGATATAATTAAAGTTTCAGAAGATTCATAGCTCAGTGGGAGATCACATACTTTGCTCTCAGAGAGATACTGCTGTAGTAGATAGTAGTGAGCTAGATGGACCACAATCTTATAGTATAAGGCAGCTACATATGTTCAGACCTAGCATAGTGGTTAAGAGACTAAGCATGCATTTCTGTGGATACTTACCGTGGACCCCATTGAACACAGAGAGAACTTTTTCTGAGTAATCATGCACAGGATTATGCTGCATGATAAGAACAAGGTTTGATCTCTGCTGGATCAAACCCAATGCACCTATCTAAACTAGCATCCTGTTTCACACAGTGGCCCACGAGATGTCTCTGGGAAGCCCACAGACAAGAGTTGAGGGCACGCCTTCTCTCTTGCTGTTGCTCTTTCTGCAACTGGTATTTAGAGGCATCTTGCCTCTGAGGCTGGAGATGGCCTATTGCTCTGACTAGTAACCCCTGCTAACTGGGGAAAGAGGTACCTCCTTAACGTGGTGATTCTGTTTATATAACAGGGGGAGAGTAACTCGCCCTATCCACCTCCAGCACAGTATCTCCAGTGACGGTTGCTGGTGTCAATCTTATGTTTCTTTTTTGATTGTGAGCCTTTGGGGGACAGGGATCTATCTATCTATCTATCTGTCTGTCTGTCTATCTATACCGCTCTGGAAACTTTTGTTGAAAAGCAGTATAGAAATATTTGTTGTTGTTGTGTTGTTGTTGTTGCTGCTGCTGCTGCTGCTGTTGATAGACTTGTCTTCCATGAATTTGTCTAAGCCCCTCTGAAAGCCATCCAGACTGCTGGCTGTCACCACATCCTGTGGCAGAGAATCCCATAGGCTAATTATGTGTTGTGTGAAAAAGTGCTTCCTTTTGCCGGCCCTAAATTTCCTGGCAATCAGTTCATGGTCTGTAGATCAGTGGTAGAACATTTGCTTCACATGCAGGTGGTCCCAGGTTCAATCCCTGATATCTCCAGGTAGGGCTGGGTAAGACTTGTCTGGAGCCCTGGAAAGCCACTGCGATTCAGTATAGACAATGTGGACATAGATTGACCATTGATCTTTTAGTATGAGGCAGACTGCTGTATAGACCTGTAAAAATATTATTATTGTAAGACAAATATTATAATGGCTGCTTGCCAACTGTTGTTGCAAGCACTGCCATTCTGCAGGCTCCCAGAAGCCTCTCTGCTCATGTCTGGGACTACAGGCTTGTAGCTCTTAACTTGCTCAGGAGCCTCACGGGATTGTAGGCTCCCCATTTGTTGGCATATGGGGAAAGGTCACTTAGCGGGCAGTGGGATGATCACCCCCAGGTTCACTAGCTAGCAAGTGAATGGAAAGGGGATTATTTATTATTATTATTATTATTATTTTACACAGGGTGTTGACTGGTTTGTTTTATCCAGACATCAAGTCCTTCCCAAGGACCTGGGATGGCTGAATTTTATTGTCAATTGTTATAGATATCGTCGCAGAATATAGGCTGTTCCCAGTAAAGCTGCTTTTTGTAATTGGCTGATGGTGATTTCTGTGGCCCCTATGGTGTTGAGGTGCTCTTCAAGGTCTTTTGGAACTGCACCCAGGGCGCCAATTACCACTGGGATTATTTTGATCTTTTTCTGCCACAGCCTTTCAATTTCAATTTGTAGACCTTTGTATTTGGTGATTTTTTTCTATTTCTTTTTCTTCTATTCTGCTATCGCCTGGTATTGCTATGTCGATTATTTTGACTTGTTTTTCTTTCTTCTCGACTACAGTTATATCTGGTGTATTGTGTGGCAGATGTTTGTTGTTTGTAGTCGGAAGTCCCATAATATTTTTACATCTTCATTTTCTTCAACCTTTTCATTTTTATGGTCCCATCAATTTTTGGCTACATGTAGCTTGTATTTTTTGCAGATGTTCCAGTGTATCATCCCTGCTACCTTGTCATGCCTTTGTTTGTAGTCAGTCTGTGCAATCTTTTTACAACAGCTGATTAGGTGGTCCACTGTTTCATCTGCTTCTTTACAAAGGCGGCACTTGCTGTTTGTTGTGGATTTTTCGACTTTGGCTCTTATTGCATTTGTTCTTAGTGCCTGTTCTTGTGCAGCCAGTATTAAACCCTCTGTTTCTTTCTTTAAGTTGCCATTCTTAAGCCATTGCCAGGTCTTGGTGATGTCTGATTTTCCACTTATATTGTGCAAATATTGACCATGCAGGGGCTTATTTTTCCATTTTTCTGCTCGGTTCTTGACTTGTTATTTCTGGTAGGCCTGCTTTGTTTCATTGGTGTTGAATAGTTCTGCATTATTGACCATTTTAAGTGCATCTTCTTCACTGTCCCTTATATATTCTTCAAGGCCTCTTTTCTCCTCCTCTACTGTTTGATGGACTTGCAGCATTCCTCTTCCACCTGAGCTGCGAGGGAGGTATAGCCTATCGACATCACTGCGGGGGTGCAGAGCATGTCGATAGGCTATACCTCCCTCGCAGCTCAGGTTGTTGTTGTTGTTGTTATTACATTTATATCCCGCTCTTCCTCCAAGGAGCCCAGAGCGGTGTATTACATACTTAAGTTTCTCCTCACAACAACCCTGTGAAGTAGGTTAGGCTGAGAGAGAAGTGACTGGCCCAGAGTCACCCAGCTAGTATCATGGCTGAATGGGGATTTGAACTTGGGTCTCCCCGGTCATAGTCCAGCACTCTAGCCACTACATCACACCTTTCCCTATGTTGGGAATGTCTAAGCAGGCCTGGAGTTAGCTTTTGAGTTAACTCCACTTCAGGGTCTCTCTGTCCACAGATGGACCCTTTTACTCCCCGCTCCTCTGCCGCTGCCTCAAACAAGCTAACACTAATCACCCCATCACAAAAGAGCTAAATGGGCATTAGGAACGCAGGAGATGCACTCAATACAATTACTGCTTGGCTTACCGGTTCCTTCCGACCTGATACCGTCCTTGCACGTCCATTCAGTCCATTTACATACAGGTTGTTCTTGACCATTCACACCACTGTGTTATACTCAAGCACAGCAAACCAAGACAATGGATCCTTTTGAGATCCACCGGCATTTCTCGACTCAGAAAGATGGAGCAGCGAGTATTTTACCTCAGGTCACATTTTGGGCTATAACCGGCCTGGTTTCATGAACCAGTGTGATTCATTTGGTCTCTATACCTTGGAGTCACCCACAGTTTGGGTGATTGACCTGATCCCAGCCATAGCACCAGGCCGTGTCTTGCTCTTCATGCCATTCCCGCTCTCAGCCTCCAGATCGGCCTTTCTCACTGGCCCAATATACCAAGCACGCCTTGCTGCTACGAGAAGCTGGCGAAACAAGAACAGACACCTTTTGGATTTACCCCTGCTGCCTAACCCCTGGACTACGTTCGGTTCCCCGCTGCTGCCCAGCTCTGTTCCTGAGGAAAGAGGTCCTTCGGTTGCATGTGAGTCATGAGGATCCAATTGCCACTAAATAGAAGGACTGGGTTGTATGGTAACCACTGCACCCCCTGGGCTCTCCCTATCCCTGCTCTTTCTAAAATCCAAAAACCTGTTTCTTGAAAGACTTCTTTTCTATAGCCAGCCTGGAGTTCATCTAATTTGGACACCAAGCTCAAATGGCCTCTTGGCAAGTTATCTGGTTAATCCCGGTAACTTATTTTAGTAACAATGGTGCCTTAATCAGCTCTTTCCTCCACTGTACCCCTAATCTCTCCCTAAACCAATTATATTCTTGAACCTCAACTTACTCTGTCAGTTCATTCCCCCGGGATCAGAATTTTGCGCAAATTTATTCTGGCGTGGGACTGCTCCACTTTAGCTCAATAATTCCCACCCGCCCCCAGCCTGAACGCATTTAGGGCTGTTCGCCAATCACTCTGGAGCATTCCATTAATACCATACTGGTATGGACAGGGCTGGCATTGGCACAAATCACCCTTGGGCAGCTGTTGAGAACACAGTGCCCTGGGGGCGGGGGTCCCACCACTGATATCTGCACTAGTCTGCTGGAACAGCTAGTGGACTCCCCTCCCCTTACCATGACAGAGCATACCCATTTCTTTGGTTTTGGTGGGCATCATGGTGGGAGAAAGAACATGGCAGGCATCTGCTACCAGCTAGAATGCTGTTGCTGCTAACCTGCCAAGAATGAGAGAACCCATGTCTGACACCACGATAAGGGGAGGGGCTCCACTCTGGTAGGAGGGGGCCTTCTGGAGATCACCTTGCTAAGGCCCCCTCAAGCCTAGAGTCAGCCCTGTGTATGGAACACACTTGAGCTGTCATTTAAAACCACAATTGCATATTGTATTTTATGTGGGCCATAAAAATGAGGAATAGAAACTTGCCTCAAGCAACGGGAGTATATTCCAAATGCTAACATTTATTTTGCCCACTCTGTTTTCCATCTTGCACTCTTTTCAAGGCAGAGATTTCGGACACCTTCACTAGAGTCTAATATTATTAGGCATATGATAAACAGTGGCATCAATTAGTATATAGGAAGGATAATCACTTGCTTACAATGTGGTTTGGTTGCCAGTTGAAAATGAGATTAATTTCTCTCTTCACATTTACATGCCCTTTTCTTCTTGTTTTTGCTTATTGTTTCATTTGGGGATAACAGGTTATGGAAATGAACTCTCTGCTTACAAGGGACACTATTCCATATATGTTCCTCTTTTTTCTAAGGGAGTTAAAGATTTCCCATGTAAAATACTTGAATGGCATTAGCACTGCAACAGACCAATGCACAAACCTTTCCTCTGTGGATATATAATTGATGAAGTTCGGGTCACAAGTGAAGCAAAACAAAGTGTTTTTCCTTTAGCTCTCCATAAACACTCCATATAATCCCTGCTGCAACAGACAAATATGCCATTTTTGCTTTGGATAAGTTTTAAATTAGACTATCAGGACTCCATACATTTAGGACCATAAGAGAACTTTGTCAATTAAAAAAGAAAGAAAGAAATATAGCCTTTATTTATTTATCATTACATTTGTATACCACCTCAATCATCTCTAGGCAGTGTACAGTAATTTAAAAGAATATAAAACGAAACAGTTAAAAACAAGACGCAAAAACAATAAAAGCAGACAAGATTTAAGATCTCTTTAATGCATAAATAAAACAAATAGAAAGATAAAGCAGAACTTTATTTTGTTACACAAAGCCAAAGGCCTAGGTTAAAAGTTGCATTTTGGAAGTCCTCTGTTTAAAGTCCTCTTAAATGCCGCCATCACCTTAAGTGGTGCAGCGGGAAAATGCTTGACTAACAAGCAGAAGGTTGCCGGTTTGAATCCCCACTGGTACTATATCGGGCAGCAGCGATATAGGAAGATGCTGAAAGGCATCATCTCATACTGTGTGGGAGGAGGCAATGGTAAACCCCACCTTTATTCTACCAAAATACAACCACAGGGCTCTGTGGGTGCCAGGAGTCGGAATCTACTTGATGGCACACTTTACCTTTACTTTTTAAATGCCTCCAGAGAAGTCAAACCCCACATCTGGGCAGTGGGGAGTGCATTCCAGAGCCCACAAACAGCCACAGAAAAGGCTTGACTCTGAACAGTCGCCATACAAGGCAGTGGTAACTGTGAATGGGTTTCTCCACCAGATCTTAAAGAACAGTGGGGACTATGCTGTATGTTTAAAATATTTATATTCTGCTTTTCTATTTTAGGCTATAATTAGCTTCTGTTTAGGAGGTTTAGGATTTGCTTTTAAGCTTCTTCACAAGGTCAAGGTAAAGTAGAGTGTTTGTTCTGGATTTCTTTCCAATTGAATCCAATTGATCAGGTATGTGAATCATAAGTCCCTGGAGTATTATCAAGTCCTCTGGAGTCTCAAATATGGCCTGCAGTACCCGCAGCAGGGAAGTGCTTGACTAATAAGCGGAAGGTTGCTCATTTGAATCCCTGCTGGTATGTTTCTCAGGAAACATCTATATTGGGCAGCAACGATGTAGGAAGATGCTGAAAGGCATCATCTCATACAGCATGGGAGATGGCAATGGTAAACTCCTCCTGTATTCTACCAAAAGACAACCACAGGGCTTTGTGGGTGTCAGGAGTCAAAATCGACTTGATGGCACACTTTACTTTACTTTACCCCTGCTGGAATTGCCAGACGATTAGTTTAGGTGTCTGCCTCTCCGTTTGGGGTTTTGCTAAGAACTCTTGTATAGGGGCTGGGTGATGGTAGTAAGGAAAACTTCAACCATATACTTGTTCACATGACCCTAAAGAGGGTTCCTAGCCCAGCCAGGCTAGGAAGTCTGTGCATGCTCCTGATCCATGATCATGTAAACTCAAATAGCAAGGTAGGAGGGGAGGAGAGTGATTGTCTAGAAGGCAGGAGCTGGGTCAGATGGCTTCTTGTCCCTACCCAGATTCTGTCCCCAGCTTCAGAATGAGGTAGGAACAAAATGCTCCTACCCAGCTGGGGTTTAGCACAAAAGCAAGATCTTCACCTCTGACCTTCTTTTACACTCACAAACAATCAGAAATCAGGAGCACAGCCTGTGCAACTCCTGAACTTGGGTAGGCTACTTATCTTTCCTCAAGGGCCAGACACTTGGCCTACCCAAGTTCTGACCATGAGAACGGCCCTCATGCCTGAATAGGAGGCTCTTCATATGAGCAGCGTGAAGAGCCTAATAGGGGTTTGCGGAGAGAGTGGGTTTGACCCACTCTCTCCACAGACAATCGCTCAGTCATCCCTGGGCGGCCGGATTGACCATTTCCGGCTCCATTACAGAGCCAGTGCGAGCAGCAGGGTTTGGGGGCCTTCTGCCCCCCGGAAGTCCCTGTAAGCACCTCTGGGGAGCTTCCCGATGCTGAGAGGTGTGTTCTAGCCTCCCAGCAAAGCTGCTGGGAGGCTACAACATCGGCGAAGCTGTACCACACCAACACATGATCACTTAACCTGCTTTTTGGGAGCGCAGCCCTCACACCCAAAACCTGGGTTAAGAGGTGGGCTACCCAGAGAGGTTTGCCACCACACCACTGCTGGGAACCATGTGGCTCCCATTGGTTCTCACACACGGCTAAAATTGGGCTGGGCTCCCCTAGCCTGATTTCAGCCATGTGTGAGAATAGCCTCTAGGGCTAGTGCCTCCACTGACACCCAGCCTCCCTGTAAGCCAGCTCACCATTCCTAATTGATCCCAATGCACTTGAAGGTAGCTACTGTTCATGTGAACTGGTCCACTGTGTGTGGCACCTCATCACAAACAAGCACCAACTGAGACTGTATACAGTAAGGGAAACGTTATCTAGAAATCGTCACTTTACCACTGATCTGTGATTGTCTTTGGCTATTAATCAGAAACCTGGTCAGCTGCTGCCATTCTTGCTGCTGAGCTCAGCCTACAAGCTGCTCACCATTACGGCAGATGTTTCTGCTTTCAGAGATCTGTGGGAACCTGACTGAATGTTTCCCCCACTTCCTCTTATAGGATAACTGCCAATCTAGATGAGATCCAAAAGAAAAAGAAAAAATGCTTGACCTCAACCATATGTTCTTATTGAATGCTGGACACCCTTAAATCCTTTCCATGCAGTAAACCAACACTTTGGTTTCTGGTTTTGATTTTTAGCAGGTAGAGGGTATGGGGTATTTGTGTTCTTTCAGTTACTCATGTCTGTGTTCATCAATGTAAATTAAGGGGTATCCTCCAAAAGTATTGTGTAGCTTGGAACATGAACAAGTATCCGAGTTATGTCAAACATATACATCAGATATGGGAGAGATGGTCTTGGAAGTGGGGCTGAAGACCCTCAACATTTTTGTCTCGAGAGACTTTGTTTAGAATACACCCTTAAGCTGACTATGAAGCTGGCTCAGAACTTGCTGCCTGTTGCAGAGACAGTTGGCAGGAGAGCTGGTCTTGTGGAAACAAGCATGAATTGTCCCCCTTGCTAAGCAGGGTCCACCCTGCTTTGCATTTGAATGGGAGACTGCATGTGTGAGCACTGTACGACATTACAGTCTTAATTATACTCCTTAGGGCAGGGATTCTCAACGCTGGGTCCCCAGATGTTATTGGACTTCAACTCCCATAATCCCCAGCCAAAGGCCACTGGGCCTGGGAATTATGGGAGTTGAAGTCCAATAACATCTGGGGATCCAACATTGAGAATCCCTGCCTTAGGGGATGGGACCGCTCTGGGAAGAGCACCTGCATGTAGAAAGTTCTAAGACCCTCCTCCCTGGCATCTCCTAGATAGGACTGAGAGAGAGTGCTGTCTGCAACCTTGGAGAAGCCGCTGCCAGTCAGTATAGACAATACAGAGCTAAATGGACCAATGGTCTGACTCTGGTATAAGGCAGCTTCCTATGTTCCTCTGATTTCTAATCCTAGAATCGGAGTTGGAAGGGAGCCTTGTACACCATCTAATCCCTCCTTAACCCTTTGCTCAACTCAGGAAATCCAGGGACAGAGCATCCTCAACTGATGGTTGCCCAGCTTCTGAAGACCTCGAGTGAGGGAGAGCAGCCCATCCCTGGCAATGGGCTCCATTGTTCCATTCTTCATTCATAACCAGACGTGGGATCACCAAATGAAACTGACTGGCAGCATTTTAAGGACAAAGTTTTGTTACCAGAACTGCCACAGAGAGCTGGCTAGACACTCCAACTGTGCTTTTGGCTTAGCATGGGGAATCAGCTTTGCTAAAAGGAGCAGTTTGGTTCCAGTATTAAATTTGAGCAAGTTTGTATTGGAAAAGATGGAGAGAGGTAGATGCAGGTTAAATTTTTTTTATTAAGGACAAATAGGGTACAGGGAGGCAAGAGTTTAGTTAGACAAGGCAATAAATCTTAACTAATATTCTAAGCAGGAGTATAGGAGGCAGTAATTTAGTTTGAAGTCCTAATTAGAGATTGATCAGTTTGGCTAAGGTGCTTAGACCAGAGCCTGGTTTAAGTCTCACTGTAGAAAGTGCTTGAAGGTGGGGAGGGAGAGAAGAGAAGGGGGTGAGAGACTTAGAGAGGCAAGAGGTTAGTTTACCTATCCTTGGTCTGGTGGTGCGTTTGTTGCCCTTGCAGGTTTCCTTGTAGGGAGCAGGCAGAGAGAGACAGGGAAGGAAAGGGTGAGGTGTGAAAGCTACCACTATCTTTGAGAGTCTGTGGATAGTAAATTCAAATGGATTCCGAGATGCTGGAATCAGGACTCTGAGGCCATGTGCTTTGATAGGGGGTGATTGATTGATCGATTAATTAAGTGCTGTCAAGTCGGTGTTGACACTTAGCTACCACATAGATAGATGATCTGTCTTCAACTTGGCCTTTAAGATCTCTCAGTAGTGCATTCTTTGCTGTCGAAATCGACTCCATCCACCTTGTTGCTGGTCGTTTTCTTCTTCTCTTTCCTACAACTTTACCCAGCATTATGGACTGCTCAAGGGAGCTAGGTTTTCTCATAATGTGTCTGAAGTATGATCGTTTGAGCCTGGTCATTTGTGCCTCAAGTGGAAATTCTAGATTGATTTGTTCTATGATCCCTTTGTTTGTTTTCCTGGCTGTCCATGCTATCCTCAAAAGTCTTCTCCAGCACCAAAGTTCAAAAGTGTCAATACTTTTTCTATCTTGCTTCTTCGAAGTCCAACTTTCGCATCCATAGAGTATCACGGGAAAAAACATTGTCCAAATGATTCTAATCTTTGTAGGTATAGACATAGGAACATAAGAAGCTTGTATGCTGAGCCAGACCATTGGTCCATTGAGCTCAATGAATGTGGATGATCTGCAAGTTCTAGTAATGGAAGTCAAGGAGCACAGTGAGAAAATTGGACTATGGCCCTGTGGTGGCGGCAGGCAGAGCGGCTGCTGGGCCTGCCCATCTGGCCCAGTGGTGCTTGAAAACTGTGAGGTGCTCCCTTCTGCGCAGGCATGCTGAAGCACCTCACAGTTTTCAAGGACTCCTGAGCCAGGCAGGCAGGCCCAGCAGCCGCTCTGCCCACCACCATGTGGCGGGAGGAGGCCTGCTCTGCTCACCCACCACCAACTCCCGGGTGCGAATATTGGAAGTTAAAAATAAGGTAACTTTTGGCGGTTCAGGGCAGTGGGGAGGTGGCAGCAGGAGGCCCCCCCAAAATGCAGGGGGGGGCTTGTGGTGGGGGGCCTTCTGGCGGGGGCAGTCCGAGCACCAATTTTACCTAGGTGTACCACTGTCCTTAGATCAGGGGTTTTCAAAGTTGGATCCCCAGAAGTTTTTGGACTACAACTCCCATCATCCCCATCCACAATGGCCTTTGACCATTAGTCCAACAGCATCTAGGGACCCTAGTTTGAGAATACCTGCCTAGATCAGGGCTGCTCAACTTTGGCCCTCCTGCAGATGTTGGCCTACAACTCCCATAATCCCTGGCTATTGGCCACTGTGGTTGGGGATTATGGGAATTGTAGTCCAAAACCATGTGGAAGGCTGAAATTGAGCAGCCCTGGCCTAGATAAAGATTCTGTAGTGCAGAGTATGCAAGCAGCTTAATCCCAAAAGACTAAAAATCTTAAAGCCAATTAACATTTGACTGTTTATACCATATGGTATGACTACCTGGGTGCAAAATACACACATGGTATGTCACTTGTGAATTACATACACAGGTATTTAAATGGCCACAATAAAGGTGGAAGTGGCATTTGCGGAAAGGATTGGCACACTGTCTCCAAAAATATGCTGCATGGACATTTAAACTCGTGCCATAAACAACTGATGCACCAAAGTACCCCGGCTGCAACTAGGTACATGGGTAAATCATCTCTAAATCCAGATTCTAGACTGTAGCTGGCTGTTTCCCAGCCTCTGTTTTCCCATAATGCCTACAGAAGATCTGAAGCTATCTATTCCTGGCCTTCAAGTGATTTGTTCTGTTTTGCTCTTAAGTACCCTGAAGGAAACATTTTACTGCAAGAAAGTAGCTCATCATTTTTACCCCAGACAAATTGATACTCTTTCTGAAATCCTGCCAAAATATTAGGCTCCTAAAAGCAGAAAAACGAGGAGGGAACTCTCAAACTGGGAGTCTGTAATATATTCTGTGAGAGATCTGCCATGTTTTTCAACCACAGATCTTCTCCAAAGGATCATCATATGTCTAAGTCTGATTCAGCAAAAGCTGCTCACTCGGGAGGTTACCAAGTACCCCTGAAGAAGGCCCATGGCTGAAGTGCACTGGACATTTCTTACAAAATAAGTGGTGGGCTTCTAGCACTGGTTGAGGGCCCCTTCTTCCTTTGCTTGCTTGTTGTTGTTGTTGTTGTGCTATTTTCCCGCTTTCTTTCCATGCTCCAAAAAGCACCAGCAGTTAAGCATGATATACTCTCTAGAAAGTTTCTAAGATAACCACTGGTGTAGCTAGCACATGGGAGGCCTATGTTCGCCCCTCAGTACATGGCCCCACCAGTGCCACATGCTGTGTGTGCATGCCTCACTTTAAGGAGGAGAGCTGATCTTGTGGTAGCAAGCATGACTTGTCCCCTTAGGGTCCACCCTGGTTGCATATGAGTGGGAGACTAGAAGTGTGAGCACTGTAAGATATTCCCCTCAGGGGATGGAGCTGCTCTGGGAAGAGCAGAAGGTTTCAAGTTCTCTCTCTGGCTTCTTCAAGATAGGGCTGAGAGAGATTCCTGCCTGCAACCTTGGAGAAGCCGCTGCCAGTCTGTGAAGACAATACTGAGCTAGATAGACCAATGGTCTGACTCAGTATGTGGCAGCTTCCTATGTTCCTATGTTCCTGCCACAGTGGGGGCCAACAAGCAGATTCACTCTCTGCCGCCTTTGCCCACTCTCTGCTGCCCCTCCCACCCCTCTGCCTCCTCTTTCCATCTACTCCTCTTCCTCCATCCGTGCTGCAAATGGCACAAGATATTCAGGCAGGAGGAGAGGGGGGCAGGAGGAGGATGACGGGGAGAGGAGAGGCAGCAGCAAGCGCATAGAGGCTGGGGCAGGCGGGCAGCAGAAGTGGCCAGGTGTCCGGAGTGGGAGGCAGGGGCTGGTTGGCCAATGTTTAAGGGACACCCTCGAACGCCAGTGGCTATGCCTCTGATGTTGAGTACTGTTAATGTGTGTCATCGCCCAGGACTCTGTTAGCAACTGCCATGAACTGCATCAGAGAGACAGCAAAGCCCACATCATTGGCTCAGCTGGGACCATGGCTCACTTGGTTCTTCCCCTCCCAGAATGGTCTCCTTAGTGACTATTCCACCAAGTCACTGGGTAACTTGAAAGTTTTGGTACCTGAATTGGCTTGTTTTCCTCATTCCTATTGGAGATGCCCCTCCGTTTGCGTAAGAGCTTAATAACGGGAAAATAGGTGATGCATTTAAGGCCAGAGCAACTTTTGTAGCTACAGTGTGGCTAACTGCAGGTGGGCACGCAGGTACTGGGATCACCTGTATATCATCAGTAAATCTAACAACAAAATTTTCCCAAGCTCCTGAATTGTTTAACCCCTCTCAGATTCAGAAGTTGGGAAGGCAACTGTTTGAGTTTTGATTTGTGTGTAATAGTCTCATAAGTATGAAATACTGCTGCCTCCTTTTATCCTTAATTATGTATTTTTAGTAGTGTTTTCAGTACCTTGATCTATGCAGAGGAGGACTTTTAAAAATTTATTTGGTTTTATTGTTTGTAGTAGAAGCTTGATTGTCTTCTCTTCTACATTTGTTTCAATCTCATGACGGTCGCTGACCGAACTAAAGAGAACTGATTTGATTTATTGGAGATGCAGCTTCTGCATGGCATCAACTCTTAGCACCAGCAACCCTATTGGCCGCTAGGGACATTAAGGGTAGAGACAGCCAGGAAGGGCATTTGTCCTCTGACCATGCTTTCTCTACTCTACTTCCCCTTTGTGAGACTGATAGGTTTCATTCTCTCACCTGGAGAGAGAGATTTCCTTCTTCGCCCCTTCCCCCACTTCCTGTATGGAGCTAGCAACCAAGCATCTAGGTGGTCTTATCTATCTTCCTAAATAAACTACTTTATTTGGAACTTTAACTCCATGTCTCCAGACAACATTAATTAGCAGTGCTCCTCCCTTACCTGTGCGTTTGTGCTGTATCTGGGGCAGATAAAGAAATCTACCCTCCCGTGAGCTCTCTAACAATTCCTTCCCATCCCTTTTCCCTTTTGAATCATGCCTATTAAATTGTAAGCTTGCAGGCAGGACTTGTACCACATTTTTATCCATGTGCACAATTAGAAAATCTTGGATGCTCTTCAAATAATAATAGTTACTAGCTGGGCTGGGTGCAGAGCCACACACACACACACCGCCAGTGCTTTCTTCCCCCTCTGCCAGCGTTTTCTTACCTGCCCACCACTGCCATTTTCTTCTCCTGCCCACCACCACTATTTTCTCCTCCGCACCGCCATTGCCATTTCCCCCCTCCTGCCCCTGCCACCATTTTCTCCCGCCTCCACCTCCCCCCTCACCGTTTTGTTCCCCACCTCGCCTCCAGCGCTGCTGCTTTCCTCTTCCCCTGCAGGCAGCTTGCTTGCGAATTCTCGCAAGAGCTGCCACGTCTGGGATTAGAGACAGGTATGCCTAAGAGAAATATATAGATAGATAATGGTGAATACACTGCACAAGTGTATATCAGCCCAGTAACATTGATAGCACTCAATCAACCAATCAATCAATCAGCATTGCATGCAAATAGCACAACTCTGAAAATTGCACAAATGTTGTTATTTATTTATTTATTTATTTAGCGCATTTTTATACCGCCCTAACCCAAGGTCTCAGGGTGGTTAGACAAGGGCAAGCCCATTATTTCCAATGCGTGACATCATTCATGCAATTCTCACATTTGCACAGTAGCACGATTGCCTGTATGCAATGTCAGTGGGCTGACATACCCTTGTGCAGAATGTCAGCCCATACTGAGATGAGAAGTGTGGTGTTTTTTCACATTTCGTCAGCAATGCTTATAAAATAAGGAGAAAACCACAACACCCATTTGTCTCTGTTTTTAGAATCTCTCTTGCACAGACTTAAGAGCGACTGTCCTGTTGCTGTGACTTTCTTAGTTTATTTGGGGATGTTTTGATAAGGAAGGAAGAAACAAGATACAGTAGGTCATCTGTGTGTGCTATCGGATTATCTGCAAGCTGGATTCATGATTTGGCTTGCCTGGGGCAGCATGAGCTCATAGCATCCCTTGTTTATAATCACTGTTGTAGCGGAAATGACTAATTCTCACCTGTTGTTGTTTCATTCCTTTAATAGCTCTAGGTCACTTGTACCTTCTTCAGCCACAATAGCACAAAACATGTTTAAATACCATCTCCTGGTTTAGAATAGTTGAGTGTTTCTAGTTGGCTCTATTCCACATTTCTGGTTTTCTTCTGAATCTAATTTCTTTGGAAAATAGCCTGTTAACTTCTGAAGCGCACAGAAACTTTTCAGTGTCAGAAGGCATTCATTAGTCCTTAGCAGCGTTTATAGGTTTACCTAAGTACTTTGATATTTCATGGCATGTGCTCCAAAACTATGAGAGATGATAAATTGTGCTGATAGATGGTGATTATGAGAAGTTTGCTCAAAATGCAGATTTTTGTGTAACATCACCAAAGCTCTGCTTCATCCAAAAGACAAAGCTATAATGCATTTGTGTACTGAAGAAAGTATTTTGCATATTATAGGCGAGCTAGGATTGGGGAGACCCGAGTTCAAATCCCCATTCAGCCATGATACTTGCTGGGTGACTCTGGACCAGTCACTTCTCTCCCAGCCTAACCTACTTCACAGGGTTGTTGTGAGGAGAAACTTAAGCATGTAGTACACCGCTCTGGGCTCCTTGGAGGAAGAGCGGGATATAAAATATTAATCATGATCATCATCTTACAGTGCTCACACTTTTAGTCTCCCTTTCGTATGCAACCAGGGCAAACCCTGCTTAGCTAAGGGGACATGTCATGCTTGCTACCACAAGACCAGCTCTCCTCCTGCCATCACCTCCCCTTACCGTCACCTCCCCTCCTGCCTGCCTCTGCCGCCTTCTTTGTCTTTGGCCGACCAGCTGCCCACCCGCCAACATTCACCACAGTTCTGTTTGCCTACCAACTGGCTGGCTACCACCGCCATTATCTTCCTCATCCCTGTTGCTGTCCAGGCATCTGCTTGTGAACTCTCGCAAGAGCTGCCACACGTGGGATTAGCAATGGGTATGCCTTAGAGAAATATATATAAAGATATTTCTTCCAGGAAGTGTTCAAAAAGTGATTCCAAGGGTGTACATTAATAGGTTAAAACTTTGTTAACAGAGGATTACTAATTTTTACTAGGGATGTGCACAAACCTGTTCGGAGGCCCTTTTACAGGCCTCTGAACAGGTTCGAACACAGGGGGCGGGTTCCAAGTTCGAAACCGGGGGGAAGTATCACTTTAAGGGTGGGGGGAGGGAGCACTTACCCCTCCCCCCGCTATTGCCCCACTGGCGCTCGGTGTCCGTAAAAGCCTTCGGGGAGGCAGTGGACCTCCATGCCTCCCCTTCCCCCTCTTCGGCTGGAAGTACCGGGCAGGAATTCTCTAATGCAAGGGTTGGGTGGGGGAAACCTTAGTCTGTCCTCATTTTCCTTGTTCATTTACTTATTGAGAACAATTTTATAATATTTTGCTTCTTTGGGGAGATTAATTTGATTCAAATACCAGCCAAAAGCCCATAAAAATGATGGATGGAATGACAAGGAACTGTTGTTGGTTTTATGGGTCACCTTTTTCACTCTCCACTTACCTATCTCCTCTTGCCGGCTTTCTGCCTGGAGACGACTCCTCCTCCTCCTCCTCCTCCCCCTCCTCCTCTATAGTTCTTTTCCATGCCCCTTCTCCATTTATCTTCCTTTTCACCCATCCCATATTTCCCAGGACTTCTTCCTTCCTGGCATTCCCTTTGGCTACTGGTAGCAGTTGTTGGTGATGATGACCATCCTTGGGGATGAGAAGTATTATATTAGAGCCAGGCTAGGAGCAGTGGGGGAGCACTTTCTTTTCAGGGGTCCTTATCCCAGAGTAGACCCATAGGGAAGAATTTTACTCACTGGGGCACCAATCTGAGGAACTCCCTACCCAAGGTCACAATGCCCTTTGAACTAATGTGATGTGTGGGGTTAGGGTGACTGCCTTGTAAAGCCCAATCTCTGCCCAGAAGTGATGGCAATGGCAATAACCCTACCCCAACCAGGAAGATGGGCAGAGGCAGCACTTCTGGCGGCTTGTCGTCCATCTGCTCAGACTTCTGTGCTCCACAGGGTTGGCCTTGGCAGGGATGGGGAGGGTCCTCTGGCCCGTCGCCTCCTGAAGGGCCAGGCCCATTTGCACCCTCCCTGCCCCATGCCCACCCTGCAGAACCCATCCTGTCCTCCTGCAGGCTACAGTTAATATTGGGCCAAGGACAGAACCGGTCGCAAGTTGTTGGCCTACAGCAAATTTGGAAGCAAAGCCCAGTTAAGCACAGCCTTGCTTCACAAACCAAAAAACCATTACAAGGTTGGGGAATAAGAAAATAAAGTTTTAATATAATACAGGGAATTTCCAGTTAGAACAGCACCTGCTGGAGGCTGCCAGAAGTGGTATGCTTGAAATGTTATGTTGTATGCTATCACGTACGTGTGTGTGCGCGTGCTTGCGTGTGTGTGTGTGTTTTATAGCTGCTTCCCTCATAAACACAAAGTAATCAATTCCATTTTCTCTTTCTCCTTTCCCTCCCTTTTTCATCTGATTTCATTTGCTCTCTCTCCCCAGGATCCCACTGGGACAAACTTCTCAACAACAAAACATAAAAGTTTACTAGATAGAATACAACAATATTGTTAGTTTTGAAATATACTAAGGCATGATGCGTGCTTGAGGAAGGCTCGTGTGGGTAGCATAGCAAGAAATTAAGTAGTGGCACAGTGGAGCAGCGAGGAAATGCTTGATTAACAAGCAGAAGGTTGCTGGTTCGAATCCCCGCTGGTACTATATCGGGCAGCAGAGATATAGGAAGATGCTGAAAGGCATCATCTCATACTGTACAGGAGGAGGCAATGGTAAACCCCTTCTTTATTCTTCCAAAGGCAACCACAGGGCTCTGTGGTCACCAGGAGTCAACACTGACTTGAGGGCACACTTTTTTACCTTACCTTACAGTGGAAATTTGGAAATTATATCATTGGTTAGTACTAAGCAAAAACCAGGTATACGACGGGGAGATGGAGACCAAAGCGAGAGTGGACAGGCAATTTATAGGATTTGCATTTGCCAACACTTGTCTGCCTCCAACACCAATACAAATAAAACACTATTCAATTAGTATTTACCCTAATTGAAGACCACTCTGAATTTAAGACAACCTCCTTTTAAAAAAAAGGTATATCTGTATTTACCCAAAAGGTAGAGGACTCTGAATTTAAGATGACCCCTAATTTCTAACATCAAAGAACTTGAAAAAACCCCTAGTCATGAATTCAGGAAAATAGGGTATGTTTTACAGTATCATTATCCCTATACTGCAGATGGGGGTGAACTGAGCTAGAACACTGATAAGATCCTCATAGTGATTAATTTAGAGTACGCTGCCATCTAGTGGATTTAGCTAATGCTGGCGAAAAATAAAAATTTGAAATATGGCTTGGACTTGAACCTTAATGGGAGAAACATGAAAACAATACAAAAGGTAATGGGAAATGAGATACAAAATGCCAGATTCTGCAAACTGCTCAGAGCATGAAAGCTCCCCAGTTTTCCTAATAGGGCTCCATCACTGAATATCATGGCTTGGATCTGAAGGCCTTTTTGCTAGTGGACACCCTTGTTTACTCTTGGGAAAGCTGTTTCTGACTTAGCACAAGATAGTTGCCTGAGAAAAGTGACCCTGAATTCTGATGAGTACCTTACACAAGCTCTTGCCCCAATTTTTACACATGTGCTGCTCAGACCATAAACTGGATAGGAGATGAGTCCTAACCAGTTTTGAGATTGTGTGGTAGATTTTTTTTTTTTTAAGGTAGGACGTAGGGAGCTCGGTTGTCTGTCAAACCCAGTCCCCAGCTGGGTACGGTGGCTTTCCCTCCTACCTCATTCTGGCTGTTTGTGAGAAGCAGTGGGATGCTCGCAGGTCCCTCCACTCTGTGCCCACCAAACCTTCATCGCTAACCCGGCTGTTAGCCGATGTTGAGGGTGCACTCACACCCTTAACCTGGCTACTGGGTATTGTGTGTCTCCTCGGGCTGAATTCAGCCCGAGGAGACATAGAGATGGGCTCATTGAGAGCCCGTCTGACGGGGACATACTGCACATTGCATTGTGGGATGCCCGGAGGACAGAACAAAAAGTTCTGGCCTTGGGTCCCTTTGCCCTGCTCTGCCCTGCTCTGAGTAGGTCTGCCCATGTAGACAGGCAGGAGGTACGCCCAAGACAACCTGCTTCATTGTCTGGGGGGAAGATACGTTGAAAAGCAGCCTTGCCCCCATGCCCTTCCAGCGTGCTTGAGGCGATCGTGAGAATTGCCTCATTTTCTCCTTCTGCTCATTCTTCTTTAGACCCAAGCCTATATTTTTAACCCCATGCCTCCTTAATCCAGATAGGGACTGTATGCTCACCAAAGCAGTGAGCTCACCGAAATGGTTGTTGCATGTATGGTTCCCCTACTCATCCCAGTAGCTGGCATAGCTTCCAATCTTTAACAGATAAAAACAGGGATGTGCCTAGGGGCACCCTTTTCATGAGGCAAAGTGTGGTAGTCACCTCAGGCGGCAGATTATTGGAGCACCAGTAGGATGCCCCCTACCACCATCAGAGCAGCTCTTTGGGACCAATCTGACCCTTGCAAGCTTGGCAAAGAGCGCCTGTCCTTGCACTCCTTGCAAAGCTTGCAAGAAGCATGAAGAGAGGAGAAAAGGCTGCTCATACAATCTTCCCTCCTTCCTGCCCCCCATGCACTTTCAAAGCTTGCAAGAGTTGGTTTTGAAAGGCGGCTGGATCCCACCAGAGGTGTGTGGCAAGGCAGCATTTGGCACCTTGCCTCAAGCACTGCATTCTCTTGGGCTGCTGCTGGATGTGTCTGTGAATGTATCGTGAATATGGCCAAGCAGCAACCTGGGAGCTGTAGTGGACATAGGAAGCTGCCTTCTACCGAGTCAGACCATTGGCCCATCTAGCTCAGTATTGTCTACACTGACTGGCAACAGCTTCTCCAAAGTTGCAGGCAGGAATCTCTCTCAGCCCTATATTGGAGATGCCAGGGTGGGAAACTGGAAACCTTTGCATGCAAGCATGCAGATGCTCTTCCCAGAGAGGCTCCATCCCCTAAGCGGGATACCTTGCAGTGCTCACACATGGAAGTGAGTCTCACAATCAGTGAAACTTGCCATAAGGGGGTTAGTGGGGAGAGTGGGCTTACCGCGGCGGGGGGTTACCGCAGCGCAGAGCCTCCTCATGGGTTACCGTGGCACAGAGCCACATTGCAGCAATACATGATTTTTAAAATGCAGTTAATGGAGCGCTCACTCCATTAACCTCGTTTTAGGTGAGGGCTACTTTAGCAGGTTACCCGCTTTGAGGAAACAGGCCTCGCCTGCCAGCCCGGTGGTTCTCACACTCGCCCGGTGGTTCTAGGCTCCCTTAGCCCGCTTTTGGCCGATCATGAGAATAGCTTCATGTAGTCTCCGATTCAAATGCAAAGCAGGGTGGACCCTGCTTAGCAAAGGGGACAATTCATGCTTGCTTCCACAGGACCAGCTCTCCTCCATACAATGAGGGTATTCTCATGATCACTGGAAAGTGAGCTAAGAGCGCTTAGCCCCCCGCTAGTCACAGAGCCAGCAGTTGTGTGGGCAGCCGATCTGGCTGCCCGGGCTGCTGCCTTGATCATCTGTGGGGAGAGCGGGCTAAGCCCACTCTCCCCGCAGAACCCCCTCCGGCGAGTTTCACTGATCATGAGACTCGCCTCAATGTATAGGGAACGTTCTGACTTTGAGAATGCCACAGACGAAAGGTAGGTAGTAAAATGCATGCAGAGCACGTTAGTCCATATTCCCAAAGCAGATTATCGAAGCCCAACATGCAATATTTTGCTGTTGAAAATAGAGACACACTTTTAACAACCAATTCTCATATAACTAATTCTCAGGGATTACTCACCCATTATCACCCACAACTCTGTTGTACCAGTGCAACACTAGTCTGGACTGCAAGTTCTCATCTTAGTGGAGCCAGGTAATGCAACGTCTTTGCACTAGTGCAACATTTTTGCACTAGTGAAACATGTTTGCACTAGCACATGGTTAGTCTGGATGTCAGACAGTGTTTCCCCTTTACTCTTAGTCTTTTTCCTTTTCTTAACTGTACCTCTGCTTTTGAATAAAAAAAATTAAATGGGGGTGGGTGCTGGACAACCCAGTGAACCCACCTTAGGTCAGAGTGCAACCCACATCTGGGTCCAGACTCACTAGTGGAAGACCAATAAGACGCAAAGGGTTCCCAACCTTGGGTCCCCATATGTTGTTGGACTACAGCTCCCATCATCCTCAGCCACAATGGCCAAATCCCTGAACTAGAGAAAGTTGCAAGCAGGCACAGAGGAAGGCCAGTGGCGGCCTGGGCTCAGCCTGCTGCCACAGCCCCCTAGCCCCGCCCCCTGCATCATCATCTGATGTCAGATGCAGGGAGTGGTTAGCCACACCCCCTGCATCTGATGTCAGATGCAGGGGGCGTGTCTGGGGCATGAGGTACGGCCCCTGAGGGGCGGCGGCCCGGGTTCTTTGAACCCATCCTCTCAATGATGGCTCCACTCCTGGTTGCAAGAAAAATACTGTTAACCTTCCTTTCCCCACCGAGTTGCTATCCTTGGTGATAATAATGCTATAACATTCTATATACAGTTTTCATCCGAAGAAGCTCTTCTAAAGGGTCTTTTATGAGTGACATAAGTCTGAGCCAAAACATTTCATGTCAAAATTAAATGAGACAAAGACCAGCCCAGTCCTATGAGTCGTGGAATGATTCTAGAAACAGACACACGGAAAGAGGCTGATCATTTATCACCGCGCGAGCGGCCTCCATTCCCCAAGCCTTGTAAAACTCTGTTTTAATATGATATCCCTTGAAATATTGGGCTGCCACTTCATTCTTAGGTTTTGATTTGCTCTCCTGGGCACGGAGAGAGTTCATATTTTCTATAAGCATAAATGAAATCAATTAAATTATGATTAAATCATCATTTGACATGAAAATAATTGAACCGCATTCTTCAGCACAGGCTTTCCTGGCAATGAGGAAAAGGACAGATTTGATGTGCTGTGTAGCACGATACCTTTGCTAGTAATAATATCAAGTCTCCATAATGGACTGGGGGAGAATTTTGCTCCAAATGAGAATAGCTGTGCTTGTCAGGGGCGATGAGGCTTAAGGAACCTCATTGTCTGGGGCTGGGAGTGGGACCGAGCCTAGTAAACTATTGCAGATTGTATGTGCTCTATAGGGTCAAGACAAAATGGGGAAGGGGAGAGGTGTATTTTGGGGGAACATTCCACCCTCTGTGAAAACGGCCCTCCTTTCAACAATCTTTCAGCGGGCATGCAGACAGAAATGATGATGTTCAGCCATTGTGCAGGGGAGATGCAGTTGAAGACATGTAGCTGATGCAACTAGGGTTGTGTTCTCACAATCGCAAGGATCCCACAAGGTTTTTAAACAACAACATTAAACAGTTAATCAGGATCAGCGAGCCTCATGGAACTGACTGTGAGAATGGAGAATTTCAGGGCAATCCTGATCGAACCACCCCTGTTAACCAGCATTTAATTAGGATAGATAACTATCTTCGTCATCTATGCTGGCTAAACGCTGGTTAATCAGAGCGAGTTGACCAGGTTTGCCCTGAAATTATGTGTTCTCACAATCAACTCTGCAGGGCTCACTGATCCTAATTAACATTTTAAACAGGATTATTGTGATTGTGAGAATGAGCTCCCTCACTTCCCATGCTGCATGATGAAGACACTTTCTTTCCTTCTTTCTTTCTTGAATTTTTTTCAGTTTTATTGAAACATAAAGCAGAAGGAAAAAAATACAGTATCATAATATTTCTTTAAGCAAGTACTAAAAAGAACAGATTCTAAATATATTAACAGTTCTAAGAAAGTTCGGCAGTGCAGTGCCCTGGAAGATTACCCGAATGCCGATGGAACATTACCCGATTGCCTAAGCAGTGCAGGTATATTCCTCTCCCAAGAAGGAAAATGTTGTTTAATTTGCCTACAACAACAACTCTGTGTAGGCAAGTCTGATTAGTGATATAGCATTGTGATGCCATCTTTTTCACTATGTGATACCTACATAGGGACATAGGAAACTGCCATATATTGAGTCAGACCATTGGTCCATCTAGCTCAGTATTGTCTGCACTTACCGGCAGCAGCTTCGCCAAAGTTGCAGACAGAAGTCTCTCTCAGCCCTATCCTGGAGATGCCAGGGAAGGAATTTGGAACCTAGATGCTCTTCCCAGAGCGACTCCATCCCCTGAGGGGAATATCTTACAGTGCTCATACTTCTAGACCCCTATGTTATTTTTAGATTGTGAGCCCTTTGGGGACAGGGATCCATCTTAATTATTTATTATTTCTCTGTGTAAACCACCCTAAGCCATTTTTGGAAGGACGGTATAGAAATTGAATTAATAATAATAATAATAATAATAATAATAATAATAATAATAATTCGACTTCCAGCTCTAAAAACAGTTGCCAAAAAACAACTTGCTCAGGTATGAAAAGATGTCAATGCTGCACTTGCAGAAATAACAACCAATAATTTGCAAGAAACAAACCAACTAATGTACAGTGTAGCAACAATAACAACGCAAGAGCTCGGATATAAGATCAATGAACCTGTAAAAAAGAAAGTAGTACATCGCCTAAATGGAAGATTAGATTAGAAAATAAAATCTCCAGTCTTAGATCAGATGCTAGTAAATTGAAAGATATGAAAGACAAGAAGCTGAAGAATGAGAACACCAAACAGTATCTGATCCAAAAATACCACCTAGATTCAAGGAAAATTAGAGATGTCCTGGAAATAATAAAGCAGCAAATAACAGCAGTGTCAAAGAAGATTAGCAGATATGAAGCCAGAACTACACAACACAGGCAGAATCTCCAATTCCAGTTGAATCAGAGACGTTTCTACCAAAGCATAGAAACACCAAATAAAGAAGAAACAGTGCAATTCTGGGGGAAATTATGGGACAATCCAATAGATTATAATAAAAAAGCAGGCTGGATGAAAGAGGTCAAAAATGTAACCAACAAATGCAAGATCTAATAATAACACCAGAATTAATGAGTGAAAGAGCAAAGAAAATTAAAAATTGGACTGCTCCAGGCGACGATGAACTGCATGGCTTTTGGCTTAAACACCTAACAAGCCTTCATAAACAACTATCAAAACAGTTCAATCACATTTGGCAAGGAGGTGATATTGAACAATGGCTAACAACGGGGAAAACTCATCTCATAATGAAAGACCCAGCAAAAGGTGCAGTTCCAAGTAATTATAGACCGATAACCTGTCTGCCAACCATGTTCAAATTATTAACTGGAATAATAGCAGATGAAGTGATGCAACACTTATTAACTAACAAACAGCTTCCAGTTGAACAGAAAGGAAATTGCCCAAACACCAGAGGCACAAAAGACCAGCTGCTGATTGACAAAATGGTTTTAGAAAATTGCAAGAGAAGAAAAACAAATCTAAGTGTTGCATGGATTGACTACAAGAAAGCCTTCAATTCATTGCCTCACACATGGATACTAAAATGTTTAAAAACAACTGGTGTCAGCAAAAACATTCAGATATTTATTTAAAAAGCAATGAGCATGTGGAGTATACAGTTAACAATCAATGGCAAGACACTTGGACAGGTTAGCATTAGAAGAGGCATTTTCCAAAGGGACTTACTATCCCCTCTGTTGTTTGTAATCGCCATGACCCCACTTTCACAAATACTAAACAAAACAGGCCTCGGATACCAAACATCTAAAACATCAAGTCAAATCAACCATCTGCTGTACATGGACGATCTGAAGTTGTATGGAAAGTCCCAGTCAGAAATCGAATCACTGCTAAACACTGTCCGTATATTCAGTAGTGATATAGCAATGGAGTTTGGACTAGACAAGTGTGCTGCATTAATAATTAACAGAGGGAAAATATGAAAAACAGAAGGAATAGAACTGCCCAATGGAAGCAAGATCAAGAACCTGGAAGAGAAAGAACTTTACAAATACTTGGGCATTCTCCAGGCTGATAACATCGCACACACTGAAGTTAAAAGAAAAATTGGAAGTGAATACATCAGGAGAGTTAGATAAATCCTCAAGTCCAAACTCAATGGCGGGAACACCATACAAGCCATAAACACCTGGGCTATACCTGTAATCAGATACACTGCAGGAATAATAGACTGGACCCAGGCAGAGCTAGAGACACTAGATCGTAAGACCAGGAAAATCATGACCATCAATCATGCTCTGCACCCCCGCAGTGATGTCGCTAGGCTCTACCTCCCTCGCAGCTCAGGTGGAAGAGGAATGCTGCAAGTCCATCGAACAGTAGAGGAGGAGAAAAGAGGCCTAGAAGAATATATCAAGGACAGTGAAGAAGATGCACTTAAAATGGTCAATAATGCAAAACTATACATCACCAATGAAAGAAAGCAGGCCTACAAGAAAGAACAAGTCAAGAACCAAGAAGAAAAATGGAAAAATAAGTCACTGCATGGTCAATATTTGCACAATATAAGTGGAAAATCAGACATCACCAAGACCTGGCAATGGCTTAAGAATGGCAACTTGAAGAAAGAAACAGAGGGTTTAATACTGGCTGCACAAGAACAGGCACTAAGAACAAATGCAATAAGAGCCAAAGTTGAAAAATCAACCACAAACAGCAAGTGCCGCCTTTGTAAAGAAGCAGATGAAACCGTGGACCACCTATTCAGCTGTTGTAAAAAGATCGCACAGACTAACTACAAACAAAGTCATGACAAGGTAGCAGGGATGATACACTGGAACATCTGCAAAAAATACAAGCTACCTGTAGCCAAAAATTGGTGGGACCATAAAATTGGAAAAGTGGTAGAAAATGAAGATGCAAAAATATTATGGGACTTTCGACTACAAACAGACAAACATCTGCCACACAATACACCAGATATAACTGTAGTTGAGAAGAAAAAAAACAAGTGAAAATAATCAACATAGCAATACCAGGGGATAGCAGAATAGAAGAAAAAGAAATAGAAAAAATCACCAAATACAAAGATCTACAAATGGAAATTGAAAGGCTGTGGCAGAAAAAGACCAAAATAATCCCAGTGGTAATTGGCGCCCTGGGTGCAGTTCCAAAAGACCTTGAAGAGCACCTCAACACCATAGGGGCCACAGAAATCACCATCAGCCAATTACAAAAAGCAGCTTTACTGGGAACAGCCTATATTCTGCGACGATATCTATAACAACAGCAACAACATTGACAATAAAATTCTGGCATCCCAGGTCCTTGGGAAGGACTCGATGTCTGGATAAAACAAACCAGTCAATAATACCTGGCTGACTGTGTAAAATAATAACAACAACAATAATTTTTATGCAACCTGGGCAGACCCTGCTTAGCTAAGAGGACAAGTCATGCTTGCTACCACAAGACCAGGTCTCCTCTCCCATTCAAATGAAAACCAGGGTGGACCCTGCTTAGCAAAGGGGACAAGTCATGGTTGCTACCAGAAGACCAGCTCTCCTCCTTCAACTACAACCAAGGGAAGCACGCAGATGATTCAAGGTAGTATCACAGTATGGACAATCTCTCTTCTAAAACACACCCATTTTTACACACCCTAAAGAGTGTGTGTGTGTGTGTGTGTGTGTGTGTGTGTGTGTGTGTAGAGAGAGAGATAGAGATAGAGCAGAGTTTTCTAATTTTATTGCCTCTGAGGTGTTAGCTATCCCTTCCAGTTTTCTGTCCTCTGTAAATGTGATGTGAATTCCCCCCATTTATCTAAGTCACTAATAAAAATGTTTCCGAACCTCTTGGAAATCAGGGACTGACAGAAGGGCCATCTGAGATGATCTAACCAGATGGGATGTAACTGGATGGAAGATGTGGGTCTGTAGGTAGACAGGTGCCAGGCCCTGCAAGGCTTTGAAGGTCAAAACCAGGACTTTAAATTGAACTCGCTAGTGAATAGGCAACCAGTGCAATGACTGCAGGAGAGGTGTTACCCTGTCATATTTTCTGGCACCCATAAGTAAATGAGCTGCTGCATTCTGGACCCATTGTAGCTTTCCGATCGTCCTCAGAGGTAACCCTAGGCAGAGAGCATTACAATAATCTAAGCGGGAGAGAACAAGGGCATGGGTCACTGTCATTAATGCCTGCCGATCAAGGTAAGGGCGTAATTGGCGAACCAGATGAAGCTGAGCAAAAGCACTTCTGGCCGCAGCTTCCACCTGCTGCTCAAGCAGGAGGTGTGAGTCCAAAAGGACCCCCAAACTACGAACAAGCTCTTTTGAGGGCAGCGCCACCTCATCTAAAACAAGGTTCACATCCAGCTGTTGGCCATTACGAGGGTTGAATACAAGTAATTCAGTCTTAGTGGGATTCAGTCTGAGCTTGTTTTGATTCATCCAGACCTTAATAGCTTCCAGGCATTGAGTAAGCACATACAACCCTCTCTTTTGCTAAAAAAGAGAGGTTGGAGATCAGCCTATAGTTGTCAAGGACCTCAGAGTCCAGGGAGGGTTTCTTCAAGTGAGGGTGAACTATTGCCTCTTTAAGGGCTGCTGGCACGAAACCCTCATGTAACAAGGAGTTAACCAACTCCTGTAGCCAAGAATTAACATTCCCACCTGCTGTTCTAACCAGCCATGAGGGGCAAGGGTCCAAGCAACATGTTGCTGCACCCACACCCGAAAGAATTGTGTCCATGTCCTTGACCAACTCAAAGGTGTCCCATATAACATCACAGGGCGGAATCTCCTCTGTCTGATCAGATCCTACAGAAGTAGAGTCCAACTCTAGCTGAAGGTGGATGACTTTATCAGTGACAATGCTTCCTTGCTGAATCCATGGGCAAGTGATATATCTCTGAGTTCTGGTTTTCCTCCAGCTTTAAAATAGGACTTTAAGAATAATTGTTCCTCAAAAATAGCAAGAAAATAAAAATAAAATCTCCGACTGGCTTTGTGCTAATCACTTGTCTCTTATTATCCATAGTCATTATCTGTAAAATATTGGCATTAATTGGTTCCCATTAATTGGTGCTGATTTTTGTGCTGCTTTGCTGGCCAGTTTTATTGTGTGTTCAAAATAATCGCTGATCTGTAGTACCGCAGAGGCAGATTTCGTCTTGTATATACAGATCATCCCAATATATGGCTCATGGGGTTCAGTAGTTCATTGGTTCCACTCCTAAGAGTTGCCATCTTGCATCTGATTCCTGCGGTGGACCTCAGAGTTCTAGAAAGGAGCAAAGTAGACCTAAAGTCTCCCTGTCATAAGCCTAAAGTCTCCCTGTCATAAACAATGAGGATGAGGGATCCCTGACTGCAATATTGAGAACCCATAAATAATCAATGTTACAAAAGATACTGCTTATTTAATTTTACCCTTTCCTCCTTTCCCTGTGCCAGTTTGTTGATTGCACCTTTGAGATCTGAATGCACAAACTCAAAATCCATTGGCCCTTGGGATCCAAGCCCCCAAGGGGTCTTTTAGACATGGGTATAATTTTGTGATTATTTTGAACATGAATTGCCAACTTCAGATCAGGAGAATAATTGGAAGTGATGGTTTGCAGAGGAAGTCCTCAGTTCAGCTTAACATGTTTGAGCTAAGTTAAACTTTAACATGGAACATTTGAAGTGATTTTTAACTTCCAGGAAAGCGGATGCTGCTTTGAACTAAAACAATGTACATAATACCTGCTTGTTCTCCAAGAGAACTTGCCTTAATCCCACTAAGTCAACCTGAAGTCTTTTGCTAGGTTCACTGAGAATGGCACCAGGCCAACATTGAATAATGACCTGGAATGAAGTATGCTCCATGTAGATGAATGTCTTATTATTGTGGTAACACAATAGGCACGATCCAGCCAAAGTTGAGCACTTTTTAGTCCTATTGATTTCAGTGGGAGAGGAAAGCACATGCCAAATCTGATTGGCTACATGACAATTCACTTGTTCCTAGGTTAAAAAAAGACCTAGGTTTTCTTTTCTTAAATGGTGTCCTAGGCAGGAGCCTGTTGGGTCTCCAAATTGGCAGAAGAAAGGTAGGGGCCTCTGAGGGATATTTTTGGAATATTTGTACCAAAAATGTCAGGATGTGAACTCGAGCCCTATGTATTAGCAGCTAGCAAGAAACAATGTCAAATTATGACTAACTCAAAACTACTCACTGTTTTTAGCTTCTTTTTGAGTTTTCAGACTCAAAATTAGCTTCTTTTTGAGTCTGTTTTCAGTTTTCTTCTCAAAGGGTTTTTTCCCCACACAGATTTGAGTAGTTTGCATGTCTTTACAGATATCATCACAGAATTGCACCCTAGCTTAATGGCACACCAGTCAGTGTTATACACAGATTTCCATCCATGCTGGGGGAGAAGTCAAGTTCTCTCTCCTCCTTCCTTCTGCTCACTTGTCTCCAAGCCTTCCCACCCACTGACCTTCCTTACTGTTCTACTGGCAGAGAGAGAGATAGGGAAGTCTCTGTCTACCTCCCACTCATCTGGTGCCTGGCATGCTGCTACAGCTGTGTACTTCTTGTAACTGGTGGGACAACTGCAAAATCTTTGCAATGTTAACACCCTCCCCAATACCCATTCAGAGTGAAGGCAATGTTTCTTGCCCTCACTCTAAATTGACTTAATGACAATGACACAGTCAATCAGATTTGCTTTTATGGAGTAACAATGTAGCTAAATCTAACTGATTGGGTTGTACCATAACATCATAGTGTTGTTATGTTTATTATGTGATCCCTGATTGGCTGGGATCCCTCAAGAAAGAAGAACAGCTGGGAAAAATAATGGTCCTGAAACATCAGCTGAGAGTGGAAACAACTGCTTGAATAATGGAAAAATAAGTGAAAAAGCAACAGTGAACGTTTTTTACAGGATACATTTTGATCTGCCAAGCCATTTTGTCCCCCAAATCTTTATGGACAAATACTTGACACAGCTCTATGCACTACAGTAGGCAACCTTTGGATTTAACACTGTGATTCTTCCTCTTGCTTTTTGTCTCATAGATTTGACCTTTGTAACAAACAAGACAGCATTTGATTTTCATTTGTGTACTGAAGACTGCATGGATTTTCATGGAACTGAACCAGGAGACCTGACAAATAGCTGTGTTTTTATTTAACGTATGCAAATAAGGTTCTCCCATCCAAATTCCTGTGCAACCAACTGTACAAGCTAGGAGAGTTTTGTATACCAAATAATGTGTGAAAACTCTACAACATTTCACAGCATAGATGGCCTACATGTGCATTTCTCACCTATTTTTCTTCTTCTTGGGAGATGTGACTAATGACATGAATGTGTTTCATAAAACTGAAGGCTTTCGTTGTATGACAAATTTGAAGCCTGTCAGTCATGCAAAACAAGTTCTCTTTTTACTCATCTAAACTTGTCCCATTGCTTACCAGATGACCTGTCAAGTGAAGAGTAACAAAATCTGAAACCAAAATTTGCTTAGGCTGATGTCTAAGTGGGCATTTTGCCATTGATTACGTCAGGAGCAAGATTAAACCCTGTTATGTACTCACCTCATTAGTAATGTAGCTTTCCACGTTATTTCTTTTTTGGGATTTTCTGGAAATCTCTCCCACTTAATCGCCTGGAAAGGAATCATAAGATATTGAACGTATCCAGTATTATCTTGCCAGCTACTCAAATAACTGAAACAATTGCCAGTGTTGCACACAGCTGCTGCTTGTGCCTCATAAAGCTAAGGAGGAGGGATTCCAATAATCCTGTCTGAAAGAGGCTTTGTTATAATTTCACCTTTGCTGATAGAACCACTGAGCATAGAATTCCCTTGACTGCCAGAATGTATTATTTAGCATCCTTCTCACTTAGATCACACCTTGCATTTTGGAACAAAAAACCCAAAGCGTGTTGCAGCCATTAAAATATTTCATAAAACAACAATAAAATATCCATTAGACCATCTATTAAAAAACAAAATAAAAATGTAAGAAGTACACCAACACCAAGAACTGCTTTCTGCTCAGTTTACCAAAAGAACTCAAATAAAGTTCCCCAAATGCTTCCTTTTTAGGCCTAATCTGATTATTTAGTTATGATGTGGTTGATCTCTCCTGGATTACTACAGAATTATGAATTAGTACAGAATTCAGGCGAGATTATTATTTGTTATTAATTATTACATCTAGAATTTTCTAGGCACTGTACATAGAGGCCAGCATCCTGACTAATGCTGAGCCTGTGTAAGGCTGTTGTGCAAAGTCTGGCGTTTGCATTACAGGATAGTGTTGCACTTCCACAAACATGCCTACACTTGAGCTAAAAGGTGTGCAACCTGTAGCATGCCTCATATGTTCTGCAGGCAACTTTTGTGCAACAGTGCGATTTCGAGCATCCCCATGATTTCTACAAGAATTTGTTGCACTAGCACAATTTTGTTCAACGCTTAAGCACAACATTAGGTTGTTGCCTCCCACCTTTAAAAAAATGAATTTATGTTTCCACAAAATGCTTCTGCCTGTGAAAAGCTGCCATCTTTGGGAAAGGGTGAAGACCATAAGAGGACCCTGCTGGATCAGACTAAAGGTCCATCTAGTCCAGCATCCTCCTTCCCACAGTGGCCAGCCAGATGCCTCCAGGAAGTGGAGAATTGTGACTTGTAGGCAAATAGCCCTTTCTCGCCATTGCTCCATACAACTGGTATTTAGAGGGATACTGTTTCTCAGCCTGCTAGGAGCATACTGGCTGTCATGATGAGCAGCCATTGAGAGACTTGTCCTCAGTGAATTTTGTCTAATCCCTTATAGAGCCATCTAAGATAGTGGCGAAAGTAATGAAAGTGTTAAGAAGTTCTTCCTCTTGTTCACCCTATGTTCTCTCTTTAGTTTTAGTCTCTCCTCTGGGTCTTTTCTGATTGGTAGACTGATACGCTTAGGATACTCCCTCTTCTTTGTTCTCTCTGTTTTGCCTTTCACCAGGGGGATGGGGTAGCTAGTGCAGGCTGAAGGCTTTCTAAGTTAGTAACTTCTTCAAATAAATCTTGTCTTGTTTTAGGCTTTAAACCGTTGTCTCCAGATCTCCTCTGTGAGCTCTGTTCTCACCAAATTGGGTTTCTCTGCTAAACAAGGCATTGATTCAAATTCTCCCCTAAAGAGGGGAGCAAATGACCAGCCAGGGTGGTTGGAGTCACTCCAATATCTGGGAACCCTCTTATGCCTTGGGAGATGCTCACCAGACAGGGCAGCTGTGCACTGTCCAGTTCTAGCTCTGGCAACCCTGGCAGTAAGCTATTCAATGACCCAAGAAAGATGGAGCCAGCCCTTCGTGTCTCGCTCCTTGCAGCACCTGCACTGGTGGTGTTGGCTATGAAGGCACTGAGTGGGAGAACAGGTTGACTAAAAATGTCTGTTTCTGATCCAAACAAAGCCATAAGAACATAAGAGCAGCCCTGCTGGATCAGGCTCAAGGCCTATCTAGTCCAGCATCCTGTTTCACACAGTGGCCCACCAGATGTCTCTGGGGAGCCCACAGGCAAGAGGTATGTGCATGCCCTTTCTCCTGATGTTCCTCCACGGCAACTGGTACTGGAAGCATCGTGTCTTTGAGGCTGGAGGTGGTCCACAGCCACCAGACTAGTAGCCATTGATAGACCTGTCCTCCATGAATTTGTCTAAGCCCTTTTTAAAGCCATACTAGCTGGTGGCCATCACCACATCCCATAGCAAAAATTCCATAGATTAATTATGCTGGGTGAATAAGTACTTCCTCTTGTCGGTCCTAAATTTCCTGACCTTCAATTTCATGGGATGACCCCTGGTTCTAGTGCTGTGAGAGAAGGAGAAAAAAATTCTCTCTTTCCACCCTCTCCATGCCATGCATAATTGTATACACCTCGATCATGTCTCCCCTTAGTCCCCTCTTTTCCACGGTAAGGAGCCCCAGATTCTGTAGCCTAGCCTCATAAGGAAGGTGCTCCATGCCCCTGATCCTCCTCTGCAGAAGAGTTGCCCTCTTCTGCACCTTTTCCAGCTCTACAATATCCTTCCTAAGATACAGTGACTAAAGCTATATGCAGTACTCCAGATGTGGCTGCACCATAGATTTGTATAAGTGCATTATAATATTAGCATTTTTATTTTCAACCCCCTTCCTAATGACTCCTAGCGTGGAATTAGCCTTCTTCACAGCTGCCGCACACTGAGTTGACACTTTCAACAAGCTGTCCGCCATAACCCCAAGATCCCTCTCCTGGTCAGTCACCAACAGCTCAGATCTCATCAGCATATATGTGAAGTTGGGGTTCTTTGTCCCAATGTGCATCACTTTATACTTGCTTACACTGAATTGCATTTGCCATTTTGTCACCCACTCCCCCAGTTTGGAAAGCAATGATACTGGGGCTCCCAGAGATCCCAGAGAAGATACTTCTCTTATCCCAGAGAAGATACTGGGGCTACATGAGAACTGGACCAACAAGATATAGTTCTAAGGATTTAGGTGGCAATGTCTCTGTTGTATAACTAATAGGCTGCAATAATTGATGAAGAGTTTGGAACAAGTTAATCTATAGGGAGAGAGAGGGAAATGCAAAACCAAAAAGGACTGTTTTTTGGTTGTCGGGGTACATGTAGCACTGGGATGGAAAATAGGAAAGCTGCCTTTTTATTATACCACCAAGAATTGGAATGCAACATTTTCTTAAAAAATTGTCATGATGTGACACTGGGAAGGGAAGAAGGGAGACAGGTGGGCAGGCATGCTGCTGGATAGCTGACTGGCAATGGTGGTGATGGCAGGATCCACCAAAAAATAAGTCATTAGTTCCCTCAAAAGCCTCAGTTGCATCTCCAATGGTCAGCTCCTTCAGTCCCAGCTCCATTGGGTGGCCTGTGTTCACAGAACCTGGTTGCCCAATGGTAGTTTCACCCCTTCATCTAGCAGAGGACTGTGTATCTCTTGCTTCCTCTGCCACTTACTGGTCACCAACCTTGGGCAACTTGTTGCTTTTGGACTTCAATTCCAATCATTTTCAGCCTTCAGCCATTGTGGCTGGAAATGATGAGAACTGTAGTCCAAAAACAAGAAGTTATCCAAGTCTGTTGGTTACAGGTATCTTGCTCTGGCCTCTGCAGAAACCCACAGTCAGCTGTTCCTCTGTAGGCGGCGTGTTGAAGCCAGGAGCTGCAAAACAGCTTTCTGTATTTTGTTTCAGATTTCCTTTTTAAAATTTAGAATATAACAGCTGCTTTGTTACCATAGAAAATATCCAGTAATGGGCATACCGAGAAATAGAAGAAATTAAAAACAAAAATGGTTCTGTAGAATTGACCCAAAGGGGGTGGAGGTGGAAAAATGCATATCGGGCAAACATTTTAGCCTTCTGATCCAAAAGCAGTTGGACTCCATCTGATGATTCAGTGGCTGAGCATGCAGCTCAGTGGGTGGGATTGCTTGTCATGATGGTCTCAGCCTAACGTGCATATTCAGTGAGGTGACCCCATCTATGCCACCTTCAGCACCATGGAGGATGGGTAAGATCTGAATGTGATAAAATAAATATGCATTCCATTCAGAGAGCCAACTTGTTTCCAAGATTTTGTTTTTTTAAATAGCCCAGTTTTACTTTACCTCATTGACTGCAGGAGGCTCTTCTCACAATCAGTGAGAAGAACCTGGGGTGAGTTAGCAGGGAGAGTGGGCTTAGCCCGCTCTCTCTGCTCACAAGCAGGCAGTCTGCTCCGGGCGACTGAACCGCGCGGCCCCTGGAAGCTCCAGTATGCCTTGCGCAAGCGCGCAGGGCATACTGGAGAGATCCCTGAGCCGGGAGGCTGCTTTTTAGTGTCCCGGTCGGGGGTCTACTCGTGAGTTGCTGCGGTGCGGAGCCACGCCTCAGAAACACATGAGCACAAAGACGGGTTAGAGGAGTGCTTGCTCCACTGACCTCGGCTAAGGGCAGGGGAAATTAAGCGGGTTACCCTGGTTCGCGGCTTGCCTGCGAGCCTGGTAGTTTACATGACCAACAAAAAATCAAGCTAGACTCTCCTAGCCTGATTTTTGCTGGTCGTAAGAATAGCCCCCAGGGTAGTGATGTCCTAAGCCCTGGTTCTCAAACTTGGGTCTTCAGATGTTGTTGGACTACAACTCCCATTTTGCTGGCCTTGTTAGAGGGATGTTTTATCTAAGTGTCCCTGACTGCAGGTGAAAAGAACACACAGATCATTAAGAGTATTGGGAGACATGTGCTTAAGATTCAAAAGTAAATACATTTATTTGAGGCACTACATATGTAGGAACATAGGTACATAGGGAGATGCCTTCTACCAAGTCAGACCATTGATCAATCTAGCTCAGTATTGCCTACACAGACTGACAGCAGCTTCTTCAAGGTTACAAGCAGGCCTATCTTAAAGTGCTCACATGTAGTCTTCCATTCAAATGCAAACCAGGGCAGATCCTGCTTAGCAAAGGGGACAATTCATGCTTGTTAGCACAAGACCAGATCTCCTTTAGATAGAGAGAGAGGTCATTCACACAATCAAAAACTGTGTTCTACCCAGGTTTGGGAGCTGTGTGTACTCCCAATTTTTGATTGTGTGGAAGCAAGGTTAGAGGAAAACCTGGGTAGCTTTTTCTCCTACCTTGCTTCCACACAATCACTTCTACCCAGGTTTTCCTCTAACCTTGCTTCCACACAATCAAAAATTGGGAGTACACACAGTTCCCAAACCCAGGTAGAACACAGTTTTCGATTGTGTGAATGACCTCAGAGTCTGCATCCTGCAGCTCGCTGTCTCATAGTGCTGGGGAGGAAGAAGAAGGAATTCTCTCTCAGGTGAGAGAATGAAACCTGAAAATATCAGTCTACCAAATGGGAGCTCAGAGCCCAGAAAAAGAGAGGAATAGAGAGGGTCCCCCAACTTGCTATCTCTACTCCTAATGCCTCTAGTGGTCAATAGGATTGCAGGTGCAGAGAGTCAAAGAGGCTATTCACATGATGGGAGAAAATCGGGCTAGCTGAGGCTAGCCCGATTTTCTCCCATCGTGAGAACCACTGGGGTCGGCTGCGAGCCTGGTGGTTCTTCAGCGGGTAACCCACTAAACTAAAACCTAAAACTAAAAACTAAACTAAAACCAGGTTTGAGGAGTGAGCACTCTGCAAACCCGTTTTTTAAAAAAATTGTGTGTTGCCACAGCAATCGTGTACTCTGCGACGCAGCAACTCATGAGCAGACCCCCGACCGGGAGACTTAAAAGCAGCCTACCAGCTCGGGGGTCTCTCCAGCATGCCCTGCATGCTCAGGCAGGGCATGCTGGAGCTTCTGGGGGCCACGCGGCCCCCAATTCTCCTATCCCCTGCTGGCTCTGTAACGGAGCCGGCAGTTGTGTGGGCAGCCGGTTTGGCCACCTGGAGCAGACTGCCTGCTCGTCTGTGGGGAGAGCTTCCCCAGGCAGCTCCCACTGATCGTGGGAACTGCCTCAATGCCTTCTGGAACTTGCATCTTCAACAGGCCTATGGCTGGGGATGATGGGTGTTGTAATTGAACAACATCTGGGGACAAACCAAGTTGGAGAGCCCCTGTCCTAAACACTGGGCTCACTGGTAGATCTCTGGCACAATTGGTCCAGGCAGAAGGAAGCATGGATGAGCATGAGGTTGTGCTGTGGTCTGCTGAACCTTGATAGTAAGAGGGTAGGGGCAAAGGTGGCCCCACAAGGTTGAGGGTCCACAACATACTATAGTTACTATTGTAATAATACATCCCTAGCATTTCACCATAGCAGGGAACCTGTGCAAATATCTGCACAATTCCTTGAACTGTGCCTTCTTTGTACTTGACCAATTGAATTGGCTTGCCTGGGTTTTTCTGTCTGGAAACAGACAATTTGTCAAGTGCAATATTTCTTTTGTATTATCTTTCCAATGTGCTAAGACCTGTTTGCTCTCATGGCTATCAGCCACTTAGATGTGATTCATCCAAAAATATGATTTGTCGAATTATAAATAGCTTCTGCGTGGACAATAAATGTGTTCCAGGAAAACACTTGGAATGGTTGCTTTGAAAGGAGAGTGAGCAAAAAGGCAGCTGAGGCCAACTGCATGTGTGTGCCAAGACATGCACCACTGGATTTCATTTGAGGGTTTCCTCTGTTATTTGGTGAGAAATGAAGTACAATAGTAACTATTGCTGGGTTTCTAATAACACATGCGGAGTCTACTTGCATGCAATTTGTTCACATGTAGGGGCTACACAGTTATTCTACTGAACACATATGTGGAAGGGCCCTGCAATGCTCCTACACATGTTAACTGTGCTTGTTTTGAATGTCAGAAAATTATTCCCAACTCTTAGGGGAAGGATAAGATTTTTTTTAACACATTTGTTTTCTTTGCTTCTTATTTCTTTGCTAAATCTCATATCTGGGGAAATAAATAAATGAGAAAGGGTGCCATCGGTTCATTCGGTGGCAACCTGGGATAGGGCCTTCTCTGTGGTTGCCCCTAGGTTGTGGACAGAAGCTCTCTGACCCCCGGACCTTGGGGCTCTGGTCCATGGCCTCCAAGATCCAGGGGTGGGTGGGCTCCATATGGCAGGGGGGCTTCCGGCAGCCTCCCCGTCATCACCTCGCCAAACCTCTATATTTATTTATTTATTTATTACAGCTGCCGTGTGGCCTAGGGATGGCTACCGGGGTATGTGTGAGTGGAGCAGCCCTTCTCCACTCTCTCCTATCATCCCTCCCCCAGCGGCGGCTGGAATGATGCTGGGCCTATCTGCTTGGGCCAGCATTTTCTGCCGACTGCGAGGTGCGCCTGTGCATTTGAGAGATCGTCGCAAACCTGTGACTTGAGATGATCTCTCAACTGGGCAGGCATGACTCACAGTTGGTAGAAGATGCTGGCTCGAGTAGACGGGCCCAGCATCACTCCAGCAGCCGCTGGGGGAGGGGGGATAGGGGAGAGTGGAGAAGGGCTGCTCCACTCACCCCCCACCCCCGGCAGCCATCCCTCGGCCCTGCGGTGGCTGTAATAAAAGAGAAAAAAAAACCCGAGCTTCAATGAGGCCCAAATTACCTAGGTGTGCCCCTGGTTGTGGAACATGCTCTCTGTAGATATAAGAGGATTTTCTTCCCTGGAGGCCTTTAGGAGAGCCTTCAAGACCCATCTTTTTAGCTTGGTTTTTACTGATATTTAGTTTTAATTGTAATTTTAATTTACTTTTACTTGGTTTTGATTTTAATTGTTATATATTTTTAATTTTAGTGTAAACCATCCTGAGCCGCTTTAGGAAGGGCGGTATATAAATCGAATAAATAAATAAAAAAGAAATAAAAAAGAAAGGAGAAAAGAGTTTCTTGAGGTGTAAAGAGCACTGGAAAGACTCAGATGTTATCCACGTCATAGTCTTACTCTGGTTTAATAGCCATTCCCATTTGCCAGGGTACCATGGGAATTGTAGTTCTAGAGGAAAGGAATAGATACCTCTAATTCTCTGCACCATGTCATGCTCCAGTTCCTAGGACTGTAGGAATAATCTCTGAGAGAGGGATCCCAGCACTCTTACAAAACTATAGTTACCAGGATTCTTTGGGCAAGTTGTAACCATTAAAGGGATTTATATCCAATAAAAATGCATAGTGTGGATAGGGCTATGTGGATGAGATTATCATCACGTCCAGGGCAGGCTGGTTTACAATCTGATCAGTTCTGCTGTCCTTGGATATGCATTTGTAGTGATAAGATGTATAAAACAGGACAGCCAACTGACAGAGGCAGCCGTGCCCTGAAGTCCAGGGGTAAGAGCACTTTTGGCTGTGATTCCTGTGAATATGGTGGCTGCAAAAATGCTGCTGTGAAATAGCAGGAACTGTTGCTGGTTGCATCCATGACCACCCAGTCCATACAGTGTGTTGTCTATGTATGTGGGGGCCCAAGAGCTGCTGGGATTGTTTATGTGTAGATTGTGTGGAGATGAAAACAACCAATCTTAAATCCAGCTGCTCATGACGTTGTCCAAGAAGTTTCTGCCCATGTTGGAGCGGCTAGTGACCAGTGCCCTGTAACAGGGATTCCCAGATGGCATTGACTACAACTCTCCTAATCCTCTACCAAAGGCCTATGAGCTGGGGGTGGTACGAACTGTAGTCAACAATATCTTGGAATCTGTTATAGGGAACACTGCTGGTGACCCTCACAACATTAATAATAATAATCTCTATATTTAACTCTCTAAGGCATATTCATGGCTAATCCCATGCATGGCAGCTCTCGTGAGTTTGCAAGCAGAAGCACCATGGTGATTGGGCAGTGGGGATTCCATATGCAGATAAGGAGGAGGAGACTGTGGGAGCAGAAGCATCATGGCGTTTGGGTAGTGGAGATTCCATATGCAGATAGGGAGGAGGAGCCTGTGGGACCGTGGTGATTAGGCAGTGGGGATTCCATATACAGATAGGGAGGAGGAGCCTGTGGTGGTTAAGGTCAGTTGGGATGTAACCGTTACTGGTTGGAAAATGTTCCTGATTGTAGAGGAGGGGGATCTCTCTCTCTCTCTCTCTCTCTCTCTCTCTCTCTCTCTCTCTCTCATGGGCAGGGGTCTGTGAAGAGAGGAGTTGTGAAGGAGGAAAGAGCCCCTTCAGGAGAAGGAGGCTACCGTTGTGTGAATTAGATGAGGAAACAAGATGAACAAGATTTGTTAACTCAGGAAGGGAGGGGGAGAGAGTGAGAGAGAGAAGGGAGGGGAAGAGAGAAAGAAGGAGGGCAAGGGACGGGCCTGAGCCTGTCAGTGGCTTGAGGGGAACAAGTGGCCATGGCGGCAGCAGCAAGGAAGGGCCCAGTCAACCACTGCTGCTGTTTGGGGCTACGGAGGCCATTAGCAGAGGAAGGCAGGCAGGCAAGGGGCGGGCCCGGGCCTGTCAGCGGCCTGAGGGGAACAAGCAGCCATGGCAGTGGCAGCAATGAGGAAGGGCCCAGTCAATTGTTGCTGCTTCTGTGGTGAGGGGCAGGAGCGGGGCTCAGGTGAGGGTGGGGACCTCTCTGGGAATAGGGGGCTGCAGCTTGGCTAATAGGCGCTACAATGCTGCAGCCTTGACCAAGAGGAGTGAGGGGGATGGAGTAAAGGGATGGAGGAGCAGGAGTGCGGCTCAGGTGAGGGTGGGGAGATCTCTGAGGTGAGCAATCAAGTGCTCGAGTGCAGATGCTCTGTGTCAATTAAGCAAGTTATTGTTATTTCACCTGATGCACAGTAGAACTGTCACACTATGCCCTAGGAGTTGGAAGGCAGCCTCAAGGCTGGTAAGAATGGGTGATAGCACAAATTGCGCTTCCACAGTTTCCTCCATTCATGACAATGGGGGAAACTGTGGAAGTGCTACTCGCGCTGTCACCCACTCTTACCAGCATTGGGACTACCTTCCGAATCTGCAGCAGCCCTGGGGCTCAGCATCACAGCTCCATAATGCTAAGCAACATGTTTGTTTGTGGTTTCCTTATAGCATGTGGCTTGGATTTGCTAGAGTTATATAGAGAGATCATGCTACAGTAATCTTGTTGAATCCTGCCCACTGTGAGTTGGGACTGCCATCTGGATTAGGGGTGGGGGGAGGATATGCCATTGTGGGACTAGAGTGTGTCTATGTGTGTGGGAGCTCGGATTTTACAACTTACTGGTTTCTTCCAGCCTTATGATTCAATGAGCAAGCCCTTCGCCAGAAAGGAAATAATGCTATTATGAGTAATTTAGCCTATAATTATTTTGAAAATCAGTCCCAGTCTGCTCCAACCAGGGAGGTGCTTTGGGTCAATTGTGCCAGATGTGCTTCCAAACTATACAGCAAAGGTGTAAAAATGGTGGCTGAAAGTGCTGAATGGATGTGGGAGATTTCTATGTGATTATGGCTGCTTGAAAGCATCTAAATGACATACGACAAATGAAATTCAGTACCGTTCCCCATCAAATACTATATGATTGAAGAACATATAGTTGATGCTTCCTTTTGCCTAGACAAATTCTGCCAGAGAGCTGCCAGCGAGTCCAGCACTGACAAACTCCTTAAGTGTTTAGAAGGAGGAGAGGGGACTTTGCTCTAAGGAGGGAAGAGCCTACAAGGAGGAAGAGTTCCCATCCCAATGAGACGGTGCAACACAGATGGTGCTAGCTCTCACACGTGATGCTGCTGTGTGCAAGAGGGCAGTATGGGTGTTGCCCTTGCATGCTGAGCACCACTTTCATTGTCAGTAATGGAAGTAGTGCAGAACCTCAGCCCTATCTTGGAGATGCCGAGGAATGGATCTGGGACCTTCAGATGCCCCACCCCATAAAGGGACTATCTTACAGTGCTCACCTGTAGTCTCACATTCAAATACTCCTTCGGGGGTTGGGAGCCAACTAGTAGTGGGTGATTTGATTATTATGGGCACAGAGAGATGGGTTTGAGTCCCACGTGTAGACTACACTGTGACTTGCCTCCCTGGCACAAAGGTTGCGGATGTCACACAGTGTCTAGATAGGCTGGTAGGCAGTGCTGGGACGGAATCAGCTGTCATGGTGCACGTCGGCACCAACAAAGTTGGGAAATACAATTGGGAGGTCCTAGGAGTCCAATTTAGGCTGCAACATAGCATATTGAAGTCCAGTACCCCCAGGGTAGCATTCTCTGAAGTGCTACCTGTTCCATGCACAGGGCCAACAAGACAGGTAGAACTGAGGGGTCTCAATGTGTGGATGAGAAGGTGGTGCCAGGAGGAGGGGTTTAGATTTGTTAAGCACTGGGATACATTTTGGGGCAAGGGAAGGCTAAGATGGAACCAGACTGTTGGCACTTAAAATAAAAAAAGGTGGAGAGCAGCTTTTAAAATGATGTCTAGGGGATTGCCGACAGGAACTGGGTGGTATCTGGTTCAGCAAACAAAATCCCCTAAGGTATGAGGGTGCAAACCTTTTCAGATAAACCAGAAGGGGACAGAGTAGAACCAGGAGTAGAGCAGAAGGAAAAACATGAAAGCTGGTCAAAAAGTCAAATGACAGTAATGGAGATAGCACACACCAACGTCAGGTAAGAGACTTGGCATACAGGTGTTTATATACCAGTGCCAGAAGCCCCCGAGCCAAGATGGGTGAGCTGGAGTGCTTGGTTGTAACAAAAACATAGATATTGTGGGCATAACAGAAATCTGGTGGAACAGTGAGAACCAGTGGGACACTGTTATTCCTGGATACAAACTCTACAGAAAGGTCAGGGGGGGAGAATTGAGGGTGGAATAGCACTTTCTATTAAAGAAGGGATAAAATCCAGCAAGCTAGAAAACCTAGGAGAACCAAGATTCCTCCACAGAATCATTATGAGTGACAAGGACTGAAAGGAAATGTGTTACTAGGGACATGCTATCGCCTTCTGGATCAAAATGCTGAGAGTGACCTGGAGTTAGAGAAGCAAATCAGAGAGGCATCAAAGAGAAAGAGAGAGAGAGCTGTTAATGGGTGGCTTCAATTACCCTCACATAGGCTGGATAAATTCACATGCAGGTATTGACAGAGAGGCCAGATTTCTAGACATGCTAAATGACTGTGCCTTAGAACATTTGGTTGCGGAACCAACCAGAGAGAAGGCGACCTTGGACTTAATCCTGAGTGGTGCCCAGGACCTGGTGCAAGATGTCAGAGTTGTTGAGCCACTGGGGAACACTGGTCATAGTGTGATCCAATTGAGCTTCTATACAAGTGGAGCATTGCCAAGGAAGTCCAACACAGATTTGCTGGACTTCAGAACAGGAAACTTATCAAAAATGAGGGGACTGGTAAGAAGGGGAAGGGGAAGGGGAAAGTCAGGAGGTCAGATCACTCCAGAAAGCGATGGAACTTATTCAGAACCACAATAATAGAAGCTCAGTTGGAATGTATACCAAGAGGGAGGAAAGGTACCAACAAGTTCAGGAGGATGCCAGCGTAGCTAACAAGTAGAGTCAGGGAAGCTTTAAAAGGGAAGAAGACTTCCTGCTCAAATGAATATAACAGAAAGGAACATAAACTCTGGCAAAAGAAATGCAAGGAGACAATAAGGCAGGCAAAAAGGGAGTTTGAGGAGCATACAGTTAGAAGTGTCACAAAGAATTAAAAAAAATTATTTAAATATATCAGAAGCAGAAAACCTGCCAGAGAGGCTGCTGGACCCTTAGATGATAAGGGTGCGAAAGAGATTATTAAGCAGGATACGGATATTGCAGAGAAGCTGAATGAGTTCTTTGCATGTGTCTTCACGTTCACAGCAGAGGACACTGACCATATATCCACCCCACAACTGAGCTTCTCAGGCTTGGAGGCTGAAGAACTGGGCCTATTTGAGGTGATGAGAGGATGTTCTAAACTATCTCGAAAAACTAAAAATTAACCAATAGCCAGGGCCAGACGGCATCCACCCAAGTTCTGAAGGAACTCAAATGTGAAATTGCTGGTCTCCTAGTAAAAATATGTAACTTGTCCCTACAATCAGGCTCTGTACAAGAGGCCTGGAAAGTGGAAGATCGAAAAGATTCCATTTTCCAAAAAGGAATCCAGGGGGAGGTGGGAAATTACAGGCCGGTGAGTTTAATTTCTGTGCTGGGTAAATTGATGGAAAGCATACTTAAAGACAAAATTGTTAAATACATAGAAAAACTATGTATTGCTAAAGGAGAACCAGTATGGCTTCCCCAAGGGCAGGTCTTGCTTCACAAACCTTTTTTAGTTCTTTGAGAGTGTCAACAGGCATGTGGACAAAGCTGATCCGGTTGACATAGTATACCTGAACTTCCAAAATGCTTTTGACAAAGTTCCCCACCAAAGGCTCTTGAGTAAACTTAGCAGTCGTGGAATAAGGGGGCAGGTTCATGTGTGGACTGGTAACAAGTTGAAAGACAGGAAACAGAGGGCAGGAATAAATGGACAGTTTGAATGGAGGGAAATAAGAAATAGGGTCCCCAAGGGATCTGTACTGGAACCAGTGCTCTTTAACTTGTTCATAAATGATCTAGAAGTTGGGGTAACCAGTGGAGTGGCCAAATTTGAAGATGGCACTAAACTATTTAGGTTAGTGAGATCCAAAACAGATTGTGAGGAGCTCCAAAAGAATCTCTCCAAACTGGGTGAGTGGGTGACAAAATGGTGTAAAGTGATGCACATTAGGGCAAAAAACCCCAACTTCACATATACGCTGATGGGATCTGAGCTATCGGTGACTGACCAGGAGAGGGATCTTGGGGTTGTGGTGGACAGCTTGTTGAAAGTGTTGACTCAGTGTATGGAAGCTGTGAAAAAAGCCAATTCCATGCTAGGGATCATTAGGAAGGGGATTGAAAATAAAAATGCTAATATTATAATGTCCTTATACAAATTTATGGTGTGGTCACATTTGGAGTACTGTGTACAGTTTTGGTCACTGTATCTTAAGAAGGACATTATAGAACTGGAAAAGGTGCAGAAGAGGGCATCCAAGATTATCAGGGGCCTGGAGCACCTTCCTTTTGAGGCAAGGCTACAGCATTTGGGGCTCTTTAGTTTGGAAAAGAGGTGACTACAGGGGAGACACAATAGAGGTATATAAAATTATGCATGGCGTAGAGAGAGTGGACAGAGAGAAATTTTTCTCCCGCTCTCACAACACTAGAACCAGGGGTCATCCCATGAAACAGAAGTTGGAAAATTCAGGACTCACGAAAGGAAGTACTTTTCCACTCAGCACATAATTAACTTATGGAATTCTTTGCCACAGGATGTGGCGATGGCCACTAACTTGGATGGCTTTACAAGGGGCTTAGACAAAGTCATGGAGGACATGTCTATCAATAGCTACTAGTCTGGTGGCTATAGGCCACCTCCAACCTCAGAGTCAACATGCCTCTGAATCCGAATTGCAGGGGAGAAAGAGCAGCAGAGAGGGCAAGCCCTCACCTCTTGCCTGTGGGCTTCTCAGAGGCATTTGGTGGGTCACCATGTGAAACAGGATGCTGGACTAGATAGGACCTGATCCAGCAGGGCTGTTCTTATATTCAAATGCAAAGCATGGAAGGTCCTGCTTTGCAAAGGGGACACTTCATACTTCCTACCACAAGACCAGATCTCTTACTCTAGCTTCTGTGATTACTCAAGTGTCAGTAGTACCGGTACTGCCCTCCTGTATGTTAGAGGTTGTTGATTTTTACCCACAATAGGTAAAACAGCAGAGCACTAAGGAATGAGCACACACTCCAGTTACAGAGTAGGTAGCAGAGGATGGTTTGGATATTGCAGCTATTTAAAGAAAACACATGGAGATCCTTGTATGACTAAACACTAAATATTTATTGGTTAAATACACTTAGATAGGAAAGACCTATCTCTAATCTAAAGGACTACATAGTGGATAGGTAAGGAGAGAGAGAGATGTTTCCATCTGCTCTCTAGGAGGAAAGGAAGGATTGTGACTCAGCACAGGAAGTGCTGCAGAGTCAGTTCAGGGGTCACAGAGTAGGGACAGATAGGGAGACCCTTACTCACTGTCTCTACTCCCAATGCCCCTAGTGGCCATTAGGACAGTTGGTGCAAAAGGTCGATGCACTGGAAGTTCATCTCCAACACTGTACAGCAGTGTCACTGTGTATGTTAGAGCCCTGCAGTAGTGTGGGCAGGTCTGGCACCTCCTGAGTTACATACACTGGGGGACATGTAAGGCACTGCATCTTTGTTTGCAGATCCTCATTCAAATAGTTTGCTGATGAGATTTGTGTGCCTTTTAGTTTACAATAATAATTGGGAGGAGAAAATAGATGGCTGTTTAAGACTTTGTGTGGCACCATCAGTGAAAGAACAGCATTGGCAACAATAATAAGTCCGGTGGGTGAAACTTGCCAGGTTTTTTAAAAGTACAAAACAGCTATTCAGTTGGTATCCAAGAGCCTCAAGTGCTCTCTTCCCAGAAATGTGTGAGTAGAAATCAATCAAATCCAAGTTGTACCAGGCTGAGAAAACAGAAGAAAAAGGTCACCTGGGGTATTTGGGTGCCCAAAGACTCCTCTGGTTACTGCCAATTAAGATGCAAGTGGGAGAAAGAAACAGTAGAAATGACAAATTGGGTTGCCAGCCTGGTTTTCTTTATTGGCAGCACTCCTACGACTTTCACTGGCAGAAATTCAATCGCTGAAGCTTTACTGCATCTGGATGCCAGGAAATGCTGCACCTATTGAATGCCTGTCACACACCTGCTAAAGGTGTCCTGCAAGGGAAAAAAAGGTGGCAGACAATTCTCAATGACATGAGACCTGTGGATTCAGACTGCTGACTTGTAGCTTACTGATGTACAATTGCATCTCCAGGGGAAAGCAGGTGATTTCCCATAAAACTGCAAGGCGAAGCTGATGTGTGATGGCCAAAGGCACTGTAGGCTACATAAAAAGAAGTCTTCAAAAACAGCTTTTCCAAGAGTACCACTTCAGTAAGCATGCATAGCTGCACACAAGTAGTGCTGAAGTCATTTTTTTTAAACAAAGCACATCCTGAAGTTCAATCCTGCCTTTCAGCTGCATTCACTGACATGTAATACAACCCTGTGCATGTTTACACAGAAGTCAGTCCCATTGGCCAGTGTGCAGGTCAGTGCAACACCAGTGCAGTGTTACTTCCATTGTTTCCAGTGGGGGTAGTGCTATGAAAGTAGCCATGTGCTTTTGTAACCAGTTGTGCAACTTCAGTCTTGTGCAACAGTGCCAGGGGTGACTTTTGGGTTTGCCGCAGCCCTGGCATTGTGCTATGCAACTTCTTGGCCACCGTGTTCAGTAGAGTTCAACCCCAGGTAAGTCAGTGCATGCTCAAGTTGTTGTTGTTGTTGTTTACACAGTCAGACAGGTGTTATTGATTGGTTTGTTTTATCCAGCCATCGAGTCCTTCCCAAGGACCTGGGATGGCTGAATTTTATTGTCAATGTTGTTGCTGTTGTTATTATTATAGATATCGTCGCAGAATATAGGCTGTTCCCAGTAAAGCTGCTTTTTGTAATGGGCTGATGGTGATTTCTGTGGCCCCTATGTTGTTGAGGTGCTCTTCAAATTGTTTTGGAATTGCACCCAGGGCACCAATACCACTGGGATTACTTTGGTCTTCTTCTGCCACAGCCTTTCAATTTCCATTTGTAGATCTTTGTATTTGGTGATTTTTTCTATTTCTTTTTCTTCTATTCAAGTATTGCTATGTTGATTATTTCAACTTGTTTTTCTTTCTTCTCGGCTACAGTTATATCTGGTGTACTGTGTGGCAGATGTTTGTCTGTTTGTAGTCGGAAGTCCCATAATATTTTTACATCTTTATTTTCTACCACTTTTTCAATTTTATGGTCCCACCAATTTTTGGCTACAGGTAGCTTGTATTTTCCCCCCAGATGTTCCAGTGTATCATCCCTGCTACCTTGTCATGACTTTGTTTGTAGTCAGTCTGTGTGATCTTCTTACAACAGCTGATTAGGTGGTCCACTGTTTCATCTGCTTCTTTACAAAGGCGGCACTTGCTGTTTGTTGTTGATTTGTCTACTTTTGCTCTTGTTGCATTTGTTCTTAGTGCCTGTTCTTGTGCAGCCAGTATTAAACCCTCTGTTTCTTTCTTCAAGTTGCCTTTCTTAAGCCATTGCCAGGTCTTGGCGATGTCTGATTTTCCACTTATATTGTGCAAATATTGACCATGCAGTGGCTTCTTTTTCCATTTTTCTGCTCGGTTCTTGACTTGTTCTTTCTTGTAGGCCTGCTTTGTTTCATTGGTGTTGAATAGTTTCTCATTATTGACCATCTGAAGTGCATCTTCTTCACTGTCCTTGATATATTCTTCAAGGCCTTTTTTCTCCCCCTCTACTGTTTGATGGACTTGCAGCATTCTTCTTCTACCTGAGCTGTGAGGGAGGTATAGCCTATCTACATCACTGCGGGGGTGCAGAGCATGATTGATGGTCATGATTTTCCTGGTCTTATGATCTAGCGTCTGCCTGGGTCCAGTCTATTATTCCTGCAGTGTATCTGATAACAGGTATAGCCCAGGTGTTTATGGCTTGTATGGTGTTTCTGCCATTGAGTTTGGACTTGAGGATTTTTCTAACTCTCTTGATGTATTTACTTCCAATTTTTCTTTTAACTTGAGTATGTGCAATGTTATCAGCCTGGAGAATGCCCAAGTATTTGTGATGTTCTTTCTCTTCCAGGTTCTTGATGTTGCTTCATTGGGCAGTTCTATTCCTTCTGTTTTTGTTATTTTCCCTCTGTTCATTATTAATGCAGCACATTTGTCTAGTCCAAACTCCATTGCTATATCGCTACTGAATATACGGACAGTGTTTAGCAGTGATTCAATTTCTGATTGGGACTTTCCATACAACTTCAAATCGTCCATGAAGAGCAGATGGTTTATTTTACTTGATGTTTTAGATGTTTGGTATCCGAGGCCTGTTTTGTTTAGTATTTGTGAAAGTGGAGTTATGGCGATTACAGAGGGGATAGTGAGTCATCTTGGAAAATACCTCTTCTGATGCTAACCTGTCCAAGTGTCTGGATGTTGTTTAGTATTTGTGAAAGTGGAGTCATGGCGATTACAGAGGGGATAGTGAGTCCTCTTGGAAAATACCTCTTCTAATGCTAACCTGTCCAAGTGTCTCAACATTGATTGTTAACTGTGTACTCCACATGCTCATTGCTTTTTAAAATATAAATATCTGAATGTTTTTGCTGATATCAGTTGTTTCTAAACATTTTAGTATCCATGTATGAGGCAATGAGTCAAAGGCCTTCTTGTAGTCAATCCATGCAACACTTATATTTGTTTTTCTTCTCTTGCAATTTTCTAAAATCATTTTGACAATCATTTTGTCTTTTGTGCCTCTGGTGTTTGGGCAATTTCCTTTCTGTTCAACTGGAAGCTGCTTATTACTTAACGCTATATATATTATTATTATTATTATTATTTGATTATTTACACTGAGAATTGATTATGCTTACTCACTGCTGGAGGACAGGTCCTCTGAATATGCTCAGAGACACTCCTCACTTCATTCTAGACTGTATCTGCAAAACACCTTGCTCACTTTCTCACTCCACTACTTAGCTAAGACAGGTTGTTTCTGTCCAATCTCTCCTTGAGAGGGTCAGCTGTGCAGTGTGTTCTATGGGTCCAGACAAATTTTCCCATAATAGGTAGAGCTGATGCAATGTTTTGGAGTGTGAAATGTCAAATGGATGTGTAGGAAATCCACAACTTGAGATCTTAGTTCCAAAAATTTGAAATGTTTGCCAGATTTTTGAATGTGTATAATGCTTGTCCCTGCTTTGATATAGATATAGATATAGGTAGATATCCATCCATATCCAACCCTGCTTCACTTTTTCATGTTGCCAGAGGCCACTGCCTGTCCCTTCCTCCTCCTGGGTTTATGATGCTGCAGAAAGTGAGGAGAGGAGAGCTGGTCTTGTGGTAGCAAGCATGACTAGTCCCCTTAGCTAAGGAGGGTCTCCCCTGGTTGCAAATGAATGGGAAACTTGATGTGTGAGCACTGTAAGATATTCCCCTTAGGAGATGGAGCCGCTCTGGGAAGAGCAGAAGGTTTCAAGTTCCCTCCCTGGCTTCAATCAATCAATCAATCAATCAGTTTTTATTACAGGCGTTGGCCAGCCAAAAGATTAAAAATCGGAATTAAAAATATAACTAATATACACAAATAGTAACTGATAATTACACACAATAAAACAGATAGGGTTGAGAGAGATTCCTGCCTGCAACCTTGGAGAAGCCGCTGCCAGTCTGGGTAGACAATACTGAGCGAGATGGACCTATGGTCTGACTCCGTATATGGCAGCTTCCTATGTTCCTATGTTCCTATCTGCAAATAAATAATAAAATTTGCCATTGCTTTTAAATTTTAAATTGTTTAAATGTTTTAATTTTGTTTTAATCTGTGTTGTTTTATTGTAGACTGCCCAGAGATATGAGTTTGGGGCAGTATATAAATATATTTAGATAGATAGATAGATAGATAGATAGATAGATAGATAGATAGATAGGAAAAGTAAGGAATGATCCCACCCTAGTTAAGCAATATTTAATGACATGGAAGAGATTTAGGTACATGCTTAAATCTCTTATATACATTAGTAGGACTCCAACATGCTTCACTTGGGCTGGATCATGCTGGTATTACTTTACACTCCCCCATTCCAAGCAGCAGTATACTTTCCTGTTCACACTATACTTTCCAGTTGGAGAAAAGAGCTTTTGGTGCTTTATAGTAATCTTTTTATTTGCAAATAGGTTAAAAAGGCAGAGGAGCAAGTACCCAGGTGAATTGCAAAGCAGCTTCTTCATCTAATAATAAATACATAAAAATATATGAATCTTTCCAGAATCTGTTCACAATTGCCAGACTAAATTGTTTTCAGTCTTCTCCCACCCTTCAGGATTAGTCTTATGCAGGAAGGGCACTAGCAGAAGGTGGGAGATTGATTCCTATTAATATTCAACTTGATGCATTTGGGGCTTGTGCCTCGGGCTAACCTCTTGTGACCCTTAGCCAGAATTTAGCTTGATTCAAGATGAATTGAACCTACATCCAGTGCTCATATTTGCTAAATAGCAACAGGTCACTCTTCTGTTACTACAGAAGTCTTAGCAGTGCTCAGATATGGCGGTAGGGGGCAGAGGGGTCTGCCCCACATCCTTTACTTTGGTTTTTCAGAAGTTACAGTGAGGCCATGATTGATCTAAAGTTGGAGTGAGTCAGGGGATGAGGCTTATAGTTTTCATTAAGAGCCCCCTATCTCTTCCCTCATAATCTGAGCACTATTTGTAGGTACTGATAAGAATATCACAAATTTGGGGATTATGATGCTTTTAGTGGAAGCATAAAGAAGGTGAAAGTGTGCTGTTTTAAATTCTAGGAAAGGCCTTTTGACAGCAGCTCTTCTATATTTACCTTAGCAGTCAGGAAAAAAAGACGGGTTTTCACATGTGTGTCTCACATTTTAATCTGGGGAAAAAATCTCTCCCATCACAGAATGTTTCCTGTCTTAAGTTCAATAAACTTTGAAGTCTCCACAGCTTGTTGGAACAAAATATATTTCAGGCTTAATCTTTCTCTTTTTTCAAAGTGGATCTCACTCATTTTCCAGTTCCTCCAAATGTCCAAACCGCTACTTTAAGTGCTTGTAACCTCAACAATGCACTGCAGAGGACTCAGGCCAGAAATTGAATGAAGTGAGTATAAAAAAAGAAGAGCCGTGCTTTGCTTTATCTTATGTTTTGTGCTGTTTCACAGGCTGTAGTCCTGCCTGCTATATGACTGCCGTTTTGATTCAACAGCATCAACGGTAGGGATGTGCATGGAACTGGCAGGGCTGGTGGTCTGAGGGCAGGGTGGGGCCGCACTTTAATGGTGGGGGAGGTGCACTTACCCCTCCCTCTGCTCCCCCCTCCCACTGGTGCTCCATTTTTTAAGGCTCCTTCAGGGCGGCAACATACCTCCCGGCCTCCCCGTCTCCTCCTTGCCTGGAAGTACCTGGAAATACCAGTGCGCCTGGCATGCACACGTGCACCCGGTATTTCCGGACAAGAAGGGGATGGGGTGGCAGGAAGGTATGCTGCTGCCCCAAAGGAGCCTTAAAAAAATGGAGCACTGGTGGGGGAAAAGAGGAGGGAGAGGTAAGAGCACCCTTCCCCGCCCTAAAAGTGAGACCCCCTCCGCCTTCGAACCGGCCGAACAGCCGGTTGCTCGGACTGGTCTGGAGGCCTTTAAAAGGGCCTCCGAATGGGTTCGTGCACATCCCTATCAAAGGCACCTAACTCTGAGCAGTAGGCCAGAGCAAAGATTCGGCTTCAAATGCAGCTGAATAATCTGCACTTCTGCTCTGGCCCTGTGGAGAGGCAGCTGCTTAATCCACATCAGGGATGTGCATGGAACCGCGGCAGGGCGGCACAAAGGCGGCGCGGGTGCCACTTTAAGAGTGGGGGAGGGTGCACTTACCCCTCCCACCACTTTCCTCCCACCAGCGTCCATTTCTGTAACAGCTAATTGGGGCAGCAGTACCTCCCTGCGACCCCGTTGCCTGGATATGGCCAGAGGTTCCAGACACGCCTGTGCACACCAGCGCATGTGCCAGTGTGCGCAGGCGCATCTGGGCCACCAAGCTGGTTCCGTGCACATCCCTAATCCACATACCTCTGCACTGAGTGATCTGTGCACACCACTGGGGAAGCCCCTTAGAGAGAAGTGGAACTGTGGGAAGCCTCAGTGGCACTGTGCAACGCAAGGCATGAGAAGAACACTGGGAAATGTAGTCCTTCCCAGCACTTTCCTCACAGCACTGGGGGAAGTGTTCGGAAAGACTACATTTCCCAGTGTTCCTTGCACACCTGTGATGACACTTGGGCTTCCCGCAGCTTCCCTTCCCTTTAAGGGCCTTCCCTGGTGTTGTGCACTGTGAAATTCTGATTCATTTCAGTGGGGCAGGAAAATGAATTCCCATTCATTCCGGTGCATGCAGGAGAACTCAGTAGATTCTGCTTGTGATGGGCTCAGCTACTCAGGGGAAAGCTCAACATCACAGGGCCCCCAAGCCTGCATACGTGTGATCTGGAGACAGTGAGGGCAGGAGAAATAAGGTTTCTTTATTGCCTGTTAGCCTCCCTAGCAACATCCCCTTTGCCTAGGTGAATCCTGTCTTTCCTGAAGACTCCGTTTGTTCATGCCATGGCTGGTGGGGTGAGGCTTGTCATCTGGGGGATACTGGTGCAACCAGCCAGCCACTCCTTCCTCATCAGCTGCCAGGCTCTGTAGCAGGATCCCAGCATCTGCCTCCTCTGGGTTATCAGCCTGGCTCTCTTGTAGGGCCCGGCATTGGCATGTGGGGCCAGGTGTGGTCGTCCCCTGGGTCCTGCTGCCCTCCTGATTCTCTGGGTTTCTTCCTCCCTCCTGGCTGACCTGGGTCCTCCCACCATGCTGCTCATTTCCTCTGGCCCTGTCTGGGCCACACTGCCGTATGACACCCAAAATCTGATGCGGGGGTGGGGTGGGGGGTAGCATTCTCATCTTGCCTTATAGCAGGGCTGCCTCTGTGTTAAGCTACTGAAGCTAGTTCCCACCCCACCCCTCAATTCTGGGCATCTCTTAAATGTTGGAGAGAGACTCAAGGGGTAACCAACTTTGAATCAGTTAGTTTTGGCTCATGATTGTTTTTATATTCAGAAAACTGAAATTCTCCTGTCAGGTTAGCTTTCTTTGAAGTTGACTGATGACTAAGATAACTAAAAATATTTCATAATACTTCTTTGAGATAGATAGATAGATATAGATATTCTCTTAAGCGTACCCATTGTTAATCCCATGTGTGGCAGATCTTGCGAGAGTTCACGAGCAGCTGCCGCATAGGGACGGGCTGGAGGGAAGAAAATGGTAGTGGCAGCAGACTGGCCGGAGCCCGGTGGTGAAAAAAGATGGCGGCAGCTGGTGGTGGCGACCAGGCACTGAAAACAGCATGCGCTGGTGGAAGAAGGTGGCAGAGGCCGGGCAGGAAGAAAACAATGGCAGGGGCCGGGGGAGGGGGAGAGCAGTGGCGAACTAGAGGCGCAGATGCTCTGTGCCCGGCCCAGCTAGTGTGTGTGTGTTGCTATAAGAACTGTTAAATGCTGCCAGTGCTAGAAAGTCCTACTGGTGTGTGTGTCCACTGTTTGTGTTTTTGATGCACAACAAGGAAGAGTATTGAACGTAGGTCATTTTTCATCCTTGTCCCTGAATCTTATCACAGTGGTGTCCCTGTGATTTCCCTTTCAGGCCCTGGCCTCCAAAATGAAGAGCAGTGGCCCTGAGAATGTGGAACAGGGAGAACACCAAGGTCTTGACATGTGGAATGTAATAAGGATCAGAGTGTAACATCTAAGGGAAATGCATTTTTGCAAAACTTCATGGAGATTCCAGGAATCTGACATGTTTTCTATTTATCCCTGGTAGTGCATCTGAAGAACATGCACTGGGTAGGTTGACATGTCATGGTAAACCTATGGTTTGGTTGAGCCACTGGAGACCTGAGCGCATGTGCAAGCCCTACTTCTGAAGTCAAGACTGGGCATGACACGCAAACCCACCCCGCATATTCTACCATCCTTGCAGTATGAAACCCAACACCAGTCCCTCATTTCAAATCTAAGGGACAGATGTGTAAGGTTACACACCTCAAGTAGGGTAGAATACTCTGAGATTGGTGGGTTCGCAATCACGCACAGTCTCAGCATATCTTTCCCGACACACGCTCAGTGGAACCACCAGTTCAATGTGACTTCTGAACTGGTCCACTGTGTTTGTCTTCTCCCAAACTCCCCATCAGTTCTTAGGGCTCCCTGGGAAGCAGGAATGATTCCCAAGCCAATTTAAAGCCTGTAGTGTAGATACCCCTCTAGTTTTTGCTTTTACTGACACTCCTCCTCATTCCTTTGTAGCCTGAGTGAGATTTGGTTGGTTTTGTTCTTTATCCTTTGATCATGCTGGTAATATTGCCTGATAGGAAGGGAAAGCCTGGATTATGGAAGAGCCAAGTACAGACCCACAAAACAGGAAATAAACATTTGCTAGAACCGTTTTTAGTTGACCTGGCCACTGTATTTAGGTGGGGGAGGGAACAGGTATTCGTTCCTGGGGTGATCTTTAAAATGGAGGGGAGACCATATGTTTACATGTCCTCAGGGGTTGTTTATCTTCCTGCTCCCCTGCTTAAAAGGATGACCTGAGCCTTGACAAAGAGGTCAGGACTGATGAAGCACAAACATCTCAGATCCTTTGGGTGACTGACAGGCAGGATGCTGTGAAAAGATCTCACATTCTTGAGCTCAAACCTCTTGTAACAAAACAGGACCCAGAACTAATTCCAACACAAATAAAATGGTTCTGTCCGTTATCATACTGTTCACTGTATCTATCTGTGTGGTTTTGCAATGGGTAAGATCTGCGGTCCTTCTAGCTCTGATACCTGTGGGAAAGTCCTTTTTTTCTGAACTGCTTTGGTACAGCAGAGACTTCCTTGGCATTTTCTCCTCAGTCAGGAGTTCTTTTAAACAAGGCCATTTTTAATCAGTCTTTGTTTCGGGTGGTAATTCAAGACAAGGTCTGTAATTATCTGTGCAAAATAGGTGGTGGTTGGTTATATGTGTATTCTTAACTTTTGAGGGATGAAATGCCCTCCAGTACTAGGTGAAACACCCAATTTGGCTTCTATAGACTTTCAGCCTAGTGCAAAACCTTGCTTTTATCTCCTGCTTTACAGATATAAAGACTACCTTGTTTCACTGTCTTTTCCTGGCCTGGAAAGAAAACAGGAGTTTCAAGTAAGTGCTGGGAAGACAGGACTGAGTGACTTCCAGAGTTTATATTTCCAAAATATGCACGTGCTGCTACTTTTTGCTTCCTTCGTCCAAACAACTTGCTGTGTGTATTGAAACAGTCTCATACCTTTCAGAAGCGGACTGGTCTGTGCCCCCACCCCCACCCCCACCAATTCCACCTTTACAAACTGCAGGCTGTTGGGGCAACCCTTCTTCCACCCTGTTTTTTGCTTACCGTCTAGCTTGGTTAAGAGTTCTTATGTGTGGCACAGTGGGGAAATGCTTGACTAACAAGCAGAAAATTGCCAGTTCAAATCCCTGCTGGTACTATACCAGGCAGCAGCAATATAGGAAGATGCTGAAAGTTATCATCTCATATTGCGCGGGAGGAGGCAATGGTAAACCCCTCCTGTATTCTACCAAAGAAAACCACAGGGCTCTGTGGGTGCCAGGAGTCGAAATCGACTTGACGGCACACTTTAGGACTAAAAAGCTCACTGTTTGATACTTTATGAGGCTCCTCACATGATAGGATAAAATAGGGCTAGTGGAGGCGAGTCCAATTTTCTCCCATCGTGAGAACCACCGGGATCGGCTGTGAGTGCTCCACAAACCTGTTTTTTAAAATCGTGTGTTGCTGTGGCTCGGCTCCGTGCCACAGCAACTCACAAGTAGACCACTGGCTGGGAGGCTTAAAAACAGCCTCCCGGCTCGGGGGTCTCTCCAGCATGCCCTGCCTAACGGAGCTGGCAGTTGTGTGGGCGGCCACTTCGGCCGCCCAGAGCAGACTGCCTGCTGGTGTGCAGGGAGAGTGGGCTGGGCTAAGCCGCTCTCCCCGCTAACCCTCCCCAGGTGGCTCCCACTGATCGTGGGAACCGCCTCTATGAATTTTTTGGTTGGTTCTAATAAAAGCATTATTCTACTTTGGGTTGTGGATTTTTCTTCCATGGACCAACATGGCTACTTTTGACTTCCAGTAGCTGAGCCTCATTAATTTCACTGAGAGGCTGTATAACTATGTTTTTATCCAGCTTCTCAGTGAAATTAATGAAGCTCAGTTACTGAAAACACATGCATAAACAGGGCTTAAGAGGAAAATTTGGAACTGCACAGTGATATGTGATTGTAACCCACGCACATAATACGTGCTGCTAAAACACACCTGTGTATTTTGGCTATTAAAAGTGTGCACTCTGTTGATGTTCAGAGACCCTTTTCTGAATGCAAATCTCATAAGGTCTGGACACAAATAGCTAAGGGAAATAAGCTGCAGAAGCATGACCTACTACAATTTAGCTTCAGATATTCCCTCATGGTGATGAAATTGTTTGTGGTATCACAACTTTTGCATGACTCCAATTTTTGAACTACACAAACATTCTTTTGAAATTGTACACACACACACACACACACCTGCACATTTTATGTCTGATCGTATATTTTTAAAAGCCCTGTTCATTTAAACAGCTTTCTCAGTTTCAGTCACAGGAATATACTGAGTCAGACCATTGTTCCCTCTTGCTCAGCATTGTCTACACTGACTGGCAGCAGCTTTCCAAGGTTTCAGGCAGGAGTCTTTCCCAGCCAGGATGCCAGGAATTAAACCTGGGACCTTCTGCATGCAAGCAGAAGCTCTGCCACTGAGCTATAGCCTACCCCCTAAGGGGAGTATCTTACAGCAGACAGTGTTCACATGTAGTCACCCATCCAAATTATGACCAAGGTGAACCCTGGTTATCAAAGGCAACAATTCATGCTGCCTACCACAAGATTAGAAGAAGCCCTTTCCCCCCAATATCTGTGGATGTGACAACATAATTACAGATTCTTATATAGGATGCAGCATGACACTGGTTTTGTTAAAAGAGAATTGAACAATATGCTAGGAAGGAAAAAGCCAGAGAGCGGGCAGGGGACATGCAACTCCTATTGCTGTATCTGTTGCTGAATCACGAATTGGAAATTAAAACAAGGCTGCATTTCTAAGCATGCTTCCTTGAAAGTTAACACTAGCAAAACAAATAGGATTTATCTTACAGAATGTAGTTTAGGCTGGGAGCATTAATATGAAACATACCATTATTTCTTTTCCAGAAATCTAACATGTGGGGCCAAACTTGCCTGAAATGCACTTTGCCCCTTCTGTGCCCTCTCAGTGGCTGACATTCAACTCAAGTCAGCCCAGTCACATTGCATACACGCAAGTTGCACAAGTTACGCAAATTCCATTTGCACAATTTGCCTAAATTGTGCATCTTTTATACACGCAATGTTACTGGGCTGATGTAACCTTGAATCAGATGTCAGCCAATCCCTGCCCCCCCCCCCAAGGTGCTACCATTGGAATTTTAAAATGTGATTTTAAAAATTGACTTTTTAAAAAGTTATAAATTTTGTACTGTATTTTGTATTTTTGTGTGTGTGCTGTGATCTGATGTGTTTTATGTGTTTTTATTGGATGCTTTAATGCTGTGTTGTGAGCCATCCAGAGAACAATTTGTTATGGGGAGGCTAACAAATAACGTTTATTATTATTATTTACTATCACTTAATCATTCAAAGCAGGCTCTAACGTGAGACAATGTGATGGCTGACTCAGGCCACAGATTTCTGAGCACCGCCAAAAAGCAATTAATAGGGAAATATTTAATGTAAACCATCCGAGAGTCCTATAGTGCGTAAAGATGGCACACAAATAAATGTGGCACATAATTGACATGATTGGAAAGATGGCACATCATTAATTTACGAACAAATTACTTTGTTGAATCAGACTAAATGCCCATTGCTCTGTTCCCAGTATCAACCAGTGAGGTTGCTGTGGGTGCTCATAGGCAGGACAGTAAGATGATGGTCATCCCCTGTTAGCCGGGAGAGCTGGTCGTGTGATACTGAGCATGAATTGTCCTCTTTGCTAAGCAGGGTCTGCCTTGGTTTGCATATGGATGGGGAACTGCATGTGAGTGCTGTAAGATATTACCCTTATGGGATGGGGCCACAGCTCAGTGGAAGAGCAATGGTCTCCAGTTCACTCCCTGGCATCTCCAAGTAGGGCTGGGAGAGACTCCTGCCAGCAACCTTGGAGAGCTTCAACCAGGGTAGACAATACTGAACTAGCTGGATCAATGGTGTGACTCGGTATAAGGCAGCTTCCCATGTTCCTATTCTGGTACTCAGAGGTCTAGAGTCTCTGAAAATGGAAGTTCCATTTAGCTGCCATGGCTAATTGGTCTAGCAATGACTATCAGCTCATTTCCCATCTGAGTGACTCAGGAATCCTGAGCTAGTCATATGTCCTAGTCATGCAGTTGTGCACGTACGCAGAGATATCAAATCATGGAAACAGTTCAGTGTCTAAAAAATCACTGACACGGGAAACAGCCTGCCCCAAGGTAAAAAAAAAAAGAAAGAAATTTGGAAGAGTTTACAATTATGACCTGTGATACAGCACCCCAAACTATTACAAAGGAAAACACACAGAGCAGCTGGGTTCAATTCTGTTTAAACATTTCCTGGGAGAATTGCTGACATACTCTCCTAAATTCTCTGAAAATGCTCCCAGATTTCCTATGCAGCTTTTATCTGTTTTATATATGCTTAGATTGTTCAAGTTAAAATTAAGGCTGCCTCTGCTCAACAGAGAGAGCATCCTCACGCCAGAAAACACTCTACTTAAATTTACTTTAGGAAAACCAATGCCAGTTTATTCCTGCCTGGGGTAACGGGAACTTCTAAGGTTCTCTGGCCAGTGCTGCATCTTAATGCTTTTTAGGATGTAACTGCTGCTCTCTTAATGGATTTGGCAGTTTGTCCATTACAAATGTGATAAAACAAGATCAGATTCACATCTTTTATCTGTTAGTTGTATGATTACCAGTTGCAAAAAAAATTATATTGCATTGTATTACATTATATACCTTGGTTGAGTTTACTGCTGGAAAGAAGACTTAGATTCTGAAAAAGGTATTTGTAGAGTGTTTAACTTAGAGGATTACTTTCAGTAATCCATCTGGATTCTGGAGCCAAGGAGACTACTTGGGTGCTTAGTTAATCAAAGCATTTGCAGGCATGGGACTGATGTTAACTAAAAAGAAAAAGCAAACAGAATGGTTGATAGCACAATTGCTGCATATGAAATTTTATTATTATTGCCTTCAAGTTACAGAAAACTCTTTAGCAGTTCAAAAAGCACTTTTTTTTGTCTGATAAAGACCTCTGTGAAGCTTAGAAGTCTTCATCCCTTTCCTCTGGTCAACTAAGGTTCACTCAGTGAAAAATATCCCCTTATCTGATTTATATCTCTCATTCTTTGGAACGATCATGGTCTAGGGATTCTCAAACTATGTCATAATAAACACTTCCAAGTGTAATTAATGCTCAGTTTATTGGCTTACATCATGGCTAAATTACTCATCAGTACTACTCATGAGTTATCCTAAAGGGCTACTAAATATCAATAGAACTTAATCAAGATGACAACTACTACATATATCTCACTTTTCAAGCCTACCAGTCTCTTCAAACAGCATGTTCACCCAAGCATATGCAACACTCAGTGACTTACCACTTAACCACACTCAACTGATTGGGAGAAAAGGTCTTCTGAATCTCTATCATGCATACATACTGCTGGTGTACATAATTCCTTCTATCATAGTATACTAATGTAGAGGTATACCAATCTGGAGGTTCCTGTGTGGCTGAAAGAAATGGGAATTCCAACCAAAGGAAGTCAAACAAGTAAGAAAAGGAAATAAATCTTAGCAATGGAGTCCACAGATAACCATCCGTAAGTGACCCGATGTAGCCTGTGTGCATGCACATGTCAGGTGTGCACATGTGCACATGCACGGGGGTACTTCTGGTCATTTATGTTTCGATGAGGGAAAGGGGCGGCAGGGAGGTACGCTGCCGCCCCGCCAGACCCTTTTCACATGCAGTGCCGGTGGGGGAAATGCAGTGGGAGGGGGTAAGAGCACCCTCCCTCACCCTTAAAGGTGCCCCCCCGCCCTTGAACCGGCCAAACTGCCAGTTGTTTTGAACCTGTTCGGAGGCCTGTAAAAGAGCCTCCAATGGGTTCCTTTTATTCTTGTTAACTCAAGGCAGTTGCTGCCAGCTCAACTTGTAGTTGGGCCTCCTCTATAGCTGCTCCTGAGCACACACTCCCTGTAAGAGCTTTCACATCTCTGGTGGCTTTTAGAAAGACCTTAAAAGTGTATTTGTTTAACCAGGCCCTTGGTTGTTTTTAAAAATAATATTTATTTTTATTTTTAACCATTTTATTTATTTTTATTGTTTTTAATAGCGTAATCATTTTAATTGTTTTGTTTCAAAATTCTGTGAATTTTTTGTTGTGTTGTAGTTGTAAACCACCATGAGATTTTATGGCTTGCCGGTACAGAAATGCAATAAACAAACAGCCTGCGCGATGTCGTATCACAGCAATACTAATCTCCCCACTGCTGCCAGTCAGTGATGGGAGGCAGTAGATGTTACAGGGAAGAGAAGCATAAGGTCTAGCTTGGTCCTGGCAATATAACCCTATACGAGCATATGAAGCCGCCTTATACTGAGTCAGACCCATTGGCCCATTTTACACAGTACTGCCTACTCAGACAAGCAGCTGCTCTCCAGGGCACCAGGCAGGTTTTTTCCTTCTTCCAGGGCTGCTGCATGAGATTCTTATAAACTGGAGATGCCAGGGATTGAACTGGGACCTTTTCCATGAGAAGCATGGCTCTGCCACTGAGTTATGGGGCTTCCCCAGTGTTTCTGTAAGGATGAAAGGAGATCAAATATTTACTGTAAGATGCCCCGAGTCTCTGAGCAATAAATCTAAAACAAACTATTTATAGTTTAGCTTCCCTTTAAAAAAAAGTTTGAATCACTCCCCCCCGCCCCCGCCCACTGCACTGTGCTTTGCAGCTGCTCAGGATGTTCTACCCTCCAACTAAACTGATGATGTGAGAGGATCGTCTGGTTCTCCGGGGCTTCTCCTGGTGCAGACACAGCCATAAGCAGCAGGGGTGCAGACAGGCCTGTAACCAGCCTCAAAAAAACATATTGGGGTGTGTGTGTAGAAGCCAGGAGAGGCATGTTCAGTGAAAATAGTCAGTGAGGCTGGGGAGAAAAGAGAAAATTTTGGTGTGGCACATACACACCATTCCACCAGCTGGCTAGGGGCCTGGGTGCAGACAGAAGGAAAGCTTGAGAAGCAACTCTCCACTTAATTTTTGGGGGGTGGGGGTAGGGGGTGGGACCCCAACATACAACCTTCCAGTTTCAGTGCTAGTTTCTGGAATTTTTGCCTTTGCTCTATACTACTTTTCTTTAATTGAGCTCTCACAGGAAAGGCAGCGATCAGAGTTAGCAACAACAACAAAAAAGGGAGGATTTATTTTGAATTCTTGAACATTAAAGCAACACATAGGGTAAGGGCTGTGATGGCAGACTGCAGAGAGTCCCCTGGTTCAGTCACTGGCATTTCCAGGTACCGCTGGGAAAGACTCCCGTCGGAAACCCGGGAAGCTGCTGCCAGCCAGAACTGTAGACAACACTGAGCAGCTAGATGGAGTAATGATTCGACTCAGCGAAAGGCAGCTTCGTGTGTGTACAAGAGAGATTTCTGAAGGCTGGGAATCAACATCCTCCTTGTGGGGAAACAGCGTAGGGAGACAGACTCCAATGCGAGCAAGCGGACAACTGCCCCTCCTTCCTTCCAAGAGCCAGAGAATGAACGTACTGCAGCTCATTTCCTCCATCAAATCGGTTTCATCCCTCTGTCTTCAAGGATGGCTCTAATCTCCACCACCCCACAACTGTTAACTCATCTAACTTCCCTCCCCGTCCACCCCGCCTCCAGTCCCAACCCTCTGACTGGCTTTCTTAGATTGCCCTGCTGCCACCTCTGGCTCTCCCCTTCCTACATGCAAAACCTCCTTCTCAGGACCTTCTCCCCAAACATCTAGCTACTAACTCCCCCCGCCCCGTGCTTAAGCTTCTGGCTGACCCAGAGCCCTCAGTGCGCTTTCTCTCGCTCATCCACCCCCGGGTTCTTGGTTCCTTTTGCCCGGCCCTCCCTCTCGTTCCTGGAAAGACGATGTCTGCAGCCTGACCCATAGGTTGTAGGAACCTGCTGCAGCTCCCATTCACGCATTCAAAAGATCCCCTCCCTGAATCCGCTTCCTCCTGGTCCCCAAACTCTTGGCCAGAAACCTGGCTAGCCTTAGAATCCTTTCCCCCTGTAGCTTTCGGCAGGCAACTTGCTTTTCTCTCCGCAAAGCCGGCTAGCCCTCTCATTTGTTGGGAGCCCTCCCCGCTCCATCAAGGGAAGCTGCCCGTACCAACTTCCCTGCCCCATAGCGCCTCCAAATCCCCGTGCAACAGCTGGCGACCCCTTCTCCCGTCGCTAATCTCCAAGATCCCCTCGCTCGCTCCCTCCCACATCTGCCGGGAAGGGAACCTTGTCACCCCCCGGGTCTCCCTCTCCTCTGCCCCTTCGCTTCTGGAAGGCCACCAGGGAGGGACTTGAGCAGCTGGCGACCCCGTTCCTCTTCGCCGTCCTCCACCCTCCTTGAGCCACCGGGCTCTTCCTGCCCCACAAGCTTCCAGCCCCCTCTGCAGCAGCCAGGTTTCCCCCACTACGCTACGGCCCCCACCGCCAGCGTCGCCAGTTCCCCCTTGGCCAGCAGGCAAAGCGACCCACGCGCCGAGCTCGCCTCTCTGCCCCATCTCTTCGCCCCCCCGTGCCCCCCCCCGCTCTTTCTCGTCCCTTCCATTTCCTCCTCCCTCCTCCGCCACTGCTGCCCTCCCCCCACCCCGTCCGTGTTCACACCGCTGCGCCTCTCCCGCCGCAGAGGGCAGCTCTCTTCCTCCTCCTCCTCCCTCCAGCGCGCCGGCAGTCCGCGAGGCAGCGCAAAGGCCGCCCGATGGTGCTGCTGCAGGGCAGCGGCGGCGGGGGAGGTGCCAGGCGCCTTCTGCGGCTCGTGCTGGGCTCGCCGTCGCGGAGCCTGCGCCTCTGGCTGCTCCCCGTGCTGCTGCTGGCGGCGCTCGGGCACGCGTGGACCTACCGCGAGGAGCCCGAGGACAGCGACAGGTGGGTGGGTGTCCGGGTGGGAGGGCCCCCGGCGCGCGCGCCCCTGCCACCCCTTGCCCTCGCGTTGCCTTTCCCGCCACGCCAGCCGGCCAGAGGGAGTCCCGCCTGCTTGCCGCCCTGGGGGGGACGCGTCACGGCGTCGCGTGTGCTCCTGACTGGCTTCGGACGTGGCGGCGGCGGCGGCTGCTGTGGTGGCTTCGGGCGCTTTGGCGCGGGGTCCCCTTTTCACGTGTCTCCTCTCCTCCTCCTCGTCCTCCACCTCGCAGGGAAGTGTGTTCGGAGAGCAGAGTCGCCACCACCAAGTACCCCTGCCTGAAGCCCAGCGGAGAGCTCACCACCTGCTTCAGGTCAGTGGCGCCGAAGGGAGGACCCCCCCCCTCGCCCGCTGGAGAGGCAGCGCAGTGCCAGGAGCGCAGCTAGGCTGAGGGGTGGCGAAGAGCAGCGCGGGAGCGGAGGGGATTGTACTAGACGCCAGATGCGGGGAGAGGCAGAATTCCTGTACTTGAGGCAGTTAACGAGCCCTACCGGACCCCTTTCCGGCTTCTGCAGCTTGTTCTGGGGTGGAGGAGTTGAGGCTTCTTTAAACAGACCACAATATACTGGGGCTGTTTGGTCGAACGCTTTGCTGTACAGTTCCAGAGCGACTAGTGGATGGGGGAGCAGGAAGTGTTTTTGAGGCAGTGCCCACTGCCCCTTACTACCCTCTGGCACACACGTGCTCTCCCTCCCACGGAGACTAATTTCTGAACCTCTGTGCAGTCACGCCTTAAATTCCATCCCTTAGGATTTGTTCCTGGTACCGGTGAGTGAGGCTGGATATCAGGGCCGGTGACCCATCTGCTGGGTGAGGCAGAAGCAACTTGTGGGGAGAGAGTTGCAGGGGGACTGTGACAGGTGCGGGGTGGTGGTGGTATGCCTAAAACAGCTCCCGCTGCTGCTTCACACCAAACTGCCCCCCTCTCAAACCTGCTTTTCCCTAGAAGAAGAGGCCATCAGGAAAAGCCTAGGAAAAAAGCCTGTTTCCCTAGAAGAAAAACCCATGCATGTCTCCTGCTAACATGTAGTTCTGGCCTTAGAAGTACGTCCCAATTCAAGTGACTCAGCCTGGGGTACCAGGCTTGGATGTGAGGTGCGCAGGCACCAAGAGTTTCACTTACCCTGCAAATGAAAAAGCTTCTAAGAGGAAACATATTTGCAGGACTTTACAAATGTGCGATCAGATACAAAATGTGCAGTTCTAAAAGAACATTTGTGCCGTTCAAAAATCCAAGTCATGCAAAAATTGAATTATGTCAGTGAGTAATCCAGGCTCCTCAGACATTGGTCAAGTGTATCCATTCCTCTCCTCCGATGAAGACGCTTCCCACAGACGCCACTGCTACTCCCCACAAAGTCTTCATCGATTAATATGACTTCTGCAATAGTATTGTAAAATTCCCAGTTCTAAGGATATTCTACCACCAAGCGTAGGTTTCTAAATGTCATGGAATGTGACTCTAGGCAACAAACTAGGTGTGCACAGACAAGGAAAATGAACGGATATGTGTTGTAGCAGCACACAATATGTGTGTGAATTGCACTCACATTTCTGAATTTTTTATTTATAAAAGCCCTGCATATTTGTTTTTATTTGTTTTATGGCATGCACCAGAACCGCTTTATAGAGCCATAGGTGCACATTTAGCATCTTCTATGACAGAGATAAATTGTATCTTGCATCCAGAGTGTGAAAGAGGCTATAAAATCAATAAAAGTTGTATTCAAGAGTTGCCAAATAAGAGAGGGTGCTGTGCCAAAGATGGTCGTTGCCTGGGGTACCATTTGGTCTAAGGCTGCTTCTGCCTAGGAGGTAAAGTGTTTAAAGCACACACCAAAGCATACATAGAGTGCCATTTCCTCTTTACATTTGCTGCATATGCACCTTTGTCTGACCTGTAAACACCACCACAAAGCCCTAATCAGCAGCTTGTTTTGTGGGAAGTCAATCTTGAGGAGAGGACAGGGGAATGGCCGAAGTTCCCATTTGCATGGGGCAAACTGGATGGTCAGCAAGTTCTATTTCCCCACAAATATCACTCCTTCCACACATTCTCTTGCATGTAGGTAAGCAGCTGGGGTATGTGTGTGCAGCAGTCAGTACATCTCAGGGGGTCAGATTTGACCCCAGGGCTTCCAGTTGCTGATCTGTAGTATGAGCTGTGAAGCAGATGTGTGCTTGTAAACTCATGTGGACGTATGGTGGATAAAGGCTGAGGAGCCCCAATTACCCATGGCTCTGTAGCATGGGAATCCACTTAATGTTTTATGATGTATACCTTAAGGACACTCTTCCTAGAAATTAACAATCTGACCAAGCACAAAAGCAGCTAAAAGTGATGGACTGGGAGGCTTTAAAGAAGGTTTTGTCTAGAGTCCAGTGTGCATTTCCATCCTGTAGCCATGCTCTGTCTTTTTATTCTACAAGTAAGTGCATATCATGCAAGAAAATTTGAATTAAACAGTACTATGTATGTTGCTGGGTGTCTCTTTCAAGGTTTTACTTCTTTTTGTGTGTGAAGACCTTAAGGAAGCTTCTAAGTATTCTTATCTGCAATTTGTATCTGGTTAGTTTTTAAGATTGGTTTTAATTGGCTTCAGTTTTAGCTAGCTTTTACTAGTTTTATGATGTTCTGTCTGTTTTATTGTGATTTCTTATTTTTGTGAGCTGTCTTGAGCAGTATTGCATGGGAGAGGCAGGATAGAAATATTGTAAATAAATAAAATAAAATACACAGATGAGGTTGCTTTTTAGTGGCATGTTGTTGGCACCCAACACACATTTGTGCTCTCAACAAGAGTTGAGTGCACAAATTTGTGTACAAGATACAACAAGATATGGAATGCCTTCACACACCTAGTGAAAATTCTATTGTAGGGGTGCTCTTTAGGGAGATCATGGAGGCAATTGTCCCCCTTCTCCCCACATAATTTGCTATTTCTGCTTATAATTACTTCCTGATAGCATCCACATTTCTGGTCCACTCATTGGTTATTCACTGTGAGCAACACTGTGAGTAAACAACTATAAAGGGTTTATGATGGGTAGGTATGCATTCTAAAAGGAAAAATCCATTTGCTCCCCGCCCTCCTCAAAAGGGTAGCTGTTTGTTCTATGCTGACAATGTTTTTGGGTGGGTGCGTGGGGAGAATCACAGCGCATAGAAAAAAAAGGTGTATTTTTACAGTGCTTTTTGTGGTTTATCCTTGAATGCTTCCACAGCAGGCCTTTGGACTTTGTTGAATCTTGCTAACCTGCTTTCAGAAATCCCTTTGTCCTGGTACTGAAATGGTGATTTTGTGGTAGTATGCACCTAATGGCACAGCGGAGAAATGCTTTACTAACAATCAGAAGGTTGCCGATTCGAATCCCCACTGGTACTATAGCGGGCAGCAGCAATATAGGAAGATTCATCATCTCATACTGCGCGGGAGGAGGCAATGGTAAACCCTTCCTGTATTCTACCAAAATAAAACCACAGGGCTCTGTGGGCGCCAGGAGTTGAAATCGACTTGACGGCACACTTTACCTTTTATGTACCTATAGGAATCTACCCTGTTTATACAACTCCAATGTTGTTGCTGATATAAGGGCTCTTTCGTATCTCTGAGAAGAAGTGACAACTTGTGCTATGAACCTAAACACATTTACTTGCAAGGAAGTCTGAAGTCCTAAGAGTATTCCCTTGAAAGCCATTCCCACTGTAATCCATGTGACATTCCATGTTTAAGATCTGAAGTTAAGTTCCATTGATTTCAGTTCCCTATAAAGACTCTTTATACATTACATTTTTGTGTACTCCTAAGATATTTTAGAAGTAGACGCCAAAATATAAACAGTGAACACATTCTGCAGCAACCTTTGTGTTTGCAAAGATGTGTATTATACAGATTAATAACCAGCAAACCAGGATTGCCTTCAGCTCCTTGTTGGCTGCAAACCGGTGCAGCCAACTCTGTGTAATGCGTTAAATTGGCTGTAGGTCTGTGTGCTTAGAATCACTGCTTTAGACTGTTGGTAGTTTGGTGTTGAATTTCTGTTGCTGCAAGAACCAGCAGCAGTATTTTATTGTTCTTTTCCCCCAAGGTGCTTACAGCAAGGGACTGTGAATATTTCTGGAATAATTGTGGAATAGCGAGAATCTCCTTCTGTCCTCTTGGGCAGGAATAAGCTGATAGAGCACACTTTTCAAATGCATCATCATTGCTCAGTCAGTGCAAGGACGCTTGGCTTATCCACTACTTTTTCTCTTACCATTGGGGCAAAGCAAGGAGAAACTGTACTCTCCAAGGTAATGCCTAGACAGATGTCACAGAAATAAATGTTAAGTAGGTCATTGCTAAAATAAATGTGAGATGACATTACTGCTGTTTGAAAAGGTGAGTATATCCTGAATGTTTGCAAGATATAAACAGTGGTGCTGGTATGAGAGGCATTTGGTTACCAGGCTGAGAAATGATTATCATGTAAAGGAGAATATAATTATGACATATAGCTTAACAATTTCCCCAGTTGTTTCATGTTACGTCCTGAAGCAACTTTCCAAATAGTATTCTGCAATGTAGAAATGCACACTTGTCAACTAGGCCTGTTTACATCGTGGGTCCCTTTTTAGTGTAGCGGTTTCTGGTGTGCAGTGAATTTGTGGCTAATTTTGAAACGTTCCTGCCAAGTACAACTATTTCGCTGATGTTTTGTGGCTTGCTCTATCTTGGGAATTGACAATCTTGTAACCCTCTGGTTTGTGTGGGATGTTGACGTTTTGAAGGTGTTCATTAGCATTTAAGGAGTAATGTATTTTATTATGACATTGAATGAATGATTATGTATGTCTCCATGTAAAAAACTGATTTATGTACCACATTTTGATTAATTTGGCAGGGATGCCATGAGCTGTCCAGCGCCTTGGAATATTGACACATTTTTCTGTGTTGGCATCAGTTATTTGGAGCAGAGCTATAGCTAGTAATGCACATTGACAATTCATTCAAGTTAGCTGGGCCGGGCACAGAGAATCTGCGCCTCTAGTTCACCACTGCTGCCTTCTCCCCCACCTGCCACTGTCACTACCATTTTCTTCCCTACCCGCCTGCCTGCCACTGCCACCTTCCTCCTGCCCACCACCATTCACCACCGTTTTCTTTGCCTGCCCTCCTGCCCACCTACCTGCTGTTTGGCCTCCACCATTCACCACCGTTTTCTTTGCCCACCGGCCAGCCCTCCAGCTGCCACCGCCATTTCCTTCCTCCCACCTGTCCCTGTTGCTGTCCGGCAGCTGCTCGCAAACTCTCGTGAAAGCTGCCACGCATGGGATTAGCAACGGGTACGCCTTAGAGAGAGAGAGAGAGAGAGAGAATAGATAATAGATTCATCTCCTCTACAATCAAGAACATCTTTCGACTAGTAGCAGTTGCATTCCAACTGACCTTAACCATCACAGGCTCCTCCTCCCTATCTGCATAGGGGATCCCCACTGCCCAATCACCATGGTGCTTCTGCTCTCACAGGCTCATCTTGCCTATCTGCATATGGAATCCCCACTGCCCAATCAGGTGCTTCTGCTCATGAACTCTCGTGAGAGCTGCCTTGCATGTGATTAGCCACAGGTACATCTTAGAGAATTAGATAGATAGACAGACAGTGCTTCCATATTGGACTCTCAGGTAACAACTTATACTCTATCTCCTTGTATGCTTGCACACTTAACTTATGAAATACTAACATGTTTTTGTTGTATTTAATAAAAGTGTGACACTTTCTGGACACATTTACTGTGGTGATGCTGTGTTATTCTGTTGTCAACAGTGCAATGTTCTGTATGTCTGGTAGCAGCTCTGTTATGCTGCAATGTCACTGGAACATTTCGTGGTTGTGGCTTGTGTTATGTGGTTGTCAGGGACTGTGTACTCTTGGTGCGAAGGTCTGAGGCTAATGTGCTTCTTTGAGACACAGCGTGTGTCTTAAGAGCAACTGACTGCACTACACATGTAAACATTTGCTTCAAGCCAGTTGAGAAGATGTATGATTAGTTTAATGGTTACATGCTGTTTATAAAAATGGTTAACTAAATCCAGGCAGACAGCAGTGATTAATGTTGGAAAGGGTCTGTCATTTTCTCTTCCTACGTCCTCTGGTCTCTGGTGTTTGGTGTTTAGAGAAAGCTGGATTCATGCAGTGAAATGAAATTACAGCTCCGTATGCTCTCCTTTTATCCGGTGCTTCTGCTTCAAGGAGTCCTCCTTAAACTCTGCTGCACTGAACCACTGTCCTTGGTAGACCACCCCATTCGTACCGTTTAGCCTCCACATCGGAGGACACTTGAAAGGCTTCCAAATGGAAAACTCAGCGGCTGTATTTGTCCTTTGTGGCTGTGATCCAGCAAGGCTATGTGCACACAAAGTGGAGAACTGCACAAAGCTGAGGGAATCTTGGAAGTTTCTACTGGAGCAGCCTACGGCAAAGAAATTTTTAGTTTAAAGTTTAAAACTGGAAATGAAAAATGGGTTGTCTCTGCAGCAAGAGATGGAGACTGCAAAGAAACCTTTAGTTCCATGTTGTTTTTCATTTTGGGGACTATCTGAAGCTACACCAGGGAACAGTGATGGTCCTAGAGATAGAGGGGAGATTTGCACAGTCACCACCAAATCAGTAAACCAAGATCTGGAGGTTTATGGTGAGCATGTGCTCTTGGAGGGCAAGCCACGGGTTCCCATGCTGGGTTACCAAGATTTGACTGAGATTTTCTGCTCAACTTCAAATCTAGGTAATCAATCTTGGGTTCACCTGAGGCTGAAGTTGGCAAGAGTGAGGCTGAAGTTGGTAACCCCTGCTAACTGAGCAAAGAGACACCTTTGGGAAGTCTGCACCCAAGATCGCACCCAAAATGGGAAGAATTATTCTGCAATGTTGGTTGACTTCCTATATGTTTGCTTCTGCCATATAGAATAATTGAATTACCATTTTAAGTTCACTCACTTTTTAAAGAGGATCCAGATGGCATCATTGCCAAATCACTGCATTCCAGTGTTTTCTGTCTTGGCCTCTCATGTTTTGTGCTGTTATTCTTTTTGGCAATAAAATGCAATTGAAGCTCTAATCTATTCTGTGTGGAGAGACAAGATGCTGTTGAGGCCTGTAAGGGCTACTGTGTTTTGAATGAAAAACTTAATCTTTTCTGTCATTGCATCTTGTTCTCTGCAGGTGGAGGACCAATGTGAATTGCACCTTAATTCATATTTGTAACTAGTCGATTTTTATTCCCCATTGTGTGGGAGAAGGCTTTAATGACTGGTTTCCTTTTACCATTTTTGCTTTTCTTTCTTTTATACTGAAATAGTGCTATTTCACTATAAAACAAAAATGCAAGAAAACCAATAATCAAAGCCCCTCCTTAAGGCGAACAGAAGCTGACTAAAGGCTAATACAGAGCAATTAATAATTAATCCCCCCAGTTGTGCTGAATAGGAAGTAATAAAACAGAACCTCCAAGGAAGCTACTAATTAACATTAGGACTTGTCAGTAAACATTATAAAAGGATATTATAAAAGCACCAGAGGTGCTTTCTATCAGCTTCGGCTGATACGCCTGCTGTGTCAGTTTCTTGAGATGAATGGCCTCAGAACTGTGGTACATATGCTGGTAACCTCCATACTTGACTACTGCAATGCACTCTATGTGGGGCTATTTTTTTACGTAGTCCGGAAACTGCAGTTGGTGCAGAATGCGGCAGCCAGGTTGGTCTCCGGGTCATCTTGAAGAGACCATATTACTCTGGCTGCCGTTAAGTTTCCGGGCAAAATACAAAGTGCTGGTTATAATCTATAAAATTCTAGGTTTAGGTTTGGGTTTTTTTTAGAGAATGTCTACTTCAGCTTGATTCCCACCACCTGTTGAGATCTTCCAGAGAGGCTCGTCTGCAGTTGCCACCGGCTTGTCTGGTGGCCACATAGGGATGGGCCTTCTCTGTTGCTGCCCCGAGGCTTTGGAATGCACTCTCTGCTGGAATAAGAGCCTCCCCATCTCTGACAACTTTAAAAAGTACTTAAAGACTTGTGTCTCCACCCAAGCTTTTTAATTTGATTGTTGTTTTATTTTCTGTGTTTTAACCTGTATTATATTGTAGCAAACTTCTGCCCAGAGATGGAAGTTTGGGACGGTGAACAAATCGGATAGACAGATAAATAAATAAAATGTTGGTCATGGGGAAAGACATTGCTAGGTAATATTAAATGCTGTATAGAACTACCATTTCAACTCTGCTTTCAGTTGATTATGGAAAACAACACCTTAGCAGCACTAAGGGGCCCTTGTGCGGAAGCAATATTTTTGCTTTGGAAATACCTTTGTAATGTAACAGCAGATTTCTTCATTCTTTGTGTGTACCAGGAAGAAATATGTAATCCTTCCTTACCTCCCCTAGCTTCTGCTGGCATGGCTGTCTCAATGAAGCACTCTAGAGCAGGGGTTCCCAACCTTAGGTCCCCAGATGGTGTTGGACTACAACTCCCATCATCCCCAGCCACAATGGCTTCAGACCAGAGTGATGGGAATTGTAGTCCAATGACATCTAGGGATCCAATATTGGGATCCCCTGCCCTAGACTTTGATTCTGGTTTCTTTTCTTTGGTTTGGAGAAGCTTATGTTGAAATTTGGGGTTGATGAGGGAAACTAGAGGAGTTTTTGTAGTCAGTTTTGTGAAAATAATCAAAACGGTAATAAACTAACTTTTCCAGTAGTTTTCTACTGAAGATTAATGAAAGGGGTCAGGTGAGGAGGACCCGTTTTTCTAAAAATATAGCAAACAAGGATTCTTATTACTAGCCTTCTCTGAGTAACCTGATCCATTTTCGCTGAAGATAAGACTTTTAATGCATGACAGGTACTTTGAATAATTGCAGATACTCCACTGGGATTTACACTGAGGCAAATACACACACACACACACACCCTTTGAACCTCTTTTGAGCTATCTATATGCCCTATGTGAATGTTGCTAATGTGGAAACGAAATGAACAAGGAAGGTGTTACATTTGCACTTAATCATAAATAAGGAAAAGGTGCAAGGCACCTCAGAACTGGTGCACTGCAGGGTTCCTTTTACCAGTGTAGCACAGCAATGCAGTGTTTAAATTGCCCACATTTCTCTCACATTGATCTCTTCAGGTATGACTCCCCCAATCCATTCTTGGGAATGCAGCACAGAGCTCTCTGAGAAATAGTAAAAGCTGTTGGGACCAATTAATTGTCTGCATTAACATTCTATGTGCTAACACACAAGGCTGCCATAGAAAGAGAATTACTACAGCTATCTCCTGTACAGATGTCCTCCGTAGTTGCAGAGAAGGAACTACAGACGCAAGCCTTCTTCCTTCTTTGTGCTGAAATAAAAGATTGGATATTTAATAGAATCATAGAATTTTAGGTTTGGAAGAGATTTTGGAAGTCTTCTAGTCCTCCCCCCTCCAGTGCAGGAAACTTCTTCAAAAAATTAAATCTTCCCAAACCTTACTTAAATCTTACCACTGCACCTTGTTGATTTGTGGATCTGACTGCTTGATTTTATGTAAACACTAAACATTTTAACTGTAGCTTGATGCCAGCAAAGAACACTGCAGATATAAATACTTGAGGATGACACTTGACAAAGTTCATGCATTTCCATAAAAAGCTGATATTTATTAACTGAACAAGCAACTGAACTGTTGCCTTATATAGAACACATATATTGGGTCAGATGGTGGCTGTTCTTTTCTGTACTCTTGCAGGGTAGTTCATTCTCCAAGAGTTTGCCATTTTCTCCACTGCTGGCCCTTATTCAGATGAATCTTCCACCTCCCACCATCCTTACAGCCAATTATAGCTTTGTAAGAAAGTCTTGAATAAGGCAATTATTCATAGGACTACATTGCATGCATACAGGACAGGAAACTCCCACTGTTCATGAAAAAGAAAAGCACAATGGTTCTCACTAAAATGGAATCTTGAAACGATGTTGTTCCTGTATATTTCTGCTTGAGCTATCTTTCTTTCATAGGGACTAAGCCATGCTTTTGTGAATGGTAGCCAGAAATTACGCATATGTGAGGTTATTACTGAGTGATTACATTTGGCAGAAATATGAAGTGTTGTTCTGTTTTGGCCTGTTGTACAGTACTGGGCATTTCCATGTCATCAAAACTTGAAAGATTTCTCATTAGCCTTATCCATGAAGTTTAAACTGGGTGGTAGCATTACCACATCCCATTTGTCACGTGGTACCCTGTGTGTTAATTCATTACTGTCAGACTTTGACAAAAGAGCTGAGGGCAATGAAGTGTCCAAGGCCACCCAGCAGAATCCTTGGCTGTGCTGTGACTTGAACTGGAGTCAAGAGGCAGAATGGGCTTTAATTGTACGTATGTATTTATTTGTCTGAAGATTGTTGAAATTTATGAGTTTTTCCTGGGTCAGTAGGTCACTCTCGGGTTAGGGTTGACCTACCAGGAAAAATTCGAAAAATTATTAAAAATTGCCTGATTTTCCTGATTGTTTTGTGGGTTGGGTGGTAGGTAGCACCCATCATCCTCTACCAACCAACACACTTTGGTGTCCCTAGGACCTACCATGGGGAATAAAGGGGTGGTTCGAGTTCCCCATTATTCCTGTGGGCAAAACAGCTCACTGCCACACAAGTTTTGAAAGTACAAAAAGGGAATCGTCTCAGTCTGTTGCTCCCATTGATTCACAGAACAACACACAATGCTGCATTTCAAACAGTCAAAAAAACCCACCCGAAAACAAAAACAAACAAACACACCAACTGACCCAATCCACTGCCAGCCCAGGTGCCTGTGCTGCATCATTGGCACAAGTTGCTCTCTCACGCACTAACCCACAGTTATAACTCGATTGCAACAGCAACAGCAGCAGCACGCACCCTTAGCAAGCATAGCCATAAGCTTAGTTAGAACAAAGTCATCTTCAGCCACATTCTGAGTACACCTTGCAATGGAGAATGCAGATTGCGGAGCAGACCAGAACACTGAGTGAAGCACAACTTAGTCTCAAGGACAGACATGGAGTTCATCTCACAGCAATAACCAAGAAAATATTACACACAGTAGAGAGAGAGCTGATCTGCCATTGTCCATTTCTTGCTGCAGCACCATCTCACAAACAGATCAAACCACAGCAACTCAAGGAAAGCAGGCACCCTGCCTTTGTCCATCAGAGATCAGCAAAGCCAGATAATTAAAGCAACAAGCAATAGGAAAGCAAGCATGCTATAATCAGTGCTGAAAAAACTAAGAAAAAAAGCACAAACTTCCTTGAGAAGAATTCTTCTTTCTTCTCTTAGTGTCTGGATAAGACACCTCCCAGAGCCGTTTGGATGGGGCGGTATATAAATGTAATAAATCAATAATAAGCAAACCATGGCTTCAGATTGGCTGGGCCCCGGCCGACAGCCTGCCTGGCTGATACATGTCAGGTCACCAGTCCATCTACTCATCCCGGGCCATGGTTGAGGGGTAAGTGCATGTTTGTGCTGCTTGCGGGGGTGGTGGTGGTGGGGGAGTCAACAAAAATAACACACAAAATCAAACCTCCTGCCTGCTCCACCATGATCTCCAATTGCTGCTGGGCCTCAAGGCACCAGTCCATCATCCTGGGCCATGGGTGCATGCATGTCTGTGGTGTCAGCAACATTAACAAGCAGACTGGGACACATTTGGTTTGGGGGTTGGCCAGGGTGGCGTGAGCTGACAGTGGTGTTGCAGTGGGTGGGGATGACCATGAGCATTGCCACAGGACTTGGTGGGCTCCTCACGTACCCCTGGCAGGGCATCAAGGCACCCCTGTTTGAACCATTGGGTGGCGTGAGCTGACAGTGGTGTTGCAGTGGGTGGGGGTGACCATGAGCATTGCCACAGGACTTGGTGGGCTCCTCACGTACCCCTGGCAGGGCATCAAGGCACCCCTGTTTGAACCATTGGGTGGCGTGAGCTGACAGTGGTGTTGCAGTGGGTGGGGGTGACCATGAGCATTGCCACAGGACTTGGTGGGCTCCTCACGTACCCCTGGCAGGGCATCAAGGCACCCCTGTTTGAACCATTGGGTGGAACACTTGGGCAGAACTACTGGCTGCGTTGGTGCTGCCAGGGACACCATGCTTCTGGACCAGGAAGCGGTGGTGATACTGTTATTTATTTATTTATTTATTTGATTTCTATACCACCCTTCCAAAACTGGCCCAGGGTGGTTTACAATTAATAACAAAACAATTAAAATCAATTAACAGTTAAAACAGATTATAAAACACCATAAAACCATTAACAGTAAAAACATTCAAAAGAGTTTAAAAACCCTGGAAAACCAGGTTACAGAAACATTCCCAATAATTTAAAAAACCCTGGAAGGCCAAGCCAAACAGATAAGTTTTGAGGACTCTCCTGAAAGAGTTCAATAATGAGTTCAAATTATGGATTTCTGCAAGGAGTGCATTCCACTAGCAGCTGACGACACCTTCTCCGCTGCCACGGGGAAGAGCTTCTTCCCTGATAGAAGAAGCCCTTCTTCCCCTGCCTGTCTTAGCTGTCTGTGCTGCAGGAGCAGGGAGCACCGGATAGTTGGGCTTGTGCACAACGACCTCTAGGGGGACGGCAGCCACTTGGAGTAGGCCCCTCCCGTTGCCTTCACCCCTCCACGACAAGTAGTATCACCTCTCCCTCTGCCTGCCACTCGACTCCTGGCTCTGCTAAATACCCTCCCAGATATCATCTTGGGGTTTTTGAATTATAGCCTTTACTCTGTTGGGAGGTGGGGGAGGAAGTGCCTTTAGAAGGTGGTCTATTTATTATGCTGTATGTGCCACACACGGTGCTATCTATAGCATTGTATATACAATGCACACAGAAGCTGGAAAAATAAAATCCCCCCAAATAAAGAAGCAGGCTTTTTTGGGGGGGGTTGCTTTTTGTGGGGTGGGGAGCAACAACAGGGTAAGTATAAGGGAAGGGAGGCAGATGATTACTGTGTAGTAAGCTGTACCCAGTCCCCTCCTAACTCTGCTGCCCAGCGTGGTGTAGTGGTTAGAGTGCTGGACTAGGACCGGGGAGACCCGAGTTCAAATCCCCATTCAGCCATGAGACTTGCTGGGTGACTCTGGGCCAGTCACTTCTCTCTCAGCCTAACCTACTTCACAGGGTTGTTGTGAGGGTTGTTGTGTATATAGGGTTGTTGTGTATACAGGGTTGTTGTGTATATAGTACACTGCTCTGGGCTCCTTGGAGGAAGAGCGGGATATAAATGTTAAATAAATAAATAAATAGATAGATAGATAGATAGATAGATAGATAGTAACCACCTACGTAAATCCCTTTCCCTAAACTGGACCCTATTTAAAGGAAAAAACTCCAAAAGGTGGTTTATGGGTATTGTTTCAAATACAGTTTGAAACTCCCTTCTTTTTGTTCCCCATTCCCTGACCCTCCCCCCCAGCCAGTGGGGGCAGGGTTGCCCTGATAGCACTTGATTTGGAAGGATAACAAGCCAACCAGAGGAAAGGAGATTACAAGCCAATTGGAAAGCAGCGGCAGAAAGCCAATTGGCAAGGGAGGAAAATAAGTAAACAAGCTGACAAAATGGCAGCCTCCACAGTCATTCAAACCTTCAAACCAGTTCACATAAAATCAGTTTTGATTTGGTTCATTCATGGACTGGCTGCTTTTCCCGAGGGCCAGTCTGGTTTGCATTAGAACCAGACAGACTGGTTCATTTTGAACTGTTCATGCACACTCCTACTTGGAGCCATCTTTTCATTACTTTCGCTATGTAAGTGGCAGTATTTACCTGAATCCAAGATGGGGTTTCCCTCCAGTTATTTCCTGTTAAATATAGTCATCTTGAATTCAGAGTCCTCTTTCTTTTGTGTAAATACTGGTATTTAACCTCTGTCTTTTAATCATCTTAAATAGATTTGCCTTCTATTTGAGTAAATACGATACTTTGAGAACCTTTTTGTTGAAAAGCATTACATAAATTAGGGCTGAGCATCTCATCAGCCCCATAATCAGGTCTGAGGTGATGCAAGCCTGTTGGAGTCCATTCCAATGAGACATTCCTTTGATATCAGCAAACCATTCAATACAATACCGCATTCTATCGGTATTGTATTTAATGGTAACAGGCGGGGGTGCGGTGAAGATTGGGCTTCTCTGAAGAAGTTGGGTGCCTGCAGGAGTGGTGTTTAAAATTGCCAATTGAGAACCCAGTTTCCAGTTCTCTGTAACAGCAGCAACAACAAATATTTATATATACTGCTTTTCAACAAACGTTTCCAAAGCGGTTTACATAAAGAATGAATGAATGAATGAATGAATGAATGAATGAATGAGATGGATCTTTGTCCCAAAGGGCTCACAGTATAAAAAGAAACACAAGTACCTCACTGGATGTATTGTGCTGGTGTGTGTGTGTGTGGATAGGGCCAGTTAATCTCCCCCTGCTAAATCAGAGAGCTATTACTTTAAACAGGCACTTCTTTGTCCAGTTAGTGTTTGCATCCCTGTTCCCTCTAAGGCGTGCAAACACTCTCAAGCTTTTGGATGTCCTCTCAGTTCATTTTAGATCACGCTCAGGTTGAATCAGGAATGCCCCACTCTGAATGCACGTGCATGCACACTGCCTTGATACTTCCACCCAGAACAGAACTCATTCTGCACAGAGATTTTAAAAAACTAGAGGGACTATTGATTTGCATGCATCTGCATGCATGAGCAGTAGAGAAAAGATGTATCCCCTCATCAGAGATTTAACTGCTAGAAACCAGGGAAGGGGGCTGAACCCTGCACAACGAGAGCATTAGCAACTCACAACGAATGAAACATTAACAAAACTTTTAACAAGCTGCTCCCCAAGGTAAAAATAGGACCAAAAACGGATAGTGATTTATCTGGGACAGAGACCAGGATGTAGGGATTGTCCCAGATAAATAGCAACAGTTTTGAGTGTGATGGGGATGGAGTCACTCAGGAGGGAGCTTTAACCATCTTTACCAAATAGTGACCTCTCAGGAAAAAAAGATTTGTGCACCTTTTCTGAATCCTGGCTTTAGTGGTTTTAAAGGGAAGACTGGGTGAGAAGCTGCCAGAGACAGTCTCACCCTTATGTATTGTTGGAGACCTCCTTTCGTTTTTGCTGTTTAAGGATTGCAGAGTTTGAGTTGTTGGTAAGCTCATTCACTGCCAGTGCACACAGAGTTCTCTTTAGTTAGTCTCTAGTTGAGAGTTAATAATTCCTTTGTATGCAGTGCTTTGTTTCGTCGCACTGATTTCTTTCTTTGTTAGGGATAAGATATGGGATATATTACTCTGACTTCTGGTGACCTGCTATTTGTTCCCATGGGTGGGTGGGGAGACATTTGAGATGGCAGACCTCATTTTTTCCATGAAACAATCTTTCGTGTTCCCATGAGAATGTTGTTGCTTCTGTAAACAGTCTACTTTGAAGTTAAGGCACTTGAGCTTGCAATTAAATTGAGCTATAATATCAAAATTAAGATTATTGTAATGTATACGAACAGATGCTAATTCTGGTTTTGTAAAAGGAATATATAGCCTTGCTCATGCCACCATTAAGTGCCAAACCTTTGGGAGCTGTGTGTTAACATAAGAACAGCCCTGCTGGATCAGGCCCAAGGCCCATCTAGTACAGCATCCTGTTTCACACAGTGGCCCACCAGATGCCGCTGGAAGCTTGCAGGCAGGAGTTGAGGCCCTCCCTCCTACTGTTGCTCCCCTGAAACTGGTATCCAGAGGTATCTTGTCTCTGAGGCTGGAGATGGCCTACAACCCTCAGACTAGTAGCCGTTGATAGACCTCTCCTCCATGAAGATATCCAAACCCCTCTTAAAGCCATCTAGGTTGTTGGCTATCACCACATTTTGTGGCAGAGAATTCCACAAGCCGATTATGCTTTGTATGAAAAAGTACTTCCATTTGTTGGTCCTATATTTCTTGGCAATCAATTTCATGAGATGACCCCTGGTTATAAGAACATAACCTTATGTGCTCCTGTTCTTTAGTGGAAGTGGAGTCCCCAGGGACCCCTTAATTTGTGTGTCTCTGACTAACACAAATGGTCAGAGGAAACCAGTATTGACATATCTGTCTTTGACTCCATGGAAAAAGAAACCCATGCAGGTAGTTTCCCTGTTTGACAAACAAAGCATAGTGGAGATCCATATTCACGAATAGGTTTCTCCAACTCTGCTCAGAAGGTTAATGAAATTCTCTTAAAAATCTCCATCTTGATCTCCTCCTGTTATGGATAGCATTCCATTTTTTGTGAGTGTTTGATTCAAAATGTACCGGCGGGCCTGACTGGAGCCATTTTGTGCAGTCTTGGTGTGAGATTCTGTTTCTGCTGAGAACACCTGTTGTTGTGTTCTCTGTTTTTTTAAATGTATTTATTTTTGAATTTCTATACCGCCTTTCATTAAAAACAACCCCAAGGCGGTTTACAAAAGTTAAAAACATACAATAAAAATGACAATTAAAATATTAAGCTAAAAATATAAAACAAATCTAATTTTAAAACTATAAAATACAAGCATAAAAACTATAAATGAGTAAAAACACATAGAAGCAGCAGTAGAAACAGTAATGTAAAAGCCTGGGTAAAAAGCCAAGATTTAAGAAGCTTTCTAAAAACTGTGTATGTAATGTAATGTAATGTAATTTTGTGTATGTAATTCTCTGTGTATGGCCTTCACTTCTTCCCTCCCCATCAAAGCATTGAGATCATTAGCACTTGGCTGATTGTTTTGAATTGAGAGAACTGTTCCCTCTAACAGAGATTCCCAGATGTTGTTCACTACAACTCCCACCATCCCCAGATGCAGTGGCCTTTGGTTGGGGATTCTGGGAGTTGTAGTCAACATCTGGGAATTCCTATTAGAGGGAGCACTGATTGGGAGGAGGGAAAGTGAGAGCGAACCCCTTTAACTAAAGGCCTGAAACAGTGTGTTGGAGCAGAAGGGAAAGATCTGAGTGGATATTGATGTGCCTTGGAGATATCTGGGATGGAAATATTAACTCTGCAAGCTGTCCCTTCAGTAAGACCCTCCGGGAGAGGCAGAAAAGAAATATTTTGTATTTTGGAGTTTGTTTTTGTGTTTTCTTTTGGTTTTGTCTTTTTGTTCTTGCTATTGCCTTTGCAACTAAAAACCTCTAATGAACTGTATGCCTTGATTTGACGTTGATGATTGAATTTTGATGCTGCTTTTCCTCTTGTGTTGGAGCTCATCAGAGAGGGTTGTGTACTGAGCATGCTCGAGACAGGACTGAATCACGTGATGTAATTTCCTGTTGGAAGCTGCCTCCCAACCCCAGTTCCAGTTCTTTCTTGCTTGAGCTGGCACATCTTTTAGAGAGCTCTTCAGTTGTTAGCGTTCTTTTGGCTTCCTATTCCTTCCTTTCCTGCTATCCCCTCCACTGTCTAGATTGTGCGAGGGTGGGAAGGGAACTATCTCAGTCGGATCTTAAATTATCTCCTTTTTCTAAACAACCTTTTTTCTTTATAATTTGGCCTAATTGGACTCCAAAAGATTTATTTTTTGTTTCTTAATTCATGGCGGTTGCAAAATTGAGCTGGCTAACGCTGAAGAACTCCTGAGGGGCTCCCACTCTGAGGGTTCTCAGCTACCGCAGGATCTGGGTAGCTTGGAGCAGAGATCCACAACTCCCCTCCAGCAGCCAGAATCGGCTCTTTCCGCCACGCCTGCCATTTTGATTCAAGAGGCGCACAACTTGGAGCTACCTTCCAAAAACGCTCCTAAGAAAACCAAACACTTCAGGGACCAAGCCCCATCAAAGAAAAAGAAGCACAAGAAATCTCTTGCCTCTGATGCAGAGAGCTCTGTGCACCTCAGTGAATGGCTGCTAATCCAAGCAGTATGCACGAAGCAAAAACCACGCAAACTGATTCCTGCTGAGGCGGACGACCCGTGCCCTTTGGATGATCTCTTAGCATCCTTGCTCTTGCCCGTGATGGGCCCAGTGCCTGAGGGGGAACTGGCAGGCCCGCACATTCCCTCTGCACTGCCAACACAGCTGCTGCTGCCTGCTGTTACTTTGGACGTTTCAATGCCTATGGCCCTGAGCACCCCGATCTCTGTAAGTACTTTTTCTCCTCCTCTTGGCCTACAAGTTATGCTGTGGCTGAGAGAGTTCTTTAAGTCAGAATGTTTTGTGAATTCTCTGCTTGAGCCACCTGCGGCTCTGATTAGTGAGCCACCTGTGGCTCCGATAGATGCGCTCCCGACTGTACCTCCCACAGCGCCTATTCTACTGCCCGCCATTCCTGCAGCGCCTCAGCGTGCTCCCAGAAGAGGCAGAGAATGCTTTTCTTTCTCTTTTCCTGACTCCAGCCCCCATAGGTGGGCTATCCCACTCACGGAACAGGGTCTTTTCATGCCTAGAGCTCTTCCCCTCAGATGCAAGCAGCGGGCATTCCTCCTCCTCTGAGGAAGAGGTCATACCTAAGCATCCTAGCAACCTTCCTCACTCACCCACCCCACCCCTCCCCTTCCCCCTCTCCTCCCTCCTGCAGGGGCTCCAGCTGTTCCTGTTCTGCCCCCCTGACCACCCCCCTCCTATGCCTGTTCCACAGGCTCCTCTCCCCTCAACCCCATTCCCCCCTCCCCTTCCAGTCAGACCTGCTATTCGTGTTTCTGATTCTGAGGACGGCAACAGCTCTGGGGCAGGTGAATCAGCTGAGCCCCCTGATTCAAATAAAGAGGATGGTATCGGATGAAGAGGTTACCCCTTACATCCCCAGCTCCTCTAGACTCTTCTCTTCAACAGATTTTGATGTTCTCTTCTACAAAGCAAAAAAGAATGATCCATGATGTTGTGCCATTTGAGTCTCCTGAACCTTCTCCTACTCTAGACCAGAATGTATTTCCCTCAGGCACCAATATAGTTGCAGTGGTCCCTTTTCCATCCCTCTTCCGCAAGGTCATGTGTGTGGAATGGCAACGCCCAGCTTCCTCCAAACCAATTGGCAATATTCTAAAGAAGCATTACGCCTTACCACAAGAAATTATGTCTCTGCTGCCAATTCCTAAAATTGATCTCCTGGTGGCACAACTTGTATCTGGCTTGATCCTTCATACCAAGGGCCAGGAGCAATTGAGAAACCTAGAGGATAGGAAGTGTGACTCACTTCTGAAGAAGGTTCATAATGCTATGGCCACGACCATTAGAGCGGCTACCAATAATTCCATTTTTGCTCATGCCACCATCCTCTGGGCCAAAGAACTTGTTACCTTGATTCCACCTGAAAACACCAAGCTCCACCAAGGAATCAACAAGATAGCCAAGGCAGTGGCCCGTATGGTGGACTCCAGCCTAGACTGTATTCAGCCAGGGCTATGGTCGCAGAGCTATGGTCACAGGAGTGGCAGAACGCAGGTCCCTTTGGCTTAAAAGATGGAATGTGGACACCAAGTCCAAACTCACCCTGACCTCGGCACCTTCTCCGGCGCCAACCTTTTCATTTTGGCCCTATACCCTATTCTTGTAGAAACCAGAGACAAGAAGATGGCTATGCCCTCTAACCACAGAGATAATCACAGATTTTTTCGAGCCCCAATCCAGTCCTTTCATCCCAACAGGCAATTCAACAGCCAGTCATCCTCGCAGTACTGAGACTTCCATCCCCAGAACTCCAGAGGTTTTGGAAGACCACAGTGGTGACAGAGGTTCAGAGGGAACTCTAGGAGCTCCAACACCCGCCCCTTTTCCTCCTCCATGGCACCACGTAAATAGTGATTCCATCCCCATGGATGGCAGGTTGCTCAAATTCGCCACAACCTGGATGTCTGCATCCAATGACAAATGGGTCATTGACATAGTCTCCAAGGGCTACTCTCTCGACCTCATCTCTTCCCCTCTCCCCCAACTTCGAGAAGAGTAACCTCATCCCCTCTCAGTCCCTCCTCCATCTGAGAGCCCTCTTTAACACAGCTCTTCATCTGGAAGTTGAAATGCCAAAAACTAGCCTCCCAAGGCTACTCCAAACAAGTGCAAAATACCATCCTGGCCTCTTGATGACCCTCCACTAACAGGGTCCTACAGACCGGGTTGGACCTTTGTCTCTGCTCCAACACCTTGTGATGCCAAACCTCAGCGCTCACATCAGTTCTAGACATTTCCCTCACTGATAGGGGTTCTTCTTCACTTTACCCACATTTTTCAAGGTTCCTCAGGGGAGCTGCCAACGTACTGTAACTCCCCCTCCAGTTCAATGTTTCCCTTTCTCGATCTTTAACAAGGTTTTGAATGCTTTGACCAGGTCTCCCTTCGAGCCCCTTGCCTCCTTTCCCCTAAAGACATTATCCTTCAAAGTTCTATTCCTCATAGCCATTACGTCCGCCCGTAGGTTGTCTGAACTATGCACCCTATCCGTATGTAAGAAACTGTTTACTTTCCAAGGTGACTCCATTGTCCTAAGGCTAGACCCTACCTTCCATCCCAGAGAAAAAAATCTGGTATAAACTCAACGTCCGGAGAGCTTTGCGCATCTACATTAGACTCACCAAGGACCTTCGCAAATCAGATTCCCTTTCACCCCCATCCCTAAGTGCCAAAGTTTCTAAAACCACACTCTTGAGTTGGATCAAGTGTTGCACAATACTCACCTACGAGTCACTTGGCCTTCCGCTGCTGGGGGGTATAACTGTCATGGCTCAGACTTCTGACTCAGAAGAGTCAGAGGAGGAATGGGAGGATTCGCCTGCTAGTGAGGGCTCAGAGGCACAGCAACAGGATTTGTCAGGGAGACCAGACTCTGGAGCTGAGGATTCGGAACAGCTGCCAGACATGAATTCTGATGAGGAGGAGGCTGGGATTTCATCTGTCTTGAGAAGACGTCTCAAGAGGAAGGCTCAGTGGGAGACACGCAGGCGCAGGAGATCACAAGAGAGGAAGCAGAAGTGCTGACGCAGGGAAGCCTGATTGGCTGCTGGTTCTCTTGAGCCATATATATTTAGCAATCTGTGAATTGCTCAGATGCTGTTAGCAACTTTTGCTGACTGTGGACCATGTTTCTCAATTCTCAACTTTTCCGAGTTCCAGTTTGCCCTTGTTCTGTTCTTTCCTGTGCTCTTGTTCTGTTAATTCTTTGCTCTGGTATCCTTTGTTCTTTTTCATTCATTGCTCTGTTGTTTTCTTTTCAGTTATTACTCAGTTATCGTTAGAGGCGGGTTCCTAGTTAAGTTCAGGGGGACTTGATTAATTTACTATTTACTTCGTGAGCCTTTTTGTTTTCCTTCATGCAGCTTCGCTGCTACTTTCTGTTAACTCACAGGGGGAGTGCTGAAGGGGGTTGTACATCCTGTTGGATTAGCCGAGCTAACAGATTTACGACAATAACTGCACACTCCACTCGAAGTGCGGCCACCTCTGCAGTGTTCTCCGCGCATACTCCTGTTCCGGAAATTTGCCATGCAGCCACTTGGTCCTCAGTTACCCCTTTCATCCGACATTACAAGATCTCCTCTTTCTCTAATCCCCCAGGCTGCCTTTGGCCACACAGTCCTTAAACAAGTGATCTGATAAATCTTCCCGTGCCCCCTGTTTTTCACTTCTCCGTTTGGGCAAGTCCCTCTCTGATGAGCTCCAACCCAGGGGGAAAAGGAACATTGGCTTACCATGAAGGGTTCTTTTTCCCTGTGTTAGGAGCTCATCAGCCCCTCCCGGATGTATAGCAGGACTCTGTGCTTCTCCTTGGGAGGGATAGATGCATACAAACGTTCCTGTTTGTCCCTGCTGTCACCTTTTTTGGGAGGGGGAGACAGCTTTCAGGGTAGCAGGTTTTGGTAGGCTGTTGTTATCTTCTCACTCTAACTTCTCTGTTTGTTCCTCTCTACCCAAGCTGCTTCCTTTATTCAGATCAACTTGCCTCAGCTCTCTCTTCCTGACCTTCCATACTCCTCACAACAGCCCTGGAACTGGGGTTGGGAGGCGGCTTCCAACAGGAAATTACATCACGTGATCCAGTCCTATCTCGAGCATGCTCAGTACACAACCCTCTCTGATGAGCTCCGAACACAGGGAAAAAGAACCCTTCATGGTAAGCCGATGTTCCTTTTTCATTTTTCAATAAAAGAGATATTGGGGCGGGGGGGGAAAGAGACTTCTTCATTTTTACTTGCCTGGACTATCTTTGGCCTAGCATAGCCTAGGACTATCGGTGTTCACTTTGTTGGGCAAGAGGCCCGACTAGGATAAAATTTACGTTCTCTGCAGGCACACACCTCTCCCTCTCAGGGGTGTCGTATACATGACACTCCACTAACAACCTAAATGATAGTGACTAACTTGAGAGAATAGCCCTCTTGCATTTGTCTTTTCCCAAAACCTAACCTCCCCTCTTTCTTTCCAAATAGCATGCATCTACTGCTGATTTTTGTCATCTGATCTACCTCCAAAAGCAGCTGTACTGCATTAACTTGTTTTGCCTATCCCCTTGTTTTCTAACTAGCCTGATCCTCTGATTTGTGGTTCCCCACATCAGTTAATTCTCCGCCTGTCTTAGGAACCATCCCCATGTTGTGTTGTCATGCTAGCAGCTAGTTCCCCCTCCTAACTGAGCAAAGAGGCACCTTTTAAAAGTGGTGATTTTCTTTACTGAGCAGGGGGAGAGCAACTGGCCATATCCAACCCCAGCACAGCATCTCTCCAGTGGCTGTTGCTGGTGTCTATCTTATGTTTCTTGTGTTTCTTTAGATTATGAGCCCTTTGGGAACCAGGGACTCATCTTTGTTTATTTCTTTATTTTTATTTCTCTATGTAAACCACTTTGGGAACTTTTGTTGAAAAGTGTTATATACATATTCGTAGCAGTTTAACATCAGGGGGACTCTCTAGGAGTTACACCACCCAAAACTCTATGGTTACCCCATTGATTTCACTGGTTATTATTGAATGTATTGCTTTTCTGTTTTGATATTCATGCAAGTGAGTTTAGTCGCTTAAATTCCCCACATTATTGATTTGGTTTATCAGTATTACAGTTTGATGTCTATGCTATTGATTCCCCAAGTGAGAGTGTGTATTTTCATTATTCAATAAAATGCTGTATATTTTGCATTAGAAGCTTGTGGTCCTCATTTGTATCATTCCCACATCTGCACTCAGGTTAGCTTTTGTGGTAAAGTTCCCTCGGTGTACGCATGTCTAGCTTTATGTGTTGTAACACTGGGCAGAAGTGCTGGTTAGGACAATGCTGTTGGAGCCTGCATGAACCTCTCACATGATCACATGACCCTTTGACCCTGTTTTTAAGTCACACACAACTGAAAATTGGGAGTGTGTGCAGCTCCTGAAGCGGGGTAGGATAAGTGCCAGATATAGATTAAGAAAACCTAGCCTGACCTTTTGTTTAGTTATATTATGCATGCTTTCCCTGCATATTCAAAGGAAGATAGGCACAAAGGAATCTGCCATATACTGAGTCAGACCATTGGCCCATCTAGCTCAGTATTGTCTACACAGATTGGCAGTGGCTTCTCCAAGGTCGCAGGCAGGAATCTCTCTCAGCTCTATCTTGGAGATGCCAGGAACTTGGAACCTAGATGCTCTTCCCAGAGCAGCCCCATCCCCTGAGGGGGATATCTTACAGTGCTCACACATCAAGTCTCCCATTCATATGCAACCTGCTTAGCTAAGGGAACAAGTCATGCTTGCTACCACAAGACCAGCTCTCTTCTCTGTATCACAGTAAGCTGGGGCGATAGGATGGAGTACAGGTGGATATTAAGATATATGATACTTCATTGAAACACTTTAAGACTTGAAAGTAGTTATTTTATCTTCAAAAAGAAAGTATTTGCCAAGCTCTGTGGTTTTATACTGGAATATAATACAGGAGCAACAGAGAAAATTTTTGTTGTAATATGTTTTGGCAATTCATGTGAAAATAAAATATTTTTTATTTTCCAAAAGCAACAGCAAAAATGTGATGTGATACATCTTGTTACGGTCCCAAATACAACAGCAAGGTTCCTTCAGTTGTACTAGTGTTCTTCACAGGAGTGGTGTGTTTCCAGTTAGAGGAGATGATATATCTGTGTAAACTCTTAAGTTCTTTCCGAGTGCTGGAATTGCATGGCTCAGATTTATTTGTTAAGATAGGAATTTCAGTGCATAACTAAAGTTTTCCTTACTAATTTGCACATATTCACTCAACAGTGAGGACTGCTGCAGCATAGTTTATCAAAAGTTAGAGGACTAATGGAAATGACTGAACAGTATTTGTATTTGAAAGTGCAAAACCACAAGAACAGCCTTAATGGGTTAGACCAATTCATTATCTAGGTATTACATAGGAACATAGGAAACTGCCTTTTACAGAATCAGACCATTGGTCCATCTAGCTCAGTTTTGTCTACACACAGATTGACAGCAGCTTTTTCATGGTTGCCTGCAGAAGTCTCTCTCAGCCCTATCTTGAAGATGCCAGGGAGGGAACTTGGAACCTTCTGCATGTAAGATCATCCCCATCCCCTGAGGGGAGTATTTTACAGTGCTCACACCTAGTCTCTCATTCAAATGCAAACCAGGGTGGACCCTGCTTAGCAAAGAGGACAATTCAAAAGAAAGGCACAGGAATTGGGAACCCTTTTCTGTAATAATTGGGCAACAGCTTTATCAAATCATGCTATTTTTTGGAGCCATTTTTGGAGGGGTAGTATATAAATAAAATAAATAAAACAATATAATAATAAATAAAAATACTTTTTCTGGGACCGAAAGTGCAATTCAGTGAATGGGCATGTGTTGAATTGGTCTTGTGACTTTTTATTTATTTATTTATTTATTTATTTATTTAACATATTTTAATACTGCCCAAAACACAAGTCTCTGGGCGGTTTACAACAAAACAATAAAAACAACAGATAAAAAGATTAAAACATTACAACAATTAAAACTGAAGATGTTAAAACTATTAAAAACAGAATTAAAACAATATCTTATTAAAAGCCTGGGTGAACAAATGCATCTTGACTGCCTTTTAAAAAGTTGGAGATGGGGAGGCTCTTATTTCAGCAGGAAATAAGTTCAGCAGGAGTAGTCAAACAGGTTTATCCAGATCACAGTATTTATTCTCTTATCTTATCTTATCTATTTATTTGACACACATCTATACCGCCCAAAACTCACGTCTCTGGGCAGTTTACAACAAACAAACAAAAAGCTAAACTTTAGTTAAAATAAATGACAACAAAAAACTTCAAACAGTAGTTAAAACAAAATAAATGACATAGTAAAAGTTAAAACATTGCAATTTAAAATTTTAAAACATTTTAAAACGATGCTGAAACTGTTAAAACAATATTTAATTAAAAGTCTGAGTGAATAGGTGCATTTTTAAAGGCTTTTAAAAAGTTGTCAGAGATGGGGAGGCTCTTATTTCAGCAGGGAGCACATTCCATAGCTCTGGGGTAGCAGCAGAGAAGGCCTGTTCCCAAGTAGCCACCAAATGAGCCGGTGGCAACTGCAGACGGACCTCTCCTGATGATCTCAATGGGCGGTGGGGTTCATAACAAAGAAGATGTTCTCTTAAAAACCCAGGGCCCAAGCCATTTAGGGTTTTATAGGTTATAAACAGCACCTTGTATTTTGCCCGGAATCTTATCGGCAACCAGTGCAGATCTTTCAATACAGGAGTAATATGGTCTCTCTGAGATGACCCAGACCAACATGGCTGCTGCATTCTGAACCAGCTGTAGTTTCTGGACTACGCACAAGGGCAACCCCACATAGAGCTCGTTACAGTAATCCAGTCTAGAGGCTACCAGCATACGTACCACTGTTCTGAGGTTGTTTATCTCAAGAAACGGACGCAGCTAGCTTATCAGCTGAAGCTGATAGAAAGCACTTCTGGCTACTGCTTCAACCTGGGAGACCAGGGAGAGGCTTCGATCCAGAAGCACTCCCTGAGTACCAGTTCCTTCAGGGGAAGTGTGACCCCATCCAGAACAGGCAGATCAATCTTATCTCCTGAGTTTCAACCCCGCACAATGAGTACCTCTGTCTTATCTGGATTCAGACTCAGTTTGTTATCCCTCATCCAGCCCATTACCTCCTCCAGACAGGCATTTAGGGAGGTTATGCCCCCACCCGATGATGTTGACTTGGAGAAGTAGATTTGGGTGTCATGATAGCACCCTACACCAAATCTCCTGATGATCTCTACTAATGGTTTCATATAGATGTTAAACAACATCAGAGACAATATGGAGCCCTGAGGGACACCATACAAAAGTTCAGATTGTGAAGAACAACAGTCTCCAAGGGACACCATCTGGAACTTGCCCGAGAGGTAGGAGTGGAACCACCGCAAAGCAGT